>NW_005871116.1:2940871-3093230 GCF_000147115.1 Myotis lucifugus
GGTGTTTGTGTGCCTGTGTGGGTGTGTGTTTGCATGCATGTGTGTACATGTGCGTGTGTGTGTGATGGTGGAAGAATCTGTTTCACGTTTGCCTTGTTATCCTGATAGTCATCGTTTTGACACCTCAGTCTAAATTGAGGCAGGAAATGTCCACCTTCCCACATACACACATTGGCCATAATTTACCATAAAGGAAACTTTAATGGATGGCGCAGAAGGGGACCTTAGCCATGATTAAAAACCAACGCCTCGGTGCAAACAAAGCACGTGGTTGAGGCATTTGAAAATAAATCGGCACTTGGTATTTCAAAATAACATCCAAGTCAGGATGGTGAGAAAAAGCAGCGCTTTGGCGAGTTGTCATTTATCGTCCAGCTTTGTTTTTATTTTGAATTGCATGAGTATTGGGGTCCAGGACAGCTTAGAGCAGCGGTTCTCAACCTGGGGGTCGCGACCCCTTTGGGGGTCGAACGACCCTTTCACAGGGGTCGCCTAAGACCATCGGAAAACACATATATAATTACATATTGTTTTTGTGATTAATCACTATGCTTTAATTATGTTCAATTTGTAACAATGAAAATACATCCTGCATATCAGATATTTACATGACGATTCATAACAATAGCAACATTACAGTGATGAAGTAGCCACGAAAATAATTTTATGGTTGGGGGTCACCACCACATGAGGAACTGTATTAAAGGGCCGCGGCATTAGGAAGGTTGAGACCCGCTGGCTTCGAGGTCTCATCAGGTCCAGGTTTCAGGTGGCCCTGCCAGGGCTCGGTCCAGGCCGCCACCGCTCCCCTGCCCTCCCATGGCGCTCGCAGCCGCCTGTGGGATGCTGCCCGCATGGCTCAGGGCGCCCTGACCCGGATTTGCCCTCCGTCCCTTAGTCTAGAGCCCACTCGAGGGCCCCTCACCCTGAGAAGCCTCTGAGCGGTGGGCCCTACACCCTCATTTCCCGGAGGCCTGGGCGAGCCCTCCGGGGCACCCAGCAGGCGGCTGTCTCCCTGCCCAGCCCGTGTGCAGCGTGGCTGGCAGTGAGAGGCCCAGGCTTGGAGCCCAGTCAGTCCCGATCTGGCTGTCCCGGGGCTGTGTGACCTTGGACGCATGACCTCACCTCCTCGAGCTGTTTCCTCACCCCAAACAGGAAGCGGGTCAGGAGTATCGCCACGTGGAGTCTGAGCATCCCCTGAGGTCAGGCGTGTCGGGCCGTTAGCTCAGGGCCTGGTGCCCAGTAAACACTGAGAAGTCACGTTGTTCTTCCACGACTTGGGAAAAGGCGGCTCCCAGCGCCCACCTCGGGATGTTCTGATTCTGGAATCTGTATTTTTCACAACTTTCCCCAGATGAGTTGTCTGGTGAACCGGGTTGGAAATACTGGGTACACCTCCTCCTTCTACTCTGTGGAGTCACTGTCCTCCACAGGCAGGTACCCCGTCTGACGTAGGCAGCTGAGGCCGTGTGGGCCAGTGGTTAGAGCTAGGACTCTGGAGTAAGAACGCCTGGGGTCAACCCCCGGCTTTGCCATGATCTATAGTGTGTCCCCAAGGAGGCTGTTCACCCCCAGTGCCTCTGTTTCCCCATCTGTAAAATGGGGACAGTAATGGTGCTGCCTGTGGGGTCGCTGGGAGGATTCAGTGAGTTGATACATGCGGAGAGTTTAAAACCACAGCAGGAGCACAGTCAGCACTCAATACATGCCAGCTACTATGAGGGTTACTGATTTGGAGCACTTCTCACCTACCCTGAGGAAGTCTTACAAACCATCAACAAAAATTTGAATTGTTTTAAAAATCACCTTCATTCTTTAATCAGTTCTTAAGTAACATACAGACCACGAGTTTAAATATGAGCAATCCAAACATTGCAGAATTCTACTCATTAAATAGTAAGTAACTAAATGTTAAATAGTAATCATTGTAGAGCAATTTAAAAAAAATCTCAAACCTAACAGAAAGGCCTGCCACCCATGGCTGTCTGGCCTAACTCCTCTGTTGCCTCATTTAAATCCTTTCATAGCTTCTGCTTAAAAGCGTTGTTTTGTTTTCCCTTTGCATTTATAGCACCTGTAGATTCATTTTTTAAACATTTTAGTGTCACTTTTTAAGGTTAATTTTCACTCGATGATCTAATTTAAAATATATATTTAAAAAACATTTTTAAAAAATGTGAAGGTGCTGATCATTTTTTTTCTTAATATGTACTTTTTGGTTATTCTTTCCCACAAAAGTGTCATCATGGAGGTTAGCAAAGAGGCTTTCACTTTAAAGCAAAACTAAGCAGGGCCTACCCAATGGAAATACGTTGCTTTTAAAAAGGTCTTTATGCTACACAAGCTTTTAACAGGCTTCACAACTAAGTTCAACTCAATGTACAGTGAAGTCTGGTGTCTGGAAACCATAGTCCGAGATTCAAGTGCCATTATAAGCAGCAGTGGTGATCATATTGATGCAAAACATCTTTGCACACACCCTTGATTATTGCTCTAAATAAATGATTAGATGGAGAATTGCTGGATCAAAAGATATTGTTGCAACACACATGAATATTAAAGTTTTGTTGCCTATCAGGTTGCATTCCCAAATAGCTGAGCCAGTGCATACTCCCACCAGCAATATGTGAGAACGCTCATTCCCTGCAGGCTCACATAGGCACTCGTTAATATCATTTGCCAGTTTAATAAGTTAAAATGGTATCATATTGCTTAAACATGCAACTTTATTCATTCTACCCGTGAGGTTGAACATGTTAAATCTCTTTATTGACCACCTATATTTCCAACCTTATAAGTCATATATGCACATTCTTTGACCATTTTTAGGGTTACTTCTTTTTCTTATTAGTTTGTAAAGCTTTTTATGTATTAAAGAATCAAGTTCTCTCAAATATATCACAGATATTTTTCTAGTTTGTCCTTTATCTTTTAACATGTTTTGGATGCATAGAAATTTAAAAAACATTTTTGCAACTTCAAATTTTCCTTTATAATGTTATTCCTTTCCTTAATAATAGATCTTACTAACCTAAGTTTCCATATTGTTTTTAAAACATCTAACTCTTCAGAATATTAGGCATTCATTTACTGTGTTTTTTCGAACATTTATCTCAGCACCATGTATAAGTCACATCCAAGAATTGTTCCTGGTTCATAGTTGGAACTAAAAAAATATGTTTGGAATCAATGAGTAAGCTAATTTTCTTACTTAGGAGTTAACTTTTAGAGTTTAATCCAGCATGTCCTGTTATTTGTAGAATGAAGAATAGACAAAAATACTCATGTGTGTTGCAAAAAATCACAAACCTTGAAGAAAGTGGACCCTGGGTGTCATGGAGTCATTTCTTTATGTGACCAGAGCCACCGTTCCCCAATGCACCACCGCCTCTAACAAATGCTCGGAAGAATGGGACTATTTTGACAGAATGGCAGACCCCGTTGGCTCTCTATGACTACTTCCCCCTTTTTCTTTAGAGGGAGACACTGATTTTATTTAGGAGTGGGTCAGCAACATGCTCAGGAAGGTGGGCCCAGGGCAAAAATCATGAATCATCTAACCATATAAGAGTAATACCCATTGTGTGTGTGTGTGTGTGTGTGTGTGTGTGTGTGTAATTGGTTTAGAGGTGGGCATATAACTCAGTTATGACTAATGGGACCTGCTGGGAAGTCCACTGGGGAAATGTTTACATATTTGTAGGAAAGGAATAACAGGCAAGGGGAGCTTCTTCAACCTCCCCTACCCTCCCCCCCCACACACACACATACACATACACACTTGCACGCACACACCCTTCTTCCTTTTGGATATTGTCATGTGAGGATGTGATATTTGGGATTATGGCAGCCATCTTGCCAATATGAGAGGAAGGTCTGAGTCTTAACAATGTTGATTTTCTAAAAATTAGTCCATTCTCCAGACTTCTTGTTAGATGATGAACCCCTATTTTTTTTTTTTTAAAAAATAGCGTTTTTAAAAAGTATGTATTTTTATTGATTTCAGAGAGGATGGGAGAGGAAGAGATGGAAACATCAATGATGAGAGAGAACCATTGATAGGCTGCCTCCTGCACACCCCACACTGAGGATCGAGCCCACAATCTGGGCATGTGCCCTGGACCCGGGATTGAACCATGATCTCCTGATTCACAGGTCAGCACTGGACCACTAAGCCAGGGTGGCGGGGCAAAAAATTAGTTTTTTTTATGGCATCAAATACTTGTTCTCTTAGATGAGCCCCCCAATCTTTCCGGGCTTTAGTTTCTGTAAAATAGCGTGGATGAGCTGGATGGTCAGAGTCCTATCCAGACGTAAAACTATGGTTCCAGCCGATGACCAGCTGCCCAATGGAGCATCTTCCTTTCCTTTATTCTAAGAGAAAGTACTTTAAATCCTGAACTACAGAGAATGATAGCATCTGTAGAGTACATTTCACATACATTATCTCTTGTAATCTTCATAACCACTCTGAGAAATAGGCATATCCATTTTGCAGACAAAACCAAGGCTCAGAGAGGTCAAGGACATAGCCAAGGTGTCTCTGGTAAGCTGGCTGAGCTGAGATTTAAACCAACCCAGCTTCTCAGCTCTGATTCCATCCCTCCTTCCCCGGTGCCTCGTAGCAGCAGGCATCATTATCTTAGTTGGTTTATAGAAGCAGACAAGCTTCCAATGTGATTAATTTCTCTTGCTGTCCAGATGATCACTGATCATTCTGAGAACAACTCCACGAGCAGCCAGAGTCCAGAAGGAATTTTACCACCCACCAATGGGTTCTTTTTTAAGTGAACTTACAGGGTCAGGCTCTGATGTTTATATGAAAAGAGATAAAACACACCTGTTCTCTGGGACTCTACTTTAAGGAAAGGAGAATATATGACTTATTTTGGATAGGATATTTATAACTTACTAATCTATAAACTAAATGATGAATTACTGAACATCAGAAGTCTGCAGGCCCTGGCAGCATACAGTTTACACCCTGATCATGCATCCCAGCGCCAAGAGGAGAGGAGAGATGGCTGTGACAGGTGGGGATGGGCTCCTTGCTCATCACACCCCATTGCTGATGGGTAACTGCTGCAGAGCTTGGGGACACATACCTGCCATCTCCATCTCCAAGGCCTACAGTTGCTATAGCAGGAGGGAGGTTGACATCCTCTGGGCCTCCCCCTGCCTGTATGGTTATGTCCTGTGCATCTAGCACAGAATCTGGCCCGTAACAGGCACCCAATAAATATTTTCTGCATCCTGTTGTTGATTAATGAAGTTGAAGCCTGAAGAGGTGAAGTGACTTGTTCAGAGTAAAATAACTAATAAATGACAGAGCCCAGACTTCTGGTCTCCTTGGTTTCATCTGTTAGATTTAATTCCAATAAAACTAGAAATATGGACTTTGTTGGAGGTCAGAAATATCACTACACATGGGAAAATCACTGTTTTAATTGTGTCTCAAAATGTCTGGGATCCAACATAAATACATCATTCATATAAAAAGCAGCCAAATATGTCTTCCTGGATGAGTAGTGATATAGGTAGAATGGCTGGAATAGCGCTGGGAGTCTTTAGTTGTGGAAATCAGCCTTTGTTCCAGGGCCACTCTGAGGTCTATGGAGGTCTCTGGTCAGCCTGAACAGTCCCTTCTCTATGGCCAGCATGACTTTGGCCACCCTTATATACCCATTGGGCCACAGGCATAAGTTCCCTACAGCACCTCAATTTCTAGACACATGTTGATGGCTTAAATATGACCCAGTGATCCACCTTAAAGGTGAGACAAAGGTACATGATAGAAACAAAGATTCTGAAAAGACTTGTATCTAGGAGGGAGAAGGGTCCAGACACTTTGACTTGATAATGAAGGAGAGGAGAAAAGAGAAAGGAATGTTAGCTCCGGAGGAAAGAGACTGAGTAATGTTCGTTATATTTAACACATAGCAGGCAAGTATTTGCTGAAAAAATGAAAAATTGCAGTTTTATTACATATGTTATGCACATATTAAATGGATGCATATATATCTGTGCGTGTGTGTGTGTGTGTGTGTGTGTGTGTGTGTGTGTATGTGTATGTATGTCTGTCTGCCTGTCTGTCTTCCTGGCATTGGTTGGATGGAGCAAACACTGTGTTCCCTGCTCTCTACTGGCTGAGCTACTGGTCATCTTTCTTATTTTAACAGTAACTTAGAGTCTCCCAAACACGCTGCTTGACATGATCAATCCAAGTGGTCCCACTATATGGCTCTGATTGGCAGAGAGGATGGGATCCATATATATAAAAGAAGTTTCCTGATGTCTACTGGGGAAGAAGTTTCCTCTCTTCTATGGAAGCCACCTGGCAGGATTCCCTCTTTCTGATGGGCAGAGCCATTGCATTGCACACATTCAGGGAGCACTGTGAGACTGTGATTTATAATAAGATATATATTTGGTCTTCTGGCACAGAGTTTCTACAAGTCTTGGAATTTCCTTACTGGTGAGAGCAATAAAGGTGTCTTTTGCTATGTTAGTGAGGTGAATTTTATAAAGCTTCTAGGGTTGGGGGCTGGTTGCTGGGAGAACCAACCAAGTGCTTTGAGGATTGGAACTTTCTGTCCCACCACCTGAGCTCTGGGGAGAGGGATTGGAGGTTGAATCACCCCTCAATGGCCAATGATCTAATCCATCATGTCTATGTAATGAAGCCTTCATAGAAGCCTGAAAGGACAAGGCTGGGAGAGCTTCCAGGTTGGTGAGCATAGAGATTTGGACAGAGCTTGAAAGCTCTGTCCTATGCAGCTCTTCGTCTGGATGTTCCTGAAGCAGACCCTCTTACAGTAAACAAATCTAGAAGGGCAGATGTTGCTCTGAGTTCTGTGAGTTCTAGCCAATTAATCAAAACCAAGGAAGGAGGAGGTCCTTGGAACCTCCCATCGATAGCCAGTCAGTCAGAAGCCCAGGTGATAACATGGACTTGTGACTGGGGTCTGAAGGGGGACAGAAATAGTCCTGTGGGACTGAGCCCCTCACCTGGGCCCTTCCTACCATCTGGTACTGTCTCTAGGGAGATCATGTCAGAATTAAGCTGAACTGTAGGAAATCCAGTTGGTGTTTGAGAATTGTGTGGTGGTGTGGAACCATCCGAAATGGGTGCTCAGGACCTTCGAGGTAGCATTGGTATCATGTTTGTTTAAGTTCCATGAATGGTGAACTCCGAGGTTGTGCAACACGAGGACCTCTCACGGACATGAGGAATCGTATATCCCCAGAAGCTGCTGGCAGTCATCTTGTGGCCATAGGGACACCAGCCTTAGGATTCATACCACACGTGGCAGACACATTGGAGATCTAGGGTGAAGCACCCACACAAGCCCTGCTGAACCTTCCTACCTCAGCATCACGTGGCCCCAATGCCTTCCATTGTTTAAATCTGCTTGATTCAGGTTTTCTATGACTTGCAACCAAATAGGTCTGAAGAGATCCACCCAGAGCAATGGCTGCCTTAGATTTGCAGCATCAGTTTCATCAGTGTAGACACCCAGGTCAGACCACTTGGATCTGAGAGAGACTATTTTGTTCCGAGTGTCCAATTTCACACCCTATTTATAGTCTCAAGATAATTACTCAGTGTCTGTTTCAGCTTAGAATAGACATGAAAGTGTCTATACACATTTAACAATTCTCATCAACAAACTTCAGCAGAACTTCCTTTACACCAGGCACTTCGCTAAATGCAAGGTCATAAAATACAGATTTAAAAATCAAAATGTGTTTAAAACCACGAATAAGACAAGAACCCAGCCTTCAGGATCTTATAGTTTCCTGGACAATAGGGGGTTGTAGAGGAGGTAGGAGAAAGAAGGAGGCCACAGATGCCTCCTGTCATATAAGGCACAATTGTTAAATGTAAAAAGTGATTTAATTCCAAGTTGGGGCATCGGTAAAGAGGTCAAGAATAAATTTGCCTATGAGCTGGACTTGAAGAATTCACAGAATTTCCATAGCCAGCAATGAGGGTAAGGGCATCCCAGGCAACAAAGGGTAAGCAAAGGCCAAGAGGCAGGAAATTAGGGATGAATACTCTAGTGTTTCAAGTGCTGGTGTATGGTGGTGAGGTAGTGACGGATCAGGCTGGGAGGTAGGAAGGGCCCAGAGTTTGGGGGCCTGAAACACTTTTAAAAGGAGCAGGACTTTATTTAATAATAGGATAGTCTTCATACAAATATATATATTCTTTTGTGTCAGGAATTGATCTAAGAAGATTAATATATATATATTTAATCTTTTATGACAACTTGATGAAGTGAGTACCATAATTATCATTCCCATTTTGCAGATGTGGAAACTGAACACAGAGAGGTGAGGTAACTTGTCCAAGCACACAGTGGATCACACTGGACTGGTGAGGTGGGAGTCAAGCCCGGGCAGGCTGCCCCCAGGCCTGAGTCCTCCAGGGCCCCCAGAATAGTAGCCATGTGGCTACTGATGACTCAGGCATGACTGTGGAGGACAGAGGGCAGCCGGGCTCAGGTGGGAAACAACAAGAGTCTAACTAGGTCAGAGGCAGAGAGAAGGAGGAGAGGAGAAGGAGCCGAGGGAAAGACAGATGAGGGAGACTCCCTGCAGGACTGGAAACTGGGCCACTGACCCGTGCAGTTCACCCTGCAGTGTTTACAGGTTGAGCTTGGAGTGTACTTTGATGGAGGATGCCCTCTGTTTCCCCACATCGGACCCGGACTCCACCTTCATTTCCCTCTCCGGCCTGACCTGTGAAGGTGAACACATTTATGTCCCCTGTTCCATAGAACCTGATGTCAGGGAGAACCGAGTGAGTCCGAGATGAGGGTGTCTAGCTTGAGGGTGGCGTGGATGATGGTGCTTTGTTGATGTGACACAGCATAGGAGAGGCCAGGGCGAGAGGACTGCCTGCTGGCCTGGGGTATGTGGACTGAGAGCTCTTTGGGCCACACTGTGGATGGCCAGCAGGCATATGGAAATAGAGCCTGGAGATCAGGAGCTAGAAATGGTTCTGGCATGGGAGTAGAGAAACTAGTTAAAGTCGTGGAGGAGGTGTCGGTGACACATGAGGGCCGGGCCCACATGCCTGAAATGGACAGAGAGCTCATTTTCATCAATTTTAATCATTCAGTTGGATCCCATCCTACTCAGCAGGTTTTAACCATACAGATTGAATCCCAAGAAACCAGTGGTTCTGGCCCCTGGCTGTGCATGAAAACCACCTGGGGCGCTTTAAAAATGCAGATTTCAGGCACCCCCCTCCCCTCCTATGAATTAAATGAGAGTTATCTGGGCATGGATATCATTTTAAAGTCCCCCCTGTCCTCACAGGCGGTCTGAGGGATCAGCAACACCTGGATAGTTGATGAGAGGATCCTAAAAGTCAAGGAAATGCCAGAAGAATGCCACGCCCCAGTCCTGAAAAGTCTGTGGAATTGTGCCTCTTACCTTACCGGAGCACAAGAGAGAGTCAGACGCCTGGTTATTCAGAGCAAATCAAATGGCTGGAATCACGGAGTGCCTGTGATGGTCGAGAGCAAGGCTTCATGCTTAGACCCTAAATGTTGTGTGGGGCCTAGTTCAACCCTTCCTTCTAAAGCCAGGTTTGGGCCCTAGCTGGTTTGACTCAGTAGATAGAGTGTCAGCCTGTGGACTGAAGAGTCCTGGGTTCGATTCCTGTCAAGGGCACATGCCTGGGTTTCAAGCTCGATCCCCAGTAGGGGGCATGCAGGAGGCAGCTGATCAATGAATTTCTCTCATCATTGATGTTTCTAACTCTCTCTCCCTCTCCCTTCCTCTCTAAATTAATCAAAATATATTTGGGGAAAACAAAACCAAACAAAACAAATAGAGCCAGGTTTGGCCCCTGGGTCAGAAGTGGGACTGAGCCGGCTGGTGGCAGGCAGGGGGCCCAGCTGTGAAAGGAGATGGGATCCAAATGCCAGGAACCCCATGGAACATTCATGCTTTTTAATGAGCACAGGGTGAACTTAGCTCATCTTTGACTATAGACAAAGTCATCATCAAAGTAAAGCAAAACATAGACAGATAATTAGATTAAAGTGTTCCGAGTGACTTTAATGAGCAGCTAGGTGGCTGCCACCGCCCCAAGCTGCCCGATTGAACGGCATCTCATTCACTGTGGATGATTGAAACTAAAACAAGGAGGTCACCTAATTCTAAAGATTTAAGATAGGATATGTTTTTTTCTGACTATAAAAGTAATAGATGCTCATTGTTGAAAATTGAAAAAGGATAAAAGAACATCAAAATCACTCAAAATCTTACTACTGCGGGTAACTGTCTTATTGTGTTTCTTTCTGTTCATTTTAAAGTGCATGCATATATGACACTCATGGTTGACATCATGCTATTTTATAACTTTATGTAATTGTATTTTACATATTTTATTTTATATAATTTTATTTTTCATCAGACATGATATCATAAGCATTTCTCCATGTCATTCAAGTGCCTGTAGGAGCATAGTTTTAAATAGCTTCAGAATTTTTAATTTGTATGGCTGAAATATAATTTACTCAATCGTTCTCCCAATCTTGGAGCATTTATAGTTTTCTCTTTTTTATGTTATAAATGATCCTGGTATCCTTTGTGTCCAAATGTCAGATTAATTTCATAGGCCAAGTTTCTAAAAGTAGAAACACCAGGTCAAGAGTATGAACATTTAAAATATGTATTCACAGTTCTGCTTAGATGTGTTACAGTTGGAATTAGTGGAAGGAGTTGGGAGGAGCTCTGAAAGTTGGAGAACCTGGTAATTGACCTAGAGCAGGGGTGGGCAAACTTTTTGACTCGAGGGCCACAATGGGTTCTTAAACTGGACCAGAGGGCCGGAACAAAAGCATGGATGGAGTGTTTGTGTGAACTAATATAAATTCAAAGTAAACATCATTACATAAAAGGGTACGGTCTTTTTTTTTTTTTTTTAGTTTTATTCATTTCAAACGGGCCTGATCCGGCCCGCGGGCCGTAGTTTGCCCATGGCTGACCTAGAGTCAGGCAGGCAGGACCCAGTGGATCCTCAAGCTCTGTCTCCCTGCTCCCCACGGCCAGTCTCTGCGACTGAAGTGAAACCATGGATCAATTAGCAGATAAGGGACAGAACACACACACACACACACACACACACACACACACACACACACCAGGGAAGGCAGTGTGGATAGAGTGTCCGTCTGCGGACAAAAGGGTCCTGGGTTCGATTCCAGTCAGGGGCACATGCCTGGGTTGCAGTCTCGGTCCAACGTGCAGGAGGCAGCCAATCATTGATTGATTGGGATCTTCGTTATGTGAATTACTCAAAAACATGCCTCTCTATAACCTCATACCCAAATTCCTCACTAGGTTCTGAAATCGCCATATAGTTAAGTAAAAGCATTTGTTTCCTTGAATAATGCAAAAGGCTCATTTCTACCTCATGTGCCTCTTCAGTGTGCCAGAGATTTGAATCTTGTTCCAAAAGAATGTTTAAAAAAACACACAAAAGCTCCATATAAAAGTCTTAAAATTTCCCTTTATCAAACATGATTTAAAGGTCTTTGATTTGTAAAGTACTACAACCCCCTTTGGCTTGTGTGGGAGTGGGGGACACGGTCTTTCACTAGCTGCTGGGTGATTAGTACTTGGAGGAGAAAAACACTTTTCTCATGTAGACAGAGGAATAAACCTATCAAAGACTAGCCATCAGCGTGCACAGCCTGGCCTGTTTATGGGTAAGTCAAGGAAGATAATCAAAATTATGGGGTTTTTAATGATCGTTAAATAACTCTTGATGTGCCAAGGCAGGAAGTCCTGGGTTTTATGTTTCTAAAGAAAAATTGTTTGAGGCTAAGCAGTTCTTGGCTCCTCATAACTCGAGATCATCACCTTAATCGGGAGAAGGAATCTGTAAAAAGAACCTCACCATTAGTGATGACTTCGTTATGTAAGCAAAAGAAGGCATTAAGGCTCAAATGAAAACAAGACTAAAATCTCCTTTGAGACACTGTCTCCTCCGCCCCTTCCCGTTCTGTGAGTTGACATGGCCAGATGGTTCCATTTCATCGTTCTTATCACGAATGTCCTTTCTGCAGTGGGTTTGATAAGCCCCCGAAAAAGACTCCAGCTTGTTGAGTCTGAGGACTGAACACATTCCCAGTGCTTCATTAGTTCTCAGAATCAGGAGGAGCTTGTAAAGCAGCGGACCTTGTGGCGAACGTCCTAGAGCAGTGATGGCGAACCTTTTGAGCTCGGCGGGTCAGCATTTTGAAAAACCCTAACTTAACTCTGGTGCCGTGTCACATATAGAAATTTTTTGGTATTTGCAACCATAGTAAAACAAAGACTTATATTTTTGATATTTATTTTATATATTTAAATGCCATTTAACAAAGAGAAATCAACCAAAAAAAACCGAGTTCGTGTGTCACCTCTGACACACGTGTCATAGGTTCGCCATCACTGTTAGAAATAGGCTCTGTCTAAACTCATGTCTGTCCTGTCCCAAGGGTCTATCTTCCAGCTCGGCAGGGTGGGGGAGGGGAGGGGAGGGGAACAGGGGAAGGAAGAGCATGGAGGACTGGCCTGATTAGCCTGGCCCACCTGGGCTGCCCTTCCAGGTCTAGAGTGGGCTGAGGACAACACTGTGGACATTTGCTATTAATTGAGATACGTATTTTTCTCACATCCAAAAGCTCAAACAAAGGAGGCTCCTAGGTAACTTCCCACACTCCAGGAGGCTCTCTGCCATCCTCTGTTTGTGAACTACATCTCCCTCGTGGCCACAGGATGACTGCAGGGCCTCCAAAATCATGGTCTTCACATGACAGCTTCCCAGACAGAAGGGAAAGAAGAAAGCAAAAGGCTTTCCTTCAGGGTCTGGCTACTTTCTACCAGGAAAAAAATCCTTCCTAGAAACTCCCAGCCAACTTCCTCTTATATCTCATTAGGTCACCTGACCCAGAAGTGGGTCACCTGACTGCCATAGGCTTCCCAGGTAAAGGGAACTAGGCCTGTTGTGATTGGTCTAGACCGGCTGCATTCATCTCCTGGGGCGGAGCACATTGCTTTCTGGACAAAAGGGAGGCTCTGCTAACAAGAAAGGCGAAGGACTGGCTGCCAGAGAGGCAGCTTCCAGGGACTGGAATTAGCAAGTTACTTTACAAAGTAACCTTCAGTAGGTGACATGACTTCATGTTATACAATTAAAAAGGGAGCCCTGGTCAGGTTTGCTCAGTAGATAGAGCGTTGGCCTGCAGACCAAAGGGTCCTGGATTTGATTCTGGTCAAGGGCGCCTACTGGGGTTGCAGGCTCCTCCCTAGCCCAGAGCCCTGGTTGGGGGTGTGCAGGAGGCAACCAATCAATGTGTTTCTCTCACATCGATATTTCTCTCTGTCTTTCCCTCTCTCTAAAAATCAATGGAAAAATATCCTCGGGTGAGGATTTAAAAAAAAAATTAAAGAAGAAGAAGAAGAAGAAAGAAAAGGAAAGATCAAATGGACCAAGTTAAAGCAGGAAGCAAGTTTTCTAAGTACCTGTCATGTGCCTGGCACAGCACTTGGCTGGTGTCCGATTCAAAGCCCTACGGATGTGTGCTGTGGGCCTTACCTGCGAGGAATTACAAGCTGCCTGGGTAACCTGAGAGAACAATAGGAACCAGAACATTCCTAAGGGCTACAGTGGGAGGTAGGGAAAATACTGACATGGGAAATCAGGATGGGGAGACATCCTGGCAATTTGGAATCAGGAGAGGGCTTTAAGGAAGAGGTGGATTTGGGGCCAGGTGGGATATTTAGATAAAAAGAGAAGACATTCCAGGTGGGAGGACATTGCAGATCTGGGGGAAGGACGTGTCAAAGGCTAAAACAAGAGTGCATGTGTTTGGGGGAGGGAGGGCCAGTCCGTTGAGGACACCTGAGTTTGGAGCAGCTTTGGAAAGCCACTGATAGTGTTACAGAATTTACCAGGCGACCGAAAAACACGCAGGAGTACCCGGAGATACAGGAAAAATCCATTTATTTTCAGATGTTTCACGCGTACTAGTACAGTGACTCAGGGGGTCAGTTCTCCAAATCCTGAGTAAGCCAATATGGAGGAAGCTTTCTCTTTATATCCTTTGGTTTCTTTGTCCCCCAAATAAGGATCAGACTTCCGGACCTTTCTCGAGCTTTGCAAAAAGCTATGTGTGTTGGGATGGGGGCCATGAGATCACACCTAAAAGCTTGGCCTGGCACCAGCACTGATAACCCCCTCCAGGGATTGTGTATTGTTCATGGTTTATGGCCTCTGTAAAATGGGAGTATTTAGGTAAAGAGATCTTGCAAGCCCAGATAATTAAGGAAGGGGCAGTGATTAGACTATAGGCTAACAGGAATGTGCATTAGGGATACAGAGTCCGGCTGCTAGCACCACCCTCCCCCACAAATGTCTTATTTTCCTCATCACTAGAATTCGTGGAACGTCAACATTCGAAAGGGCACCTTTGAGAGCAGGATGGTGTCTGGCAAGTGAGTTTTGCTTCATGAATTTCCCTGGAAGGACGTTGTTGTCATTGGCAGGGCAGTCTTGCGTCTAATGCTTACAGATAAAAGCCCTCAGTTTATTGGTTTGAAACATTGCTGATGGGGGTGCAGCTGGGCTGCCGCCTTCAGGGGACAAATGACCATTTGTTGTGCACGTAGATTGCACAAAATCAGACATTTCCTTGTAGCTCAGTTCTTATTTACACAGCATTGCATTCAAAGAAAGAGCAACCCTGCCCTGGCCTTCCTTGAAAAATCACATCCACCTTTATTATAGGTTTTCTTATAGGGTGCCTAGTGACCTCTTTAGACATCTTGCCCTTAGCCCAAAGGTTCCCCCTCCCAGCAGCTGCTGGACCCTCTCCCTCGGTATCCCCAGAACAACATGCTTCCTTCCCTTTGACTCTCCCTATGACTTGTTCTCACATCACACCTTCCCCAAGATCCTGTGCCCTCTCTGTGTACAAAGATCCTCAGTTATAAACTGGACGCAGGGGTTGTTTTGTAGATTTTTAATTTTATTTCTGCATAAAATTCTCCCTGTGGCTGATGACTTCGGGAGTCCTTAAGGCATGAGGTCAGCTGATCCACTGAAGTACATCCCGGGTTCTTATCCAGTGAGGAAATCAGATGTTGTTCAACCAGGTCTTCCCCCCATTCCCTCTTCACTTCTCTCATTTTCTAACTTCCTTTTCTAGGGCTGGCTCACTTGTTCCAACTACACGGACCTGCTTGCTTTTCCTGGGACACATTGAGCATGATCTTGCCTCTGCACGATGGCCTTGGCACTTGCCATTCCATTGCCTAGAACACATTTTACTTATACATCTGCTCTATTCTCTTCCTTTTCCCATTTAGATACTCTGCTCAAAAGTCACACATAGCGGTGAGGCCTTCCTTCGTTATTCAATTATTAAAATAACAAACATTCTTCTCCACTAAGTTTCACTCCCCTGACTTTTTCCCATGGAACTTATCACCTATACCAAAAGTTCTCACACTCTAGCACAGTGATGGCGAACCTTTTGAGCTCGGCGTGTCAGCATTTTGAAAAACCTTAACTTAACTCTGGTGCCAGGTCACATATAGAAATTTTTTGATATTTGCAACCATAGTAAAACAAAGACTTATATTTTTGATATTTATTTTATATATTTAAATGCCATTTAACAAAGAAAAATCAACCAAAAAAATGAGTTCGCGTGTCACCTCTGATACGCGTGTCATAGGTTCGCCATCACTGCTCTAGCAGGTGTGAGAATCACCTGGAGTGAGGTGGGCAGGCATGTTAAAATCCAGATTCCCGGCCCCACTCTCGGTTTCTTGAAGATTCAGGAAGTCTGGGAGGGGCCTGAGAATTTACATGTTTCAGAAGTTCTCAGGTGGTAAAGCTGATACTGATTCCAGCACTACATATTCAGAATCACTGTCATCTATCTAATCTGCCTGATTGTCTGTCTATCTATCTATCTATCTATCTATCTATCTATCATCTATCTATCTATCTATCATCTCAAGTTTTTTGGCTTTTAGTTGTTTATTACATTTTAATGATTTTAATACTGATCTTTCTCCAATTATATTCTCTTTTCTCTACACATTTTGTTTATTTGCAATTCCCTCCTTCCTTTAATCAGTCATATGAACTTTTCAAAAACCCGGCTTTCATTTTTCATATTCATTATTCTCTTTCTCTTTGTGGCTCTCACTGTTCACATCCCTTATTTTCTTTTTTTCTTCCTTGTCTTTGGGTGCTCTATTACTCTTTACCTTCCGGAGTTGAATACTTAGCTCGTTTTCCATCTCTCTTGCTTTTTGTGACATGTATTTATTTAACGCTCCCACTAGCCCTCTAAGCACTACTTTAGCTGCGTCCATTCATTTTGACATGTAATGCTCTTCTTGCCATAAAGCTCTGTGGTTTTTTCTTTTTTCTTTTTTTCTCTGTGTTTTTAATAACTTCTTATTTGCTCTTGCACCCAAATGTTGTTTAGTTGGATTTTTTATTTTTTTGGTTTCCAGACATGTGGAATTTTTTTAAAGCTATCATTTTGTAGATTTTTAATTTTATTGCACTGTGGTCAGAGAACTGTCTGCATGATGTTAATGCCTTGAGATGTCTTGACTTTTTTTTAGCAACCCAAAGCATGTCCAATTTTTGTAATGTTTCATATGAGCTTGAATGAATGTGAATTTTATTTCTTTGGAATGAAGATACCTATACTATATGTTCACACATTTAATATACAGGGTGGGGCAAAAGTTGGTTTACAGTTGTTCATACAGAACAAGACATGCTGGTTATGATTCTTACAATAACTTAGCTGTGTTTCACATACTCACAACTGTAAACCTACTTTGCCCAGCCTGTATATTAGAACACTCATATTAACATATTAGTACTTCTTAATCATGTCATTCAAACCTGTACATGTGATTGTTGTCTGCTTGACCCATAATTTCCTTCTCTGTTTGCTCTCATTTTTCCTCCTGAGATTCCTCTTAGAGAGATGGTGACATGTCTATCCCTTAACCCTTCTCTCATTCTTCTCATCTCTAGCCTTTCCTGATGCCTACTGGGATAATTCTTTATCTGAGCATCCAGCTTGTACATTCAGACTTCGTATCCACTGTTTCCTGGCCCACAGTAAGGATCGGGGTAGGCATCAGGCCAGGGAATGTGAGGACGAGAAAATAACTCAAATACAAGCTCTTTCTTGTGATTGGCGCTTCCACTGTGCCCCAGGCTCTCTCCAGCATAAGGTCATCAACATCCCCCCAACATGACCCCAGCCAACTGGGTTCCCACCAAGACCCTCCCCAAGGATTTCTCATAATGTCTGTGTTTTTTGGCTGAGAATACTTGAGATCCATCAACTTCCCCATCCCTCCTGTAACATCCACAGCCCTGGGGCCCATGAATAGTCATTTCATGTCCATCCTGGCTTGTCTGTGGGTCCCATTTCACTGTTTTCATAGCCACTGCTTGTCTTAATTTTAATCTTTTCAAAATCACGCAAGAAAGAAAATACCAAGAAGTGTGGGATCATTTTATTAGCAACAAATGTCTGTCAATATTAATTTCTCCCGTGTGTGATATATGAGTGAGATAAGTGCCAAACTATTATATCTGACTTAAACAACAGGAACAGCAAAGAAGGAACTGAAATTTTTGGCTAGTAGAGTAGCTACGTTTTCTCAGCGAAGTAGACCTGCTGAAGTTCAGAGGTCTGGAGTGAAAAACTTCAACAGAGGTTGAGACAAATACTGAATCTGGGAGGACAAATTTCTCAGGATAAATTCCCTGGATTTTGGCTGAGTGATTTCTTCATAGAGTTGCTGGAATTCACAATCAAAAATATAAGATATCCAATTAAATTTGAAAAATAGCTTTGAATGCCAAATTTTGGTAATTTATTTATTTTTAAATAGCTGAATACAGGACACTTAAGGAATCCTGGTGAAGTCAGTATATGACACAGGACAAATCACTAAATATGGGACTGGTCCTGTGTACATAGGTCACCTGGCAACCGTTTTTCCATCCACTGGCGTTATTAGACTCAGGCGTAATGGTTGCTCCCAGTCATGAGAAAGGCCTTCCTTCCAAAAGTGTGACCCATGACACCACGGGGGAGAACATTTGCAATTGAGAACATTTTGGAAATTCCAGGACAAGTATTTGCATAAAAATAGGCCTTCTGAACAGCAGAAACCCTCAACCCTGGGGTCTACCAGCATTACCTGCGGATTGGGTTGCCAGATAAAATACAGGGTGTCCAGTTACATTTAAATCTCAGATAAATGGGAGTAATTTCTTAATATAAGTATGTTTCAAATGCTGCATAGGATATACTTATAGTAAAAAAAAAATTGTTTATCCGAAATTCAAATTTGACTAGGTGCTCTGTAACTTTATTTGCTAAACCTGGCAACCTTACCTGGGGAGATTTTAAGACAGGGGTGGGCAAACTTTTTGACTCGAGGGCCACAATGGGTTCTTAAACTGGACCGGAGGGCCGGAACAAAAGCATGGATGGAGTGTTTGTGTGAACTAATATAAATTCAAAGTAAACATCATTACATAAAAGGGTAAGGTCTTTTTTTTTTTTTAGTTTTATTCATTTCAAACGGGCCGGATCCGGCCCGCGGGCCGTAGTTTGCCCACGGCTGTTTTAAGACATACCCCTGCCTGAGCCACAGTCTAGGCAATTAAATCAGAACCTGACGGGCCCATCTCTTTGTCCAGTTAGGAATCTCCCCGGTGATCCTAAGGTGCTCGCAGGGTTGAGCATCCCGCCTCTGGAGTTTCCAGTGACCTTCTCCAGCTTAAATTTTCATGTGAATCACCTTGGACTTCAGGGAAATCTGTGGAAATGGGTCGGTCGGGGTCTGTGGGCTGACAGAGGGCAAACCTCAGGTGTATCATGCTCGTGGGTGGAGTTCCCAAGGCCTTTGCTTTCTTTATCACCCGGCACCCCACCCTGGTCCCTTCAAGTCCATTGTATGCGCGTGTGCGTGTGCCCACACCTACACACGCTCTTTCTTTTTTCAATTCTTAGGGAAAGTCCAAATGTTCTGGTCACTGGTAAGATCACCAGGGAAGTCTGGCTTGTTCCTCCGGAGTTGCTTAGTTCAGATCCCAGCCTTTCCGGGTGTACCCGCGACAGGACTGGTCACTAGTGAACGCTGTCAGGTGTGGAGATTTGAAAAAATCACCTGAAAGTTGCCATATACTACAGAACTGCCCTCCAAATGCTAAGGAGACACGGGACAGATGGGTCCCTGCGCTTGGCCCTCCGAAGAGGTGGGGGCCGATGAGTGGGGAAAGCAGAGATGCTTAGAGAAGGTTTGATTCCCATCTCAGTTCCGCCACCGCCACCTAACAATGGCGTGGCTTAGCCGGGACGCTTCACTGGCCGGCCTCAGTCTTCTCCTCTGGATGTTGGGCTGGTTGCACTGCAGAGGGCTGCCGAGGGTCAGTGAGAGATGCTGACGCACCCCGCACCGTGCCTGGCGCAGGGCAACTGCCCATCCATCGGGGTCGCCCAGCTCTGCCTTCAGGGAGAGCGTCTGTTTCCAGGACAACGGCCGGCCCTCAGCATCCAGGCTCTGCGGGAGGAAGGCGGCCACAGCAGCGAAGGCAGAGCTGCCAAGCTGCGCAGCAGCGGCCCAGCCCGTGTTGATGGAGAATGGCATTTACAGCCGGGCGCTTTCCAGGGTCGCATAGTTCAATAACACAAAACAAATCACACCAAAATACCAGCGCACACCCCTCCCTGGAAAAAGTATTTACTATGGGTTTTACGAGAAGTTGACTGAACTGTTGAAAGAATGTTGACATGAGGAGCCACTTCTGAAAGCTCTCTCAGGCTTAGAAACATTTGGGCGCGTTATTAGCACCCTCTTCTTCAGCGGGGCTCTGGGCCGCCCGGCTGCGTGCCTGCACGAGGCCCCGCTCCCGTGGGGTGAGCCGGAGGATCGCTGTCATCTCCCGAGAACACGTGTCCATTCCAATGAGTCATCGCCGGGCACATCAGGAAATGCCTCTCACCTGGTACCCGGCGGGATGGCACGCAGGGAGCGCAGTATTCGACACCGAATGCCAAGCATGCAGACATGTGTGTCAGAGGCTGGGGGTGATGCTCTGGCTTTATTTTATGATTGAAAAAATGAATTCAACTCCTGGTTCTTAAAGTGTAAAGTGAGCAGGGAATGTATTCCTCCTGACTAGTGTGGCCAGACATGGATTGCATTGTTTTTGTGAATAATGATATAATCCAGCTTAAATATATTTTAGTGTGTGTTGTGCACATATATGTGTATAGGTTAGATTATAAATAGAGAGTACATATATGCATAATATGTGTTAAATACATTGTGCTAAAAAATATGCTCTCTCTGTGTGTGTGTTCTTTATAACTCCTAAAAATAAGGTGATTAAGGAATATTCAATGACAAGGGGAGGTAGTAAAGTAAGAAGTTGAAAATGATTATAAAACAGTATGAGAGTCTGATCCTACCTTTGTAAAATTACACACACACACACACACAGAAAACATACCAAGCAAAAATCAGTATACATAACAATAATTAGTTAGCTATATCTGGGTGGTTGGATTACTGGTGATTCTGCTTTCTTCAGGCTTTTCTGTATTTTTTACATTTTCTTCAATAAATGTCTTATTTTTTATAACTAGGAAGCCCCCCTTCCCCCCCCATATATATGATTTTGGGAAATGGGATGGAAACCTGGTGTTTTCTATGGCTGTGAATCATCAGCTGCCTTGCCTTCTTGGTGTGATGGCGGAGACCTCACAGTTTCCTCGACTGGCCTGGCAGGGCGAGGGGTGCCACCTCCAGCAGGTGGGCAGAGCTCAGAGTCACCTCGAGCAGCGCTGCCTCATCCAGTGAAGAAACCGGGGCCGGCCTGGCACTCGGCTTTGCACTTGAAGGTGAAAAGGGTAAAGTGACACCTGAGGCCCAGACGGAGCCCTGAAGGCCCCGTGCTGGCGGGTGTTCTGCGGCCGCCACGCCACGGTGAAAGTCTCACTTTCAAGCCCCCCGACTGGGGGCCCTGGGGGCACGCGTGTGCCCTGTTCTCAAAGATGTCGAGTGACCCTGTGTCGTCAGAGGGGAAGGGCTGCCCCTTCCCACTCTTTGGCTGTGCCTTCCAGGCATGTGACTTACTTTTCTTAGTTTGTTTCGTTAAAGAGTAGTTTTACTCAACACCAAAAAGTGCCATCAATACAGTTCACCTGCGTGGTTGGCTTGGCACGCTCTTCAAAAGAAAAAGTTTGCATTCCATCCTGAATTACTTTAAGGAAACTGCACATTTAAAGCAGAAGACAAACAAGTTCATTCTTGACTCAGTCTTTTGCCAGAAAGAGGCAGAAAATCATTAGTCCAGTCGCCCCCAGGACTGCCCAGACTTTGGTTTGCATGGTGTCTCACACTGTTTCAAGCATTGCTCTTGAATAAGGCACGGGCCTGGCTGGTGGGCCTGCGGCTGGCGAGGCTGGCCTGGCCTGGGCAGCTGGGGCCTGCGGTCGCCTCCGCTGGCTGCCGGCGCTCCCCGCTGAGCCCGGCTTGTCATCTCCGTGTGGGCTCAGCTCCGGAGAGCTGGCCGTGGGCTCAGCGTGCCCTGCTCAGTCTTGGTCTCCCTGGACCCTGTCCCCGGCAGGACCTGGGCTTCTCCTGTTACAAAGGATCGCCCTGCGCAGCTGTTGGGACCCGGTCGCTTCGCACCTGCTCCGCGGAGTTCGGAGTTCGGAGTTCGAAGTGCCTCTTGTTTCTGATGAGCTGCTCACCTCGTAAATCCACCCTCTCCCGTTCTCAGCACTCTGCCGCCACTCTCCTGTGTCCCCGCTCAGCCCCTCGAGCACCGGGAGGCCTCTTTGAGCGCCTCTGTTTACGTAAAATTCCCAAATAATGATGGACAGAGGATAACAGTTGGATCCTGATAAAAGCAGCCCGGCCTGAGGGACAATGGCCTTCCCGTCACACCCCCAGGTGCAGACTTGTGGGAAACCTGGCTCACCTTCTCACCCCTGGGGAATTGTTTGTTTTCCCTTCCTGAAATGGCTGCCTGGGTTCTTTTCCCCTCAAAGAGTTTTCAACACGACTAATGCCTGGAAATGCTGAAAGCCCGGAGCTCCAGGGCGCCTCTGTCACTGCGGGGCTGCTCCCACCAGGAAAGTCTTCAGTGCGGGAGCCAGAGCCCAGGCTTCCAGCCCTCGCCAGCCTCGTGGAGGACAGAGCTGCCTTCCTCCCTTGTCTCCAGGCTGCAAAGAGCCTCCCCTCTGCAGGTTCAGACGGCGGCATCGGCGCTTCTAGATTCTCTAGAGCTGAGTTTGCTAAAACCTAACTATGTCAGTGAAAGTAAATGTTGCCATAACATCGTGCAAAAACAATAGAGAATCTTTCCTCCAGGTATGTTTGGGGTGGTCTGACTGGGGTGTACAAGACAAGCACGTTGGGAGTCCCCACAGTGATGCCGACAAAGCGATGGACAGGCATCTTCTGGCATCACCAAAACTGCCATGCAGAGCCAACTGGGAGAGGCATGCCATTGGTATTGACACCATGGACAGCACAGGAGATAAGTGTTGCCGAGAATGTGAAGTCAGGACCCTCATACATTGCCGTTGGGAATATAGGATGGTGACTGTGCTATGGAAAACAGTGTGACAGGCTCTCAAAATGTGAAATCATCGGATTAGCATAGAACATAGCAATTCCACTCCTAGTTATCTATCCAAGGTAATGAAAAGATAGGCCCACACAAAGTCTTGTACATGAATGGTCATGGTAGCATTATATGCAGAAGAGCTCAGAAATGGATACAACCAAATCCCATTAAGAGGTGAATGGATACACAAAATGTGATATACTTATAGCATGGATATCATTCAACAACAGAAAGGAATGAAGTACTGATATGTGTCACAATTTGGATGAAGCGTAAAAGCATGCTATTTAAGCCAGTCACCTGAGACCATGCATTGAGTAGGCATCTCTACAGAGAGAGACCGGCTAGAGTAGAGGACTGGCTGCTTGGGCTGGAGGCCTGAAGAGTGATCGCTACTGCATAGGAAGTTCCTTTTGGGGAGGATAATGGTCGCACAACTCTGAGTACTCTAAAAACCATTGTCTACTTTAAATGGGTGAATTTTATGGTATGCAAATTATCTCAATTAAGCTGCTAAAAAAAAAGACACCCTGAACAGAAAAAAAGTAGTCATTTCAATTGTAAATGCATAATAAAAACAAAAAAAAAATCACACAAGACCAGACCCTCCCAATTGGAAATATTGATCAAGGTAGATTTGGGTAGCTTGGCCCAGGGTTTTTGTTTAATGGGGGTTAAAGATTCTGCCAAGTAATGACAAGTTCACAGCGGGTCTAGGAGAGTAAGTTATCTGGTGACAGGCTTCCTGAACAGAGAGGCCGGTGTCCCTGAGTGGCTGGACCCCTGGGCCTGGAGGTAAGCACCCACCCCCGCTCCAGCACACACTTGAGGGCAGAGCCTCGGGCACCCGTGCTGAGCTTAGGGAGCTTTGCCTCTGACCCGTCAGCTAAATCTGGCCCAGGCAGCCAGCCATGGTGCGCAGAGGATCGCTGTGAGAACTATGTTCCTTGTATAAAAACCTTTCCATTTTGAAAAATTGCTCCAGGTCCACCTGCATGTGTCACTTTATTTGGGCCATTTGGCTGGAAGATGGATGGAATTTTTCAACATGACCATTTTACAGCTTGAAAGATAAACTGTTTTTTGTTCTTATTCAAATATTCCACTTGTTGCTAAGATTCTGCCAGTGGAGTTGAGCTTCACCCTGAGAATTATTTACACTGTCTTCTATAACTCACTCTGGGTATTGTCATGGCCTGAGAAGTGGAACCTTTCTGTCAGCAACCTCAAACTCTTTGGAGTTGTTAACATCCTATTTTTGTTCAATCTCGTGAAATCCCCCTCATCAGAGAACCTGGTGTGAGTCTGAATTCTAAGCCTCAGCTCTTGCACTGAATTGTGCATTCTGTTGAGCAAATACCAATGAAAAATTAAAGAGTGCTGGACTAGACATTAGGGAACCCTCGGTTCAACACTTTGATTCTACACATTAGGGCCATAGCGCCTTTGGAAGAGTGGCAATCAAGTCACAAGCTAGTTATTTCGGGCCTTGGTTGGCTCATCTTTAAAGTGGCGTGGATACTATTTTCCCTTCATTGTTGTCATTGCTTCATTCATGGAACTGTTGTAAGGATAAAGTCAGATCATCTACGTAGATGTGTTTTGAAAAAACTTTAGGAGAACTAGATAAACAGTGCTTTTAATAAAGGCATGCAAACTCAAATGAATTTTATTCTGAGAAGGTTAGTGTCTCCACTGCAAAGTCTGAGACCCTAGACATCATTAGAGTGGACACGTCTTACGCTTGTCTGATAAACATTGTGTGACCGGAGTGGAGGAGTTAATTCAGTTTTTTCAAGTCTGGAAGGAAAACTGTGCTTCATACACTGTGTTCCCACATATCTTTTAAATATTCATCAGCTGTGTAATGTTTCACTCAGATGGGTTTGTAAGAATTGGAGCAATGGGGGGAAAGCTTTGACATGATTTCCTAATGAAGAAGAAGGAGTCTGAAAAGTGCAACTGTGCCATGTCGCCAGGGTAAGAGTCACGGGGAAGCAACCACAGGAGAGGGCTTGAGACAAGGCAGAGATCTGGCTCCAGAAAATGATAGTGGCAAACTTGAAATAGCTGCAAACCACTGATGCGAAGACGGAAAGATGGGACAATTTAGACCTTCTCGGTTTCAATTCGAATGGAGGGAATGATTCTGAGGATGGTATGATGTTCTCGTAGCAATGACAGCTTTCCAAGCCCATGCAAGCATATCATTTGCATCAAATTTACCCATAACTAAGAGGGGCGATGTGTCTTAGGTGAAAAATTAGGCTAAAGGACTATGGAAATACACATAGATATTCCCACATCGGAAGTACCATGAAGAAACTTGAATGAAAGTAAGATTGTACTAAAATGCACACCTCTTGATGCAACCTTTAACAGGGGTGGGGAACCTTTTTTCTGCCAAGGGCCATTTGGATATTTATAACATCATTCGCGGGCCATACAACATTATCAACTTAAAAATGAGCCTGCTGTATTTGGTCAAACATTTACTTAACTCACTCCTAAAGCCTTGGCAGGGCCAGTCCAAATGATTTTTTGGGCCTTACACAGCCCGTGCGGGATGTTCCCCACCCCTGCTTGAAGAGAGGCCAGATGCTTCTGTCATGCTCCGTGAAGCTAGTTCCACTTACGGAATGAATTGCAACTTTGCTCCCTGCTAAGAGAGAAAAATACAATCGTTCTGGCAGATTTTCTGCAAAGCTGAGTGAAGTTTAGAATTAGACTGCTGTCTTTATGCTTAAGCTCACAACCGAAAGCATTTTCAGTGCAAGTGAAGAAAAAGTTTGGAGGTGTCTGCCCAGTTCGTGCTCTCCTTCTCTAGGGGACCATTCCTAGGGATGGGCTCCTGTGGCATATCTTTATTGGGGAACCTCTCCTTCATTGTCAAAACTGATTGGACCAGTGAGGGGACACCCAACCCAGGTTGAGCCAATCAAATTTTCTCCTTCCAGAACCTGGAATTAGGGTTCTGAGATGCTGGCCAGATTCAACTGAACGTTTGAGCTAAGCTATGATGTGAAGTGGGATCTCAGACAGAAGCAGAGAAGACTGGTGAGCAGAAAGGGAAAAATAGAATGGTGCAGGTACACAGAGAAAAGCAGAAACAGGGACCATGTGGCCTCAGAGAGAGGAAGAAACTGAATTGGTTCTGAAAGTTTCACAGTTTCTGGTCTACCAGTAAGTCATTATAAGGCCCAGCTATACTTCCTGCCCTAAGGTGCACACATTTTCTGAAGCTAGTTTCCACTATTTTCAATTTGACAAGCTTTATCCAATATCTCAGGGAATTTTGTAGATGAGAAAAGATCGGATGGTTATCCTTTTTTTGAATAAAATATCCTTCTTGATCCCCCCAATTTTTTTGAGCACTTTGTTTTAGAAAACTTTAAACTATAACACATTTTTTAAATGTCATATGAATATCATTTGCATTATTACATACAAATGCCACTTTAGCCGGGGATGGCACGATCCTTAAACCACAGTGTAGTAGAGGCTCACTGAGTATTTGTCAAATGAATGAGGGACTCTTTCTTTGACAGCTACTCACTAAGCCCAAACGCCAAATTAATCCTACATTTCTAAAATTAATGGTTAATGTTCTTGGAAGATTATTGTGTCTTTCATCAACACGTAAATGAAACATTTTTATAGATTTCCTAGACCACATGGCCTGCATATGCCATGCAGTTGTATTATTTCCATAGAAGAGATTTATTGTCTCTTATTAGCAATCAGGAGAGGAAGAACGGTGTTGGGCCTTTGAAGATGTAGTTTATAGAGAGAACTAGTGGTTGAAGTTCTTACATGGGGAACTTTTAGTTTAGGACAGCCGTGGGCAAAGTTTAGGACAGCCGTGGGCAAACTACGGCCCGCGGGCCAGATCCAGCCCGTTTGAAATGAATAAAACTAAAAAAAAAAAGACCGTACCCTTTTATGTAATGATGTTTACTTTGAATTTATATTAGTTCACACAAACACTCCATCCATGCTTTTGTTCCGGCCCTCCGGTCCAGTTTAAGAACCCATTGTGGCCCTCGAGTCAAAAAGTTTGCCCACCCCTGGTTTAGGACTTATTCATTTGCCTTGTAGATAACTAAATGTAAGGGTAAAGTGATTTACTTCATTTTAGAGTTAGTCCTGGAATCAAATCCTGCTCAATGTCTGGGAAGATGAATCTAAAGCAGCGGTTCTCAACCTGTGGGTCGAGACCCCTTTGGCGGTTGAACGACCCTTTCACAGGGGTCGCCTAAGACCATCCTGCATATCAGATATTTACATTATGATTCATAACAGTAGCAACATTACAGTTATGAAGGAGCAACGAAATAATTTTATGGTTGGGTCACAACATGAAGAACTGTATTTAAAGGGCCAGAAGGTTGAGAACCACTGATCTAATGCCTTTTTAAACGGCATGACATCATTTCCAGAACTACCTTGAAATTATCTGTGAAGAGCATCTCAACTGCCCAGGAGGAAGAGGAAAGTTAGCCTTTATTGGATGCCTTCACATTGAGTGACCACCTAAGGTTGATTTACAGGGGTCCTTATAGATGCAAATGGGGCCCATCAACCCCATCTGTCATTTGATAGGGAAATGGTGGCCTCTGGTTATTCCCACATTAGCTACACAGCCTTTTGGCCTAGAAACTTTCTGAAAGTTAATTTGGTAAGAGAATCTCCTGAAATATTCCACTGCAACTGCCCATTTTGAGTCCCCCATTAGCAATGAAATAATTCCTAGCCTATGATTTTAAAAGGATGGGTGCTGTGTATTTTCTGAAGCTGTAGGACACGTGAAGGCTTTCTTGTGACTGATTATGTAAGAAATTGTTGTGTGATTTTTATAGCAATATTAGTTCTGTTAAGCATAATTTAATTTATGGGATAAAAGAATGAGACTAATGAGTTACTTTAAAGACACGAAGGGAAACCACAAAGACAGTTTCTTTTGCTTTGTCTCTAACATGCAGAGTCAAATTCTCATTTGGTTCCACATCTTTGTAGGACAATAGATAGGTTTGTATTTATCATGAGTCTGGCAGCAGAGATGTTTATGGGAAAGCAAAGATGTTTATTTCCTGATGTCTGTATCAGAAAAAATAGCTACAAGTAACAACTCCCATCCCCCAAACAATAGCTTACACAAACTTTCAAAAAATCTAGAAGATAGTGGTTAATGGCTTTCGCAAAATGGCTTGAAGACACAAGATCTGAGAGGAACAAAGACGTAAAATGGTGCAGAGGCCTGTCCTCATTTAAGCCCCACCCACAAGACCTCTGTGCCACCCCGGGGGCTGGTACTCTGGGAAATGTGGATTATTAGCTGGACGCATTGCACCTCCCAACAAAATGATGGTTTGTGCGGAGAGGGCTGCTCCAAAATTACTTCAAAGCAAAGGTGAGGACAGGGCCCTAAACATCTGGAAATAATACCTCACTATGGATATGTGTAACCCTGAATGTATCTACACTTGCTCGAATCTATTTCTGTTGTCAGCCAATCTACTTTTGTAGGAAAAGTCAGCCATGCTAGAAACAAAAAATTCAAGTGGTTCTTTCCAAGTTGGTCTTTTTGGGAGATAGGAAGAGCACAGTTGGTGATGGTTATGTAACTTCACCATTTTTGTGGTCCTCACTCACTTTCTAAAGAGCCACATGGGAGCCATTAATACCTGGAGAGACTTCCCTGCCATCCCTGTGTTTAACCACCCCAACCCCCAAACACACACACACACACACACACACACACATGTGTTCAAACCTTTCATGCAAACGAACTCCCATCCCCCCACCATATGCCAGTCTGTCCTTGAGCCCGTCGGTGTTTCGAGTTTGGGCTCAGGGCATACGAGATGCATGATGGGACTGGAGCAGGAGTTTAAATCCCACATATGCAGGAGAGTGCATTAGTTTTCAGAGTTTTTCCAAGTTTGGCTCAGTGACCACCTGATTCAAAGCACTTGAGGTTTGTTAACATGCAAATTCCTGGACTCCAAGGACAGTTTCTGAATCTCTGAGGGAGAGCTGAGGAGATCTGCCAGGACAGCGCAAACTCCAGGAGGGCAGGGACCATCGATTTCCCGCTATTTCTGTATCCTCACTGCCTGGCACTCCACATGTTTGTTGGAGATGAGCAAGCACTTACAATCCTTCCTATGTATTGGGCACTGTTCTACGGCCTTTTTATGTATGAACTCATTTAATCCATATAACAGCCCTTTGGGGTGGGCACTGTTGTTACCCTCATGGGACAGATTAGGAAGCTGAAGCACAGAGAGAGGACATGACTTGCCCAGAGTCTCAGTTAGTAGGTGGTGGAGCTGGGGCTTGAATGAAAGCTTTCTGAATAAAATTAATGATCAACAATGAAGCTAAAAATATTAGCTTGGATAGTAAAAAAGAAAGAGTTACTAAAAAATCTAGAGAATTGTGCCAGTCTCAGAATGCATCTCTCAAGACTACCAGAAGGTGATAGTAGGCCCTGGAAATGCAAAGAGGAATTTATGGGAGGAGCCAGACAAGTGAACAGGCCAATAACAAAACTGTGTGATACATACCATGAGAGAGGTTGGCTTAATGTGAGGCCAAAGGGAGGAGTAGGAGAGGCAGTTGGGGTGTGGCCATGGTGAGGGTTGTGACTGGAGGATGACAAAGGGAGTTGTTTGCCTTGATAAGGACACGTAGGGAGCAGCAGAGATCGGCCCAGAGAAGAAATGGGTGGCTTGGGCTTCTGGAAGGCACAGGGAACAGAACGAGAGAATGGATGAGCTCGGGACCATGTACTTAGTCCTTCTCCTGAGCACTACAGAGGCCAGTAGTTACTGAGCATCGATCTGTTCTATGCCAGGGACAGTCCTCTATCCAGATGTGCAGTGACTACCTCATCTCTGCTGCAGTCCTATGCGGTTGTTAGATTCCCATTTTACAAATCCTGAGAAATAACAGAACCACTGACTTAACCATTTGCAGGAAGAAACTAGTAGTTCATAATTTAGTACCAAACCTTCAAAATAGTAGAAAGAAAATGTCCAGGAAGGTTATTATAAAGAAACAGAAATGGTAAACCAAATGTGATGAAGTCATTTTTTTCAACACGGTCCACTGTCATTTCTCTTTAATGTGCACATTGCCCAATGCCATTCCACTGAATGTCAATTTCATGAGCGTTCCGTGTTCCAGATACTCTGAGCACTTCTCCAAAGCTGAATATTTCATATACGAATGGGATAACTTTCCTTAAATGCAGTTTGCTTGTCAGAAGTGAAGCAAAAACGTCCCTTTGTCAAATGGAGAAACAAAGTCTGTATGACTCTGAATGTGAAGTTTACGCGTGGTCATGGGCGTTTATATGTACTTAAGTGTATGTGGGTTTTTTGAGCATATAGGGTGCTGGATGTGTGTTGCATGGCAGATACATATGTGAAGATATTCCTAGTTACACTTTCCCAATTCCCACCCATAACTCTAAACTTTTCTCTGTGAATTTAGGAAAAACTGTAGACATAAAATTAAACTTCTTTTTCTAAAAAAGAAAGGTATTTTAATGTTTATAAAATACTTGAAATTCATTGTATGTTCAACATTAGCAAAAACAAGAAGCCCCAATGAACCGTGAACTTTAAAAGACTGTCAAAATACAAATTGGCATATACTGCATAAGTATATATTATAAACAAGTTTTAAGTAAACAGATAATTTATTAAATTACTAAGTTGATAAATGGCTATTACAGAAATTGATTTCTACATTTATCAGAATTAGATTGGATAATTTATAACAGAAAACGCAAATGGCAGTGGCTTAAGATAGAGGTTTAGTTTTTTCTTCTGTAAAAGAAGTAGGAGGTCCATGACCCAGGGCTGTAAGGTCATCAGTGTTCCAAGCTCCTTCAATCTTTCGTCTTGACCATCCCCAAGGCTTGCCTTCCATCCTCAGGTCCACCTCATGGTCCAAGATGGCTGCTCCAGCTCCAGCCATCACGTCTAGGTTTTAGACAGGAAGAAGGAAAAAGGGGAAAGGGAGGAAAGGACAAAAGGGCATGTACCAGCTGCCTGTCCCTCTTATATTTTTTTAATTTTTTAAAAATATATTTTATTGATTTTACACAGAGAGGAAGGGAGAGGGATAGAGAGTTAGAAACATCGATGAGAGAGAAACATCGATCAGCTGCCTCTTGCACACCCCCCACTGGGAATGTGCCCGCAACCATGGTACATGCCCTTGACCGGAATCGAACCTGGGACCCTTCAGTTCGAAGTCCGACGCTCTATCCACTGAGCCAAACCAGTCAGGGCTGCCTGTCCTTCTTTTAAGGCCTTTCCCTTGAAGTCCTACCTGAAAAATATCACTTACATCTCAGAAGCCACTTCTAAATGCAAGAGAGGCTGAGAAATGTCATCTTTCAGCTGGGCACATTATTTCCTGGAATCAAATTAGGGTTAGTTTGGGAAGAAAGAAAGGACTTGTGGTTATACAGTCTTGGCCACAATACTGTACCTAAATCCTGAATTCGTTCGGCACATTAGGGCCCAAATTTTAAGTAAGGAAGAAAACCTAGTGCACTCTTTTGGCACTTACAAAAGTGAGGTCTCAGGTCACTGGCCTAAAAAAAGGGCCATTGACAACCCAGCAGGCAGCTATCAATCTAAAGTCACAGGAACCTTCCTACGTTGGGTGATTAGTGAGAAGCTGGCCTTAGCGATCTCTCTGGCCTTCACACTAATGTCTGCCTGAGAATCACTAGACATGCCCCAATCCCAAGTGACAGATGAAGGGTGACAGAAGAGAGGGCTGAAGACAGTAGATTGCTATTATTCTCCAAACTTCCAGGCATGCCCATGAAAAGATGTAGTTTTCCCCATACAGATTAGCTTAGACAGGAAATTCCTTGTGATGCGCTGTAACTGGTTGCACTAAATCGCAGCATAAGCTGTTGGGTCGTTAGCGCTCTCAGTTGAGTGAACTGTGGGTTGGGACGAGGAGAGGGTTTGTCACATCCAGCCTGTGCTGCTCCGGCCCGGGAACCGCCTCTCAGTGGAAATGCTCAGGGCAGGGATGAGCTCCTGCCTGGTGAGGGCTTCGTCCAGAAGAACATGATGCTGAGCCCTGTCCTGGCGGAGGCGTGCAATTTGTGCTACGTCTTGTCTCCAGCAGTGGTGAGAATCCCACCCCGTGCTCACAGTCACGTTCAAAACCGACACGGGGTCTGCTGAGCATCCTGCAAACAGCGGGGCTGAACTTGTGGTAACAGCACTGCTGGGGGCCGACCCCTGCTGTCTGGGCACATGGTGACGTTGCAGAGATAGGACACACCGGATGAATCCAAGCAACCGATGGATAGTTCCTACCCTCCTTCCAGACGTCATGATTGTACCTCTGTCTCCCTCCTTTTTCTTTCCACCTGGAGCCTTTTGTTTTCTGATCTTGCTCCAAAATCACCGAAAGGTTCATAGCAGCCTAAACACACTCTAGGCTAGGCTCACCTTTCCTTTGATGTACTAGTATTGTGTTCTGTGAGTTGTAAAAGGGTTTTTTTTATTGTCTAAAGTTTTACATATGTCTCCTTTTTCCCCAATTGACCCCCTCCCCCACCCCAGCCATTCCCACCCCAGGCAAGCCCCCACCAACCCCAAGTGTCTGTGTCCATTGGTTATGCTAATATGCATGCATACAAGTCCTTTGGTTGCTCTCTAATCCCCCCTCCCCCCACCACCACCATTTGTCTCTGGATCTATTCTTGTTCATCAAATTATGTTGATCATTATATCCCACATATGAATGAGATCGTGTTGTAGCAGGTTTTTAAGGCTTACCCAAAGTTAGGCTGAAAGTACCTGTGGGGGAGGAAAAGGTAACTCTTTGGAAAGGTAGGTGGGGGAGAGAAGCCGGTGGCAAAGGGGCTGGGGGAAGACAGCGCCTCCATTGTGCCGGGGCCCCTGGGGCTGATGGGAGAGTCAGGAGTAGAGTGGGACTGAGAAAGCCCGGGCAGCACCCAGTCAGATGTTCCTTATGGCAGGATTTTTCTCATGCCCCTGCCCCCCATTTGGGCTCCAGACCTGCTTCCCAGGGACTAGAAGCTGCTAGTTATGTCACTTGCTTCCAAAAAGAAACTTCAGGCATTGCCATGGCTGCTGGCACTTCAGGCATTGCCATGGCTGCTGAAGGGTTTATGATGATGTCAGGACTTGGATTTGGAGCTGAGCGTTTAGGATTGTGGAGACGATGGGGGGAGTGCATGCTTTTCTACCACTTCTCACGAAAATGGAGAACAGCACCGTGTAAGAGAAATATGACATGAGCCACGTATGTCATTTTAATTTTTCTAGTGCCCACCTTAAGACAGATGAAATTAATTTTAATAATGTATCTTAACCATATATATTCAAAATAGTATCATTTCAAAATGCAATCACTATAAAAATATTAGTGAGATGCTTTGCAATTTTTTGTGTACAAAACCTTCAAAATCTGGCGTGTATTTTGCATATGCAGCACCTGCTTTTCAAGGGCTCAGTAGCCACATGTGCTAGTGTCTGCCGTGTGGATCAGCACAGCTCTGGGAAGACCTATTGCTTCCATATCAGAGTTACTGTTATCTGTCTTTCCCAGACTTTCTCTCTCCCCAATCTTTTGGAAATCTCTTCCTTCTTTCTCCATGCCCCCTTAACTTCTTTCTCAATATCTCCACTCTTTCTCTCCTTTTCTTTCTTATACCAATGACCTGTGTAAGTCACATCTAGAATCATTAGAAATGAGAAGACAGTCAGGACCAGGAAAAAAGGGACAAAAAGAGCTTAACTTTGTGGTATAAGAGAAGGGAAATAGGACAAAAAACAACAACAACAAAACGGTATGCATTGGTAGCCTAAATTATAACATCTCAAGATCGAAGAAACAATATTTCTAAGTGAATTTAGTATGAAAAGAGTTCATTAATTTCATTCATAGTAGAAAAGAAATACTAACTCTCCTCTATGATTAATTACTCCATGCCCAAATGTGTCAAACTGTCCAGTAGTAACCATGCTGGCTTTCTTCTTTCAGTTGCATAGAATCTATTTAATCATTAAATCTCCTTCTTTATGAACTAGCATCCAAGCTCATACACAACGTGTGGGAGCGTTCTCAGATGCTATATTTACTCTTCTCTGCCACCTGAAGCCCCCAACGTTTCTTAGAAAACAAGAATGAGAAAATAGTTTATTTCTCCTCCCCCCGACCACTTCCCCTTCAATGTGCAAGGTGAATTGAGCAGAGCCTCTGGGTGGTTGGCTCAAAGCTGTGAGATGTGGGATTGGCTGGGGTTGAAAGCTGTTCTTCAAAGTCTTGAATGTGCAGAGAGCCCAGCTTCCCTCTGGTCCTGTTGCACTCACGGCCACCTATGGAGTTCATCAAAGACCCTGTTTGGATGATTCTGAGTCTCCCAACTCTTCCCTCTCATTGGAATGCATCACAGATACAAACATCCTTTCTAAAGTTTGGATTTGGGGCCCTATTGACATGCTGCCTCAAACTCTCAATCCATTGAATTAAAATAAGTCAAACCGTTGTTCCACCTCCTAATAGAAATGGTTGGTTGGTTGGTTGGTTGGTTGAATATTTTGACTGCTCATTGCCACATTTAGATAGACTTTTGGTTAGATTGTCTTTCCCACCACGTGCTAGCTCGACATTAAAACACGGCTTTCTTTGTCTCTAGCCTCACTGTCTGTGCTGAACCAAAGCTCTTGTTGTTTTCTGTCTAGCATATCCACCACCCACTTCATTTGACCTTATAAACAAGTTTAAATAGATTTCTCGGATAATGACCATTTTAGCTGGCAACTTCCCGTTGAGATATTACAGCGGGCACAGTGCAAATTAGAGGGCAGGGCAGCAAGCACTAGGAATCATGAGACCCCGGATAAATATAGGAGACGTGCTCAGCGTCGGAGGACAAGGCTGGGTCTGCTCGCCTTTACCCACTGACTCAGGGAGTGACTCGGGGCCAGCAGAGTAAGACAATCATTGGTTTCATCTGTGGGTGACTCAGGCATGTTGATCTCGATTCGGGGGGCCGAAGAAGGAGTTTACTGTCACCACGACACCTCATTTCCATCCTGATGTTTCACTGTCCCCTGGGCTTGCCTCTGAGTTCACGCTGAGGAAAACAAAAACGCCTTTTATACACTGGGGTGGGCGGGGGGTGGGGTGGAGGTGGGGGACACTGGGTGATTATCAGGTTGACTGGCCTGATCGGCAATGAGAAGAATCTTTCTAAAGCTCAGTGGATGGGTAAATAGAAAGAGCTGGTCAGCCTGGTATGAAAAGGTAGCCTTTACAAGGTGGTTTTGCTTGACCTGGTGATAGTTGATATAATGTGCTTCACTGCTCTGTGATCATTCTCAGTAGTAATTCAGGTCTACAAGTGAGTTAGACTTTCAGTACAGCCTGCGGGTCTGCTCAGCACCCAGCACAGCATTTTGCATCGACCAGGTGCTCAGCGGGTGCTGAGAGGGTGAGTGAGTGGATGAAGGGCTGAAGAATGAGGTGTGATTAAATCGTCAAGGGCTTACTCACTTTCTCTGACAGCAGCTTTACTTGTTGACTTGACTTCCCAGGTATCAGGGTGGTCCGATCTGAGCCTCGCATCTTCTTCCTTTTCCTGAAGTTTAGAATAAGGGTTGACTTCACAAGCATTTTCAGTTACATGGTGGCCATCTGATGGGTCTTCTACGTTCAGTTATTTGCAGATCAGACTTATGTAGCCTAGAAGGGAAATATTTTGGATAACCTTTCATTAGTCCTTATTAAATAAACTTAATATATCCCCCTCCTCATTCCACAGAAATATATTTCCACATTTTCTGATTGGAAACAGGGAATGAGAAAGCATACTATATAAAGCTGTATAGCAATTTGATGAACAGGATCTATGTGCTGATTGTATTGAGTTTGGGTCCTGGTGTGACTTTCCCAAAACCATATTCTGCTAGGATCCTGAGATGAGCATTGAAAAGTAGTGAATGACCTTGAGCTAAAGGATACAACATCTCAGACCAGGAGTGTAGGGGACACTGCCTGGCTCTCCTCAGATCCCCTCAAGTCCATGTTACCATTTCGGGATGGTCCTCCCCTGGCTTCTGTGTGATTTTGTTCCTTGGTTCACACTCGTGACTCTACAGAAGGCTGCCCCTTTGCCTGCAGCTTGAAAACCAGAAGAGCCTGAGGGTCTCTATCTCCCTGCAAAGGAGAGTGAAAGCCCAGATCTATTGCCTTAACTTGGAAAAAATGTGGGTGTGCAATTCACACTCTAGAGTTCTCCTGAAAGATCAGGAAATCATAGCCCTACCTGGCTGTCCCCCATTCCATATCCACCACCCACCTTCCTCAGTCCCTCATAAAACAAATCTTCATTTCAGAGTCTGCATCTGGGAAAACTGTCCTAACACAAGGAAACATGTCTACCTTCCAGTTTGGGCTAAAGGTCTGTAAACAAAAGCCAAGAGGGAAGGGGTGATGCTGCAGCTGAGCCAGGATTATCTCCTTTTTTTCTAGGCATAGGAAGACTCCCCTCTCATCTTTTCTCTCTCCAGTTCTAAGCAGGAGATGTTTGAAGATGGCAGACTCTGGCAACCGTTCCCTAAATAGAAACGAACAAGCCTTTCCCCCCATCTCCAACATCCCCAATATAGTCTGTGTTCATAAAGTGCAATTTGGAAATGATGATGACCAAAAGCATAATCATAGTCACAGCCTTATATCACTGCTCTGTACCCACACAGCCTGTTGCTCACCCCACCAATGTTTGCCAGGAGGCAGCTTGCCAGAAAGGAAATCAGCTGTGGGGGCTGCACAATTCCAGGAGCCAATGCATCAAGAAGGCATTTGTGACTTTGGGGTGTGGGGGTGAAAGTGGAACAAAAGTAGTGTCTGTTTGCTGCGTCATGGGAGTAGCATTGGGAGACCAAACAATTCTAGTTGGTGGAGCCCAGACTTTTAAGACCAACTTGCTGCCCAGTGGGAAGGCTATCCCATGGATGAACCCAGCACCATGCCTCTCTGTGTCCTTCTGTTTGATTTTTTCAGAAGGAGTGCCAATCTGTGATAGGTTACACTCATGTGATGATTACTCTATTATGCATCCACTGACACTAATGATGTACAGACTTTCCAAAGCTCAACTGTTTTATAATGTTCCAAAATTAATTCCAAGAGCATTTCTGGGAAGAGGAAGGGAACTACTTTGACATATGGACCAAATCTGATGATTCGTCTGAAATAGGTCAGCTGAATTTTTACCTCCTTTGCCCCCTTCTAGTCTCTTAAGAAGTAAGAAGCAATCAATGTCACATTGTCCAATTATTCCAAAGCAAGGAATAATCAGTAGCACCTTCCACTTAAGAGGGGTTTTCTTTAATGGCCTCAGTTTGTCACACAGAATATGACATTGTGAAATCACTAGAAACTGAGTCTGTAGCTCATGAATTTTGACTTATTGAGTAGCCCAGTCCCAATAATTATTATTCTTATTGCTAATTAATGATTGAATTTTAGAATGTATTGTACATAAATTTATATTGAAAGAAATGCTATCCTAAAAGATGTTTCCACTGCCTTGATGAAATGAAGATATGCTGTACTTAGCACTGCCTTCACCCACCATTCTGGGACAAAGCAGATTTTAAAAAAGGTTATTTTGACACAGTTTGGTCTTAGTGATTCTCTGATTCCTCAAGGATAGGGCTTTGTAATTATACCTGAAGGGGGCTTATCAATTCTGAGTTAAATGAATAAATAAATAAATATAATATCATTGATCCATCCATTCATCATCTTATTTAGTACCTCTCTCCTTAACTTTGCTTTCTAAAATGTTATTTACACTGTCAGCTGGTTTTACAAGATTCTTTTTAAACCAAAGGCAAAATTCAGTGCAGTCACTGTCTTATTGAAAATACCAAATGTATAGTCTACGTCTATGAGATTTTACAACTTTATAGTTTAGATAATCCAAGCTTTTATAGCAGTGGTTCTCAACCTTCTGGCCCTTTAAAACAGTTCCTCATGTTTTTACCCCCAACCATAAAATTATTTTCGTTGCTACTTCATAACTGTAATGTTGCTACTGTTATGAATCGTAATGTGAATATCTGATATGCAGGATGGTCTTAGGTGACCCCTGTGAAAGGGTCATTCGACCACCAAAGGGGTTGCGACCCACAGGTTGAGAACCGCTGCTTTTATAGGATCCATATGACATCTATCCGTCAGCAGAGAGGCTGCTTTTCCCATGCATCTCCTCTTCTCTGCGAGGAAACCTTCTCAGAATCCCCCAAGCAAGTCTGTGTGTTACTGACCACAATTGGATCCATGTTCTTTTCTAAGCCAATCATTGACAAGGGAGGTAAATTTACAATAGTTAGTTGGGATTAATGGAGATTTGCTCCCTGAGTCAGGTAAAGGAAGGGTGCAGGCCTGAGCAAAAGCGAAGGAAGGGAGCAATGGATGATGGCCAAGACACCAACAATGTCTGCTCCAACTGCCCAGCTTCTTCTGCCGCACAGTGGGGAGAGGTGTCGGAGGAATGTGAGGTGACTTTTTGTAAGGGCGGCTTTAACGGAAGACATGAGGCTCTTAAGCTATGATTAGTGGATGAACATGCTTACCCTCCCAAAATGTCTCACTAATGAGCCTTCTGAAAAGTCTTGCCTTATTCCTTTGGGCTAAATTATTTTATCCAGAATGAAAGTACTTAATAAAATGCATGTATAATTTTGGAGTGGTATAGCACAGTAAATAGGATATTTGTTTAATGTTTATTTAGCAACTCTTTTTTTTAAGCACCTAATAGCAAGGCACGATGTGAGGTGCCAGGGAAGATGCAAGAATATGTCACAATAGTCCTCCATACTGACAATCTATTCATTTGATGAAGCAGGGGGTCCCTCGGGGGTGAGGACGACGGAGCTCCAACGTGCTAGGGCGTCTGCATGCACGACTCCAGAGACCAGGTTCAGTGATGCAGATCCGTTTTATTGTGGAACTACAGGGGTATATATAGCATGAGGGGACCAATCAGAGGAAGACACGTTGGTACAGGCAACCAATGGCTGAAAGGCTGGGGTACTGTGCACGTGGCTCTAGGAGTTCCTTCAGGCAGGCGTTGCTACTTCCTGGTGTGCCGAGGAAGCATGTCATGGTGGAGTGTGCTCACACCATTGCTTCAGCCGCAGCGCTGAGACATACTTCCCGAGCTCTAGGTACAATTTGAGTGAGCTATGCACACAGAAGACAAGGTATAAAGTGGTGCCAGGGAGTGTGGCTAGTTATTGGCATTTAGAGGTAGGAACTGTAACTTTGAATGGTGGAGAGGACTCTGAAATGGAAACAGAAAAAAGGACAATTGAGACATAGATTTTGATGGAAATGAGAGGCACAGGGAGCATACAGGGTAAACAAGGAGCTCTCCTATCCTAGGAGGAAAGAAGCTGGTAACCCATGGTTGGCATTTGGTGCCAGGCTAAGGAGTTTAGTATTTATAACAAATATAGAGAAGATCCTGCCTGGCCAGCATGGCTCAGTGGTTAAGCATCCACCTATGAACCAGAAGGCCATGGTTCGATTCCTGGTCAGGGCACATGCCTGGGTTGTGGGTTTGATCTTCAGTGGGGGGCATGCAGGAGGTAGCTGATCAATGATTCTCTCTCATCATTGATGTTTCTATCTCTCTTCCTCTCCTTTCCTCTCTGAAATCCATAAAAATATATTTAAAAAATATATAGAGAAGATCCATTAAAATTATTGGAAGGAGATGACATTTTAAAAACAGAATTAATTTTTTAGAGCAGTTTTAGGTTCCCAGTGAAATTGAGCAGAAAATACAGAGAGTTTCCATATGCCCTTGCCTCTGTAGATGCATAGCCTCCCCCACTGTCAACATTCCACACCACAGTGGTGTAGTTGTTACAGCCTACATTAACACATCATCACCTTCAACCCATAGTTTACATTGGAGTTCACTCTTTGAGTTGTACATTCAATGGGTTTTGACAGATGTATACTGACATGCATCCACCATCATAGAAGCATAGAAGCATACAGAATGCCCTAAAAATCCTTCATGCTCTGATTATTCATTCCTCCCCTCTAAGCCGTGGAAATCACTGATCATCTTACTATCTCTATAATTTTGCTATTTCCAGAATGTCATACAGTTGGAATCATACAATATGTATCCTTTTAAGATTGACTTCTTCCACTTAGTATTGTGCATTTGTTTCCTCCATATCTTTTCAGGAAGTGCCTCTTGATTAGAGATTTTATTAGTGAAATTATTTTTTGATTGGTGAATAAACTGGGGAGATGATAATAGATTGGCAATGGTAAAAGGCTGTTATTTATTCATTAATGATTTGAAAGGGCCTAGCTAATTATAAAGCAATTATATATTTTGATATTTGCAGTAATCTAGAAGTGAAAAGATGAGACATTAAGGACAAGTAGCATGGTCAGAGGAGTTCAGGTTTACACGAGTCACCTCACTGAAATGTCTTGGACATCCAAGAGGAGATACAAGGGTACCAGGGCCCCCAAGATATTCATAGTGGGTGCAAAGTTGGAGTGAGGCCCAATGGCAACTTTGGCTCAACTCAACGTTTGGCCCAGAGTAGAGATTTCTCCCAGGCGCTGGTAGGTTTGTTTTATCCATGAAGACTAGGTTCCCAACCATTGTCTATAGCTCTGGCATTCTCGGAATTGGCACCAGCCAGTACCCAAATATCCCATTCGTCCTTCACCTCCACCTGACTCAGCAGCTTGTTATTCACGTTGTCTGAGTTGATGTAGGAAACTCTACTAGGACAGATGAGACCTAGTTTCCTTGAGGTCTTTATTCCTCCAGGTACTTTTCCACGATGGCAGCTCTGATGACCTCTGCATTTCTGCCAACAATACTAGTTCTCTAGTTTGTACTTCAAAGAGTCTTGGTGGCAAGTCCAGAGTTCTGGAGTTCACTTCCCCGGCAATTTTCACCATGTTTGAATAGAAGTTGGCATTGGGATTTATGCAAGGCCATGCTATAGATGATGGATTCTAATTGAGAATTGGGAAGCAGGTAGTGTTAGAAAACAGCAAAGATGAATTCATTAGACTTTATCCATATCCATCTGTTAGAGAAGACATCTGTAATTTGTAGGACATTTGATATCAGGGTTTACTTCTGCCTGGTGTGCACCGTGAGAACATATTGGCCAACATCCGTTCTGTTATTGGTGGTGGCCCCTGTTGTAGCACTAGTTGATACATTGTTGGGCTATCACCATTGCACAAAATGCCGAATCATAAATTTAAGAATAAAACACGTAGAGAAAAATAAGTTGTGCAGGAAACTTGAAACCTCTAAATTAGCACTTTTACACTGGTATACCCTGTGTTAGATATGGTGACTTCTGGTGATTTTGCATCTACAGATAATTAGGTACAAAGAGGAAACTAATGTGAAAACTAAGTGTCATATTCAGAAGTTCCTTTGGTTTGTGAAACATTCTTTTCAAGCAGAGTTGATAGTTCAGTAGAATCAGAAAAGTCTCAGGAAAAAAGTTAGCATCTAGATGGGTGTATTAGTTTTCTGTTGCCTCTGTCACAGATTACCACAGACTTAATGACTTAAAGCAGCACAAATATATTATTGTACAGTTCTGGAGACCTGAAGTGGATTTGAATGGGCTTTAATTAAGATGTTGGCAGGCTGTGTTCATTCTAGCAGCCCCAGGGGGGAATCGTGTCTTTGCCTTTCTCAGCTTCTGGAGGTTGCCTGCACTTTTTGGCTCATGGCCCCTTCCATCTCTCAAGTCAGCAACAGCAGGTTGAGTTGCTCTCACACTGCACCACTGATACTAACCCCTCTGTCTCCTTCTTCCACATTGAAAGAACCCTCGGGATTATATGAGGAACAGTTGACAGACTAATGACGTGTCCCTCCTGCTGCACTGCCCTCTGCAGCTTGGTGGGTTGGATACACAGGAGCTGCTAGCACTGATGCTTATGGCTAAGCTTCCCTTTGACACTGCATGCTACCACTTAACGATATCCAGGTTTTGTAAGTGGTTCCGAAAAACAGTTTACCAGCTTGGAGCAAAGCTCCGCCAAGGGGAGAAGACTTTGCCACATGTGTAATTTCACTGTCAATTCTTTAGACACGGTTCCATTTGGAAATACTTTTTTTCCCCAGCCCATTTACATTATCTCAGAAAGACAGTTCCATTCTTGCAGTCTCATTGATTGTGTCCTTATTCCCCATTGATGTCAGAGCTGGGCTGCGTTATTCCAGTTTCTTGTCATCGATGCTTCAACAAAGAACTTTAAGCAGGTCTTTTAGAACAAGATGTGTACAGGCCTCAAGGAAAAAACACACAGCACCTATGGAAATCATTTTAAGATGCAAACAAAATGGTCCAAGACCGGTGAGACATTGGGAGTGCGCTGGAGTTTCTTCTCCCCTCCTGCCTCCCCATACTCCTAAGCACCCTCTGTCTACCGCCTTGGTCATATTGATTAAGATGTAAAAATTATCTTTTCCGGTCTCCTTGTTTCAGCTCAAGTGCGAATACACAACTATTTCTTATCTTTTCTTCCCAAAACTCCACAGTTATCAGCTGAAATAAACAAAGAGAAAAATTAGAAAAGAGAAAATAAATTTTAAAAGCAGTGTTTTTGAAAATACTTTTAAAATATAAGAAGGAAAAGAAATGCCTTTGCCAGGCTGATTAAGGTAAAAAGATAAAACAAAAAGAATTAGGAATGAAAATGGAGATAAAATATGGATTCCAGTGGAATTAAAGCAATTATGAGACAATTCCCCTATGGCAACAAGTTGAAAACGTAAGGTACATGTATGGACTGGTTCTGCTGACAGTGTGGACAAGTGGAAATATCCTTTGGGTCTGATGGTTTTCTCAGACCAAAGGGAAAGAATGCTGGAGGCAAACCTGGACCTCCAGGAATGAATGAGGAACATCAGAATTGGTAAATATCTGGCTGAATATACAAGGTTTTCTCCCTAATTTCTTTTAAAAGACATTTGACTGTTTAAAGAAAAATTCATAACATTTTAACCTTGTCTCGTTGGTGTATAACATAATATAAAATGAAATACATATGACAACATGTGTCTGCTGGCTGCGAGTTTGACATGCTTGTGGGATATTGACTTATACAGTTGCAATATACAAATATTAACTCTAAGGAGACTATGAAATATGAATAATAAGTATCTTCATCTATAAGCAACCATTAAAAAACTATAAAGATGCAAATAGAGATACCTAAAAAGCCTGTTGATAAATTGAAATCGAAATCTAGGAAAATATAAAGTATCTAAAATAATCTAACACTAAATGAAAAATATGTATAGGAAAGTGATTAAAATTTTCCATAAAAATGGACTTACAGTTGAACCTATAAACGCTCTCTAGACAATCCCAATGGGCAGCTGGTGATGGTAGTCACCCATTTAATGTATTAACCCATCAAAGAATTGATAAAAGAATGGGGCAATTGCCAAAGGAATAGTATATCCAGAATGTGGTATTCCAGACATGGTGGCTTTGGGATAAAGGAGATACTTTGGAGTTTGGGGCTGAAAGTCCTTTCCATCACCCCCCAATTCACGCTGTGTAGCAACTGAAAGTTTCGCCAGTAGCCCCAGAGCTTTCTGATCAAAGTTCCCCATGTATCCTGACTGCGGCTGATGTGGTCGCATTCGTTCCCATTGACTAAGTGCTACCTGCGCGTTATCATGGTGAATTCTCACGGTGATCCTGTGAGGTGGGCATAATGAATTTCATTGTACAAATGAAGAAACAGAGAGAGGAAGGAGCATGCTGGAGGCCACAGCTTAGCACGTGAGAAAACAGGTTCTCATGCTCTCTGAGCCCCACAACGCTGCATCCCAGGGGCTAGAGTGTGATGCTGAACAGATTGGTTTGAGGACAGGGACCAACCCACTCAGCCTGGAGGCTCTGCAGACCCAAGACCACAGGGGGCCTGTTGGGTCAGCTGCCTTTGGACCTTGAGTTGCGCTTCACCAAATTATAAATAAGCCCCCTTCTCCCTCCTCAAAGTCATTGCCTTTGGAACATGAGCAGCATTTCCATTCATCACTGTCTTTTCAGAAGTGAGGGTTGAATAAAAACATTGTATTTCACATCTTCCTTTGCTCCTTTCGCCTGCTCTGTTAAGACTGCCACAGATATTTAGGGCTGGGCAAATTGGGGCGGGGGGTTTGACTAGTAGGTGCCTTTGTCATCACCATCCTTTCTCTCCTGTACTCTTTCTTCCCTTCCACGGAATCCAGAGCCTTTAGGCTTTTTAAGCAGGAGAGGGTAAGCTCAGTGCATTACACTACAGTGTAAATGACTGATAGGCCCCAGGTGCCACCTTTCCCAGGGACAGTCACCTTGGACCAGGGGACAAAGAGTTCAGTCTGGGAGTCTGTTGCACGTGGACTTGAATCTGAGACTCTGCCTACGTCCTGGTTATGTAATGTTTGGCAAGCAGCCGAACCGGTCTTGGTGTCAATGTCCTCATTTCTAAAAAGGGACCGATACCTCAGAGAGTTGTCATGAGGGTTCATGAGACTTGAGAAGGTGCCTAGCACAGTGCCTGGCACATAGTAGGTGCCCCTTCACTGTTCCCTTTTCCTGTGACCCCAGGGAAGAATCCATGCATCTGTTAGGCAGGACTATAAAGTTCTCCCACACATGTTGTTTTAGAAATCCTTCAATAGCCCTGACCGGTTTGGCTCAGTGGATAGAGCGTCAGCCTGCGGACTGAAGGGTCCCAGGTTCGATTCCGGTCAAGGGCATGTACCTTGGTTGCAGGCACATCCCCAGTAGGGGGTGTGCAGGAGGCAGCTGATCAATGTTTCTCTCTCATTGATGTTTCTAACTCTCTATCCCTCTCCCTTCCTCTCTGTAAGTAATCAAATATATATAAAAGAAATCCTCCAATAGCAGGTGGCGCCTGCTTCCTCTGCTCCAGGACAACACAAGGGACACGTTGGACTTGTTCCCAGTGATACACACACACACACACACACACACACACACACACACACACTCCATTGCTCTGTGACATAGATAGGTCATGTAGGAAGGTCGTGACTATATTTAGCCTCCAGGCTTCTTGTCAGCCCTTCCTTTCAACCCAGAAAAACCTCCCTGGGAACCTAGGTGTGAAGGCCCATATCTCCCCTCTGGTGCACTAACTGTTGGGATACATTTTGGATGAAACAGCTACGTTCTTGGTCTTTCTTTCTACGGAGGTTGGACCGCAGTTCTTCTGAATGAGGAGCTGGAGGCTGCGTGCACAGCCTGTGGCTGGAATGCAAACGCGCCCTGGCTTTGCGTCTCTATTCCCACGCATACAAAGGCGACTTAGGAGAGAACAATGCAAAGCCCTTAATTACGGAGCTTTCAGGGAGCTTTGTGCACAGGCTCGACTTTCATTATCTGTCTTTGTCATCCTTGTAAAGGATCCCATTAGACTTTCTACCGAGGCAGAGAAACAGGCTGACAGCGGGAAGGGAGTTGTTTCATTGCTGGTACCTTTGCAAGTTTGAAGTGCGTTTCCCTTTCCTAACGGTTCCAGGAAAAGAAGCCCGGATTTGAGGGCTGTCGGGTGAGTGAAGGGCTGAGGTGGAGCTGGCTGCCGCACCACAATTCTTCTCATGTTGCAGAGCCTGCCCAGGGACAGTAGGATTCGGACTTCACCTTGACGGGGTGTACAGGCCCAGGCTCTGAGCCACAGGGATCTGGGTTCAAAGCCCAGCTAGGCCACTCACCAGATGGCAGGCCTTGGCAAGCCATGTAATCTCTTCATGTCTCAATTGCCTCACCAGTAAAATGCGCAGAATGGCAGTATCTCCAAGGGTCTTGGTGAAGGTAAACAGAATTTACGTAACGTGCTATCACATTGCCCGGCCGAGAGTCAACTGAGGCTGCTGCCCTTCCCTTCTCTGTGCAACCAGATGGAGCTGGTCCCGCGCAGTTACCTTCCATGAGGTCAGATGCAGTGGGCATGGCGGGCGGCATTGGGTGGAAAGAGAGGTCGCAGAGGGGAAATACCCTTGGGGGGGGGTCCCAGTTTTTGAAACTCAAAGGGTAAACGGTAAAAACTCCAGTACATTTATTTCGATAACTATCTTAAGTCAGCAAGTGCAACCGGTGTGGCTCAGTGGTTGAACGTCAATCTATGAACCAGGAGGTTATGGTTCGATTCCCATTCAGGGCACTTACTAGTACTTGGGTTGTGGGTTCGATCCCCAGTAGGGAGCGTGCAAGAGGTAACTAATCAATGATTCTCTCTCATCATTGATGTTTCTAGCTCCCTCCCTCTCCCTTCCTCTCTGAAATCAATAAAAATATATATTTGTTTAAAAACAACACAAAAACAACAAGAACAAAGAGGAAGCCCAGCACCAGCCCTGGGAGCAGAGCCACTTACCTGGCCTGGAGATACTGGCTCTTTTGAAATGTCATGTTCAGAGCGCAAGATCTGATGAGTTAATTCAAGTCCAGGCAGTAAACATCTTGTAGAATAAATAACCATGGGTCGTGCCTTTCTGAAACATGTTTTCTGGGCTTTTTTTTTTTTCTTTTTCAAACCAACGGAGTCTTTTCTGGCTCCCGAACACAGGCCGCCCTCGTGTATTTCCTAAGCTAATCCATTATAAATTATGACAGGCTCCCGGGAGCCTGGCGGCCAGCGCGGCCCGATCCGCTGCCCACGTCTCATTTTTCTGTCTTGGTCATCTCCGACAAGCTCCCTGCGTGACTGGTCAGGAGGCGGCTAATTCCAGTCCACGCAGTTTTCAGATGAGCTTCACTTTATTTTTAATTTCCCCACAAATCCACGCCAGGCGCAGATCTCGTCAGTTACAGACATAGCTCTCTAATCTCTGCCGCCCTTCCGTAGTTCATACTATCAGATGAATTAAGGTCCAGTTACATATAAAAGTGATTATGATCAGCGAAATGTCTGCCCACAGTGGCCCTCTCCAGACGGCCAAGCTTCAGGCCCCGCCCCTCCCTGCTGGCCGGGGGAGGCCACGCACTGTACAATAAAAATGACCCAACAATAGTTTTCTGAAACGCACGCTGCCTCCACATTTTCCAGCTCCGTGGCCTCTGGCCACCACGGAGCAGAGAAACAAACCGCTTTCTTGTGTTGGATGAAATTATTTGTTTTCTGTCTTCATCCAAGAAGATTTCTTTTCAGAAAAACTGACCTCATCCTTTTGAAATCTTCCCAGTTCACCTCTGCAGGCATCTGGCTTTCGCTCAGAGCAGGTGACTCCTTCAGATCCTGACATTTGAGGGGTCGGACTTCTTGTCGTCTTGAGGATCCTTGTTAGGCTCATCCGGGCAGTTCTCGGGGCAGTTCAGGGCATGCGGACTCTGTTTCCCCCTCCAGTGGCCGGGGGCCAGGAGCACGCGGAGTAGGCGTGCACAGGGACTGGGAGGTAATTCGGGACCAGGGGGCAAAGGGAGGCAGGCCCTCTGGGTCTGCTCACAGCGCTGCTCCTCCACTTCAGGGAAGAGGAAATAGTCCCGAGGTCGCGTTTAGTTACTGTACTTTATCGTCTCGATAAGTGAAGATGGAGAGAACCAGGAATAGTGTAACAGAAAGGTTCTTCACGGCCGAGGGGCTGGGTTGTGCCACCAGGGAAGGGTATGCCCTTGTCGGCCTCCCTGCCTCTCTCTGAGCGGTGGTCTCAGGACTTCTGTGACAAGTGGGGAGAGAGCTGGGGGGATCAGGAAAGCCTTCCTTATTGGAGATCATTAGAACAATGATCACAAAACCATCACCAGGCTGATCCTGAGGGGGGTGTCTCAGGAGTCCCGGATCAGGCCTCTTCCTGTGGGGTTTTCCAACTTGCAGTGCAGACCCCACAGTGGAGGCGGCCAAGTTTGTTCAAGCCCTTTGATACGGTCAAAGTGGAACCAAGTTGATAAAAGGTCCAGCAAACTCTCCCTGATCTGCACCCTGAGCAGAGCCCGAGGGGTGGTGGGAAAGGCGGGGGGAATGCTGCCCCCTCCTGGCAGAAGCCCGAGTTACACCTGCTCCGCAGCCCGCCTGCCTGGGGCCCAACTGTGCTCTGGGACAAGCCAACCTTGGTAGTCACCCAACTTGAGAATCTTTTGAGCTCTTCCTGTCGCCATGCCCCACCCCATCCCATTCCACCCTCGCCTCTTTCTTCTCCCTGGCAGCCAGGCTGTTGTCAGATGTTTACCCCGAGTTAGAACCTCAGTGGCTCTCCTGGGGCCTGGGCTGGGGGTCAGGGGAAGAGCACCCTGGAAGACAATTCCTTTGGGGGGCATCGAGGGTGTGGCAGATGGAGGCCCACTTTATCCCGGTGCCTGACAGACTGCGTGGGCTTCTGCCTGTTTTCACTGGTTGACTACGGCCGGTCTCCGGCGTGCAGAGGCATTAATCCCAGATTAGCCTAAGTCGGATGCCCTTTTTTTGGGAACACCGGTGTCACCCAACGCCCATCTCAGTGGTCTCAATTTTGTCAGGACATCCGGGTCTTGTCACATCGTTTTATCACTGTCCCCCGACCCTGACTCCATCCTTCAGAGCCCCGAGGACATGTAACTGGAAGCTGCTCCGACTGCTCCCCCCCTCTGCGCGGACCCCTGTCACCTGCCGCCTTGGCCTCATCAGCCAGGCATGCACTGTCACACTCCCAACCGGAATGCCAGCTTGCTGCTTGCGATTCACACCGACACTCGGTCCCCAGAGGGCCCCTGGCGGAGCCGGGGCGGCCTGCGCTTGGGAGCACATAAAAGCACAGGAGTCCCCTGGCTTTCTGGAAGCACTTCAAGCACCAGCCCCACGGTGAGATCTGGACCGCATACCCGCAAACCCCACAGGCCCCGAGGGCGCACACACCATGATATTTATGCCCCCGGGGGCAGAGCCAGCATAGCTGCGTGGTTAGGCAGACGTGGGTCTCAGGCCAGGCCAGCGTTCCTGACACCTGTTAATGGGCATTTGAGAGAAATGAGTCGAGGGGGGCGGGGGGCCTTTGGATCCGCTGCCAACTATACCTGAACAGCAGGGAGCCCAGCACGGCTTTGGCCCACCCAGCCAGTGGGAGGCTCCCTGGGGGGATGAGCAAAAGAGGCCAGGGGTTGCCAGAAAGGACCGTCCAAGAAGGAAGAGACTAGGAAGGAGGGTGAGAAGAAAGGTAAGAGACCAAGAGGGAAAGAAAAAATAGAGGCTGGTATTTTTAGATCTGCTAGCACAGGGCTTTGTGCAGGGCGCCCTGGTCCCTGTGTCTGCGGCACCGGGTCTGCTGGCCCAGCTCGGAACAGGCAGTCCTCGTCCTTCCCTCCGAGGTGAAGACCCACTCACCCCTCCAGGTCAGCTGCAGGACCACTTCCTCCACCAGCCCCCTCGGGAGGCCCAGCCCCTCTGCCTCCTTGGACTTGCCACACTGGGCTCAGCACCTAAAACTCCCCTGTGAGCTTCTCCTGCTCCTCCCCTGCGCCCCCTCCCCCCCTGGTTAATTCCCTGAGACTTCCTCTGCCCCACACTGCCCCGGACAGTCCTAGGCTCAGAGTAGGTTCTCGGTTTCACGCTGATGGGTTGGTGTTCTCCCCCTCGTCTTTGTCTCCTTTTGAGTCCCAGGCCTCCCACCCTAACTCCCGCTCAGCAAAGCCCCCACTGCATCCCCACGTGGCTTCCGGCTGCCTCCCAGGGCTCTGTGGGTCTCCTTCCCTGTTCCTGTCTCGAGGTTTGGATGGTCCACAGCTTGACCTGAGGTGACTTTAGTAAACATAATTTCTGTATTTCATTATCAGGGCACAAGAAAACGCCCAGAAAGCCCCTGTTTATAAACTGACTTATATTCCAAAAAGTCAGCTTGTAAATTCATTGTTTGAATCTGGGGGTTCATAGAAACAATATTATAAATATTATCCATTCATTCATTCAGTCATTCAGTCATTCAACAATTCAACAAAGACATCTTGAGCACAACTATAAGGCTGGCACTATTTTAGGTGCTAGGGACCCTGCAGGACAAAGCATATTAAAACCCTTTGTCCTCAAGGAGTGTGGACCCTCATGGAGGAGACAGAGAACCCACAAATAAATGAGTGAGCTGTAGATACACCAGCTGATCCTGAGTCCATGGAAAGGAGTGAAATGGAGAGAGGAGTAAGGAGCACTGGGGGACTGGGGTTATAAGTAGGGTGGCCTGGGAGGGCCTTACTTGAGAGAGACCTGAAGGAGTGAGAGTGAGGGGGTAGGAAAGTTCCAGACTCAAGGCAAGAATGAACTTGCTCTGTTTAAGGAACAACCTGCAGGTCAGATAAGCTGGAGCCGGGTGAGCACTGGGGAGAGAGAAATACTGGCTGGTTTCCCCGGCCAGGCCACTGGTGTCCATTTAGCCCATAACACGTCTGGGCTGTAATTCTAATTCAAAGCCATGCACAGTTCCTGATGCCCACCGTCTTCCAGGGATCAGGGCTAAGTGCTGGTACTAACATCTCAGCTGCCATAGCCACAGTGCTCTGGGAACACCCCCTGTGTCCGCTGCAGAGTGCTAGGGACCCACAGAGCCCACTCCAGGGAGCGTGGGGGCAGGCAGGTACAGTGCCCGGCAGACAAACGCTCCCTCCTGGAGGCAGCAGGGGCCACCAGAGCCGTCTCTTGGTTTCCTCTGGTGCCGGACGGCTTCCACCATCTGGGGCGAACAAGGGCCTCTTGGTTTGGAGACGCAGGCACGAGCTTTGTGGCTGAGCGTTGCTTTATGTGTTATGTGACCTTCCTGATCCTTGATTTCCTGGTGGTGGTAATGACTGTTTTATCTTTTTTGTGTGTGAAGATTAAATGAGGTTAATGTACATAACAGAGCCTTATAGAATCGTCTTTTGATCTGAGTTGTCATGATTTCAGAGCAGTCGCTCTGGGTTCTACGTCCGGAATGAAGTGAAGGAAAAGGGCTCAGACATAGGCACCTCCCACTGACACCTTCCTCTCTGGGAGTGCTGGCTTTATATTGGCTGTCTAATTTCCTCTGCGGGCAGGGCGGGCAGGAGCAAGGTGGGGAGCTGCTGCACTGAGAGCCAGGTGGGAGAAGGCACTGCTGATGAAAGAGAACGTTGCTGGACTCCGGGGGAGGTTGTGGAGTAGGGTTTCAGGAAAGGTATATAATTCATTTCAAAAGCGACAAGCAAGAGAACAGATCCGAACAGTCGTGCCAGAGGTACAATCACATTTCCCCCTTGGTACACTGCTCCTTTCTCTCCACTTCCCTGCATCCTCGGCCCCATTTCCCAGGGCCCATTAAGCTGCTCAACTAGCCCAGGTCTCACCACCCTGGCCCCAGCCATCCAGTCCCTCCCATGCCTGCCTTCCCTCCAAAGCTGTGAGAATGGGGGACTCATGGAGGAAGGGATCTCTAGGGGCTCCCCCATTACTGTGGGGCTCTGCATCCTGGAGAGCCCTCGTCGTTAGACCTTCTTCCTCTAAGTCAGCTGCCATCCGCTCTCCTGTGATTTGTACCCCTACATGCTGGCTCACCCTCTGAGGGACTGAGAGGCATTTTAACTAACAATTCTTTTAAGACACAGCTTTTCAGATAGCTGAAGACAGGTCCCTAACCCCAACACACTCAGTTCAAGATTTTCTTCTTATCTTTGGTGTTCACATCATGAAATATCTGCTGTTGTTGTGTAAATGCTGCCCTGTATGCCGTATGTGCTTTCTGAAGATTCATAACCTTTGCCACTTCATGAAAGTTCTTAGCCATGAATTCTTCAAGTCTGCATCTGCCCCAGCCACTCTTCCTCTTTTGTTGAAATGATTAGATGCATGTTGGAACCTCTCAGTCCACCTTCCCTGTTTCTGACAATCTTTTCATTTGTTTCTTTATCTCTCTGAACTGTGTTCTGAGTGAATTCTTCAGAACGGGCTTCCAGTTCACAGATCCTGTCTTTAACTATGACCAGTATAGTATTCACCCAACATTGTTTTATCTGATTTTATTATTTATATATTTTAAATCTCTATGACTTTACCTTTATATTAAATGTCTATTGCACAGCGTTTCCTTTTAATGTTCTCCTTTTGCATTCTGGTTGTCATGGCTGTGTTTGCAGAACAATGGAAATTTAACTCTCTGTCTTGACTGCCCCATCATAGTCCCCGAACTGACCTCATATGCCTGGTCTCCTGAGCTTTTCTGATCAGGATCCTGTCCTCTGACCTCACCCCCCATGGGGTGCAGGCTCTGAAAGTCAGCCATAGAGACAGGGGGCACTGAGCAAACAGTATTCTACCAAACATATGTGCTTTTACAAAAGCATCCATAGGAAAATTAAAGGAAGACACCAAAGGAATTTCTTTGAAGCAATTAATGGGCAGGCTTAACCTGGGTCCACTGTAGGCCTATGATAAACAATGCCTCTCAATCCAGGGGAAATCAGGCCAATTACATCTTGCATGGTTTTGGGGGACCTAACTGCTAGTCAGTGTCAGAATGTGGTAGAATGGGGTCTGAGACCTGGGCTTATCGTTGCCTAGCCCCAGGTAGCCAGTTGTGGAGGAAGAAGACAGGGAGTCACATCCACCCCTAACTGCTGGAGGTGACCAATATTTACCACCAGATCTGTCAACTGCTAATGGCAAAATGGCTTCAGGTCCTTTTGCAATCCCCTCTATTCTTAACAATCCTCTTCATTTTCCCACCTTCTTGCTTCCTTCCTCATCCCCAGTATCGTCAAGTGACACCTAATCAAAAAAAGTCCCACAGTCTTACATTGACCAGCAGTTAGGTCCCCAAACAACCAGGCAAGATGATCCCATGAGCTCAGAATGTCCCCATGTGGTCCTTTCAGATAATCTGACAAGCAAGTTCATGAAAGATTTACCCCAAAGAAGCCAAGCCAAACATATCAAACATTCTGACAGCAGAATCAGCAAACACATTTTCCACCGAGTGTGGAGTCCAGAGGATAAATGAAATTCCAGGTAGGCTGCTGGACATTCGGGTTCACACAAGGGCAGGCAAGGACGGTTAGGCAGGAGACTTGGAAAGGCCTGTATCCTTCAAGTGAAATCTAAAGATAGAAGGGAAACTGCAGTCACTTGTTCAGACAGAGGAACAAAGCACTCACTCTCTCAGATCTGAATGACTTCTATCTCAGGGCTTGTTTGTTCTAATCCCTCCTTTGGTCAGAAAATGACTCAGTTCCCACTCAAGTTTGCTCATTCAACCACCATCCCTCACAGTCTTCAAGAGACATTTTCATATTTTCGATATAAAGATTTTCATATGGACTTGAGGCTTCAGAGCTAGGACAGCAGGAATCGGCGAAGACATTGATATCACGTGCCTGTATCTGCATTTCTTTAACATTCTGGTCTGTTCCGTGCACCTGGATAGCTAACATTGCACCTTAGGTAATACTTTTCTCAGCCGCTCAACTCCCTCTAACTTTTCCCCATTGGTTGGACAGAAAGACCCTGGGCTTCATCCACTGGCAGAATTTGATCAAAGCAGGGGGGTCTGGCTTTGAGTCTAGCCAAAGGTGCTAGAGACACTAGCAGGCGAACACACCACCCGTCCTTCATGGTGGAGCCAAACGCCCTTTATTTTATCACATCTATTGGGCTGCTTCATGTGAAGATCGCATTGGGTTAGGAGCCAAATGCCTGGATTCAGGCTCCGTTATCTGACAGCTGGGTGTGTTTTTATAAGTCACCTGTTCAATGTCCTAGTCAGTCAAGTGGGGCTAGTGAGAGCACTCAGACTCACAGGGTGGTCATGAGATCAAAGGGCAGACTGTGCAGGTTTAGCTTTGTAAATCATGTACACAGACATATTTGTATCAGTCATATACATGCACTCAATTGCTTTTTGTGAACATGCCTTGTGTTTCCAAGTAGACCTTAGGATTCTAGGAAGGGGAGGCTACAAACTATGAGTGTTTGTGGTACCTAAAAGTGCCTCACACCTACTGGCACTTAATGGGTAAATGAAAGAGTAAGATTTTTTAATAGAGAAGAAGGCAAGGACTTGGATGAAAATTATATAGTATATCTAGAGAATTGTTTCAACACCATTTATTCAACCAAAAGTTCTTGAAAAGACCTACCATGTTCAAAGTTTTGTGTGAAGCTAGAACATAAGATGAGTACGATGTGGCCTTTGCCTTTAGGACATTAAGTGGAATTAAATGCTGAAAGGGCTGAACGTCTGTACTGAACACAATGGGGACGCAATGAACCACAGGGAGTTGAGGGTAGACCTGAGAAAGGGAAGGAAGGCTTCATTCAGAGAGGGAAGCATGAACAGGGTCTTGAAAGATGAGTGGGCACTCGACACAAGGGGACCCAGAAGGGGCTAGGCGCTCTGTTCAACAGGAAGAGTGTGGGCAGAACCCGGAACAGAGAGCGGCTAAAGGCTACGGTGATTTGTAGGGCCGGAGACTAGGGAGTAAGAGGGGGATGGTTAGAAAGAGGTGAGGCTAGAAAGGAAGTCTTTCCCACCCTTGGTTTCTAAGAAAGGGGTTTTTCCTATGTACACTCCTGACTCCTCTCCCGCTTGGGGAGGTGCAGTGACTTCTCTGGTTGGTAAATTGGGGAAGAAGACTTAGGCATATGTTGCTTAGACTTGTCCTCTTTCCTCATGAGACCACAATTGTCTGCCACATGGAAATCTGCTCCTCCCTGTCCCAGTCCACATGCCTGGGGCTCCATGGGGGAGTTTTCCCAATCAGGGGGTCAGCTGGTAGGCCCACCAGCTCTCATACTAAGCTGGGTTCTCCAGGTTCGCCTTTATCAGCAATAAAGGTGATTCTCAGGCCATATTTGCACTCTTTGCTTTATTTTGCAATTTGTCCAGAGCCCACATGGGGAAGAAGATACTGTGTGTTGGGAACCCAATGAGGGGCAGACCATGGAGGGCCTGGACTGCTCTGCCTAAGAGTTTGGAATCACGTGGACCAAAGGGTCTCCATTACAATGAGCACAGGATGAGAGGGCCTGCAGAAAGCAGCAGTAAATGGATCTGGGTATCAGGACCACTGGGAGCCAGCCTCAGCTCGCCACTAACTACCACTTGACTTTGGTCAAATCGCTTACACTTTCCCGGCTTTAGTTTCCTCATCCATAGAATGAGTTGGTTTATTAAAATCTTTAACGGCCCTCTCAAATGATTAAAAAAAGAGGATTTCCTAACAGGAGGAAGTTTGGCTGTGGAATTTCTTTGCTTGGAGGTCTTGAAGAAGCATCTGGTTTAGCATCCAAGGTAGAGGCACAATCTAATTCGTGTATGCCGGGTACTCTATCTATGTGAGCTCTCTCATTGAACCCTCATGCCAACCTATGAAATAGATACTATTATTATTCTTCATTTACATATGAGGAAACTGAGACTCAAGAGTTAAGTAACTTTCCCAGGAGCCCACAAGTAGTGAGTGCCGTGCTGAGCTGTGAACTTGGGTAGTCCGGCACCGTGGCTGCAGGCTCCAGCACTTCACTGCACCACCTCCGTGCTAAGGGGCAGCTCTGAGTCCTTTCCCAAAAGCCCATCACGATCCATGGTGTCTCTGGAGGGACCCAGTTTGCAGCTTCTCAGACACGTGCAAAAGGCAGGTGCTTGGCTAGTGAGAGAAACCAAACTCTTTTGGCTCTCTCTTTGCTCTGTGCCCTCGGTTTTGACATTCAGGGGCGAGAAACACTTGTTTGGCAATTCATAATGCACTGCCTTTTGACATCTCTTCTATTGATGTCTTTATTGTTCGGTTTCTATGCGCTTATGATTTGTCTCCTTCCTTAATGCTGATTGCCTGGTTACCCCAGATGCTCTTCTGCGTGCTTGAACAGTGTTATTTCATTTGACACAACAAACTTTCAAGGGAGGTTCAACTATTATCCCCAATTTCCAGCTGAGAAATCTGAAGCCCAGAGTTTGGAAAGATACAATTCAACTGCTCACAGGCCATAGCCATTGACAGCATCTACTAGGACCTTGATAGATATATGCAAGGGGATTGATTAGTCAAGGTTCATGTATTTCAAAGATTCTTTTCATCCGGGTCCTTTTATATCATCTTCTATTTATTCTCTATTTAGTTCTCTCTTTTCTATATTTCTTTTATTCGCTATGTCTAAGATGCTGATGGAAAACGAAAACAGCACAACTGTGGGATATTCCTAAATGCCTGTTCTAGGAGCCCGGGGTGGGGGGGGGAGCCATAATCCAGGGTGTGCACAGCACTTAATAGTTATGCATTAATTGACTAACATATTGATGGTCTGTTGGTTTGCTTCATGATCTGTTAAACATGTTTGTTCATTTCTTTATGAATTTCAGACCTGATAGTTACATTTTTTCTTGCTTTTTTCCCCCCTCATTCTCCTGACTTTTGTCTTTTCTTGCTACCTGGAAGAGACATGGGAGAAACTAAAATCAGTAGAATGAGGGTTTATGGGGAAGATATGCTTTTCTGAACTGGGATGTGTGTGTGTGTGTGTGTGTGTGTGTGTGTGTGTGTGTGTACATATTTTTGGAGGAGGCTGGAGCTGGGAAAAATAAAACTCTCTCCTCTCTGCCTCTTTAATGCCATATGAGTCATGTGTCAATCCCAAATCTACAATATCTACTTTTGCACTTAGGCCCTGACAGGGAGAGTTTAGTCTTTTCTGGGAGGGGACGGGATATATTCACTGCGGACCGGCCGTCCACATTAGCACTATCCTTTGTGAGCCAGTCCAACCTGACTGTGGCTCGGACAACGGTGCAGTGACCGCAGCTGGAACTCACACGGTCGGGGCCCAGCCAGACTCGCAGGCTGAGGTTGATTAATCCTGTGTGCCCACGGCCTCTGGTATCCTGACTTGTTTAAACCTCTTGTTACGATCCTTCTCATTGTCAACAAAATCAGTTCGCAATGAGAAGAGTTACGCAAGAATGGACACAATGGGCTCTTTGCCTCGTCGTTGCTGACCCTTCTTGGGCGCGCACTCTGCTTGAAGTTGCAGGTAGAGAAATCTCCAATTCAACCTTGGGCCTGTTTCCTTTGGCTTCGCTTGTGACACGTCTCCAAATAAATGTTAGCATTTTGCAACTTTGGAAAATACCAGGAATACATGTTTCCCCATCAACCCCAGGAAATTGTCAGTATTGGGGCACGAGCTGCCTCTCCACGACTCTGCATGTGGAGAACCGGTGTGCACGGCCTCCCTCTGGTGCGTGCTCAGGCCTCTCGGCCCGGGCGGCGCACGTGGCCATCTGCACAGGCTCAGCCTCAGCTCAGCAGCAAGTGCTGGAGGAGCCTGGCTGAGCCTCCTGTTCTCTGCCTGCGCGGAGCAAGGACGGCTACATTGAATGAACCTGAGGAGAGCGGGTGCTCGCCCACAAATTCTCATGGTCTGAGTGGGAGCTGCATTATGCATGCAGTTCACAGTAGTGAGATCTGGTCATGCAATCTATGCCTGTCCTGGGATAGGGAGTAGCTACGGTCCACCCTTGTTAAAAATCAAAGGTAGGAAAAAACTACGAAGAAGCAAACTACGAGGAGGAAATGTGTGTAGTTGCCAAACATGTGACATCCATCGTTGTTAGGAGGGAACTGCAAGTGAAAACTACAAAAGGTCACCATTGTATGCCCATCAGATGGGGTAGAAATGTCTGACACTAACAAGTGATGGTACGAACATTGAAGGCTGGGAAATTGTATGCCCTGCTGGTGGGAGTATACATTGGTTCAAGTATTTTAGAGAAAAATGTAGCATTTAAAATAATAATAATAATATATATATATCTATATATATATATATATATATATATATATATATATATCTTCAAAGAAGGAAGGGAGAGGAAAAGAGAGATAGAAACCTCAATAGTAAGAGAGAATCATTGATCAATTGCCTCCTGCATGCCCCCTGCTGGGGATCAAGCCTGAAACCCAGGCATGTGCCCTGACAGGGAATCCAACCTTGACCTCATTCATAGGTTGATGCTCAACCACTGAGCCACACCGGCTGTGCAAAGTCTCACACAGTGCAGAGGAGATATGCACATGGAGATTTAGAGGGAGATTATTTGTTTAAAAAATGGAAATAACAGCATCCATCAACAGTGCATACATAAATTGTGCCACCTTCATGCAATTAAGTCCTGGACAGGGGTTAACAAGTGCTGCAAGCATCAACATGGATGAAGGTCATGAACAAAAGCCACTTGTAGACTAATAAATACAGTATGATATTACTGATATAAAGTTAAAAGCAGGCATAAATACCACATAATCCTCAGGGATCCGTATATATGTATATAATAAAAGTATAAAGAAATGCATGGGCTCTGGCCCAGTGGCTCAGTTGGAGCATTATCCCATACACCAAAAGGTTTCAGGTTTGATTCCTGACCAGGGCACATACCTAGGCTGTGAGTTCCATCCGGATCCGGGGTGCATATAGGGGGCAATCCATCAATGTTTCTTTCTCACGTCTCTCTCTCTCTCTTCCTTCCTCTTTCTCTAAAATCAATAAACATATCCTTGGGTGAGGATAAAAAAGAAATAAAAATGAAAAGTACAATTAGATTTTACTTCACACCTATTAGGAAACACACACACACACAGACACACACATACAATGCTGGCAAGGATGTGGAGAAACTGAAACGTTTGCACACTTATTGGTGGGATTATAAAATGATGCAGTCATTATAGAAAATAGTATGAAGATGTCTAAAAAATTAAATATAGAACTACCATATGATCCAGCAATACCACTTCTGGGTATATACCCCAAATAATTGAAAATAAGATCTGGAAGAGGTATTTGGATACCCACATCCATTGCAATATTATTCCCAATAATAAGATTACAGAAGCCTCCCTCCTAAATATCCATTAATAGATGAATGGGTAAAGAAAAAGTGGTGTACACATGCCGTGGAATATTATTCAGCCCTAAAAAGTGAAATCCCAGCAGGTGTTACAATAGTAGATACAGCTTAAGGACATTGTGCTAAGTTAAATAAGCCAGTCACAAAAAGACAAATACATGGAAGTGATCCCACTTATATGAAGTATCTAAACTAATCCAACTCATAGAAACAGAAGTAGAATGATGGTTGCCAGGGACCGGGGGAGGGGAAAAGAGGAGTCGTTCAGGGTGTCAGTAACGCAAGATGGCCAGTCCTAGAGGTCTGTTGTATCACCGTGCGTGGCACACAGTCAACAATACTGTCCTGTATACTTACACATTATTAAGAAGGTACATTTACGTTGTGTGTATTTTCCTTAAATCACAATTGAAAAGCAAAAACATGATGAGAGCAAGGACCCGTGTTGGGACGGCTTGCCCGTGATCCTGACTAGTCAGTGCTGGGGGAGGGCTGGAGCTGCCAAGTCCAGGTCAGGGCCTTCCTCGGCCCCTCGCCACCTCTCTTTGTCTTGATTCCGTGTGTTTCTGTAACTCCTTTAGCGGTGATTGCCCTGGAGGGACTCAGCTCTGCTGAGCAGTGATCCCTCTCCTTTCAGTGTTGGCTTCTGTCTTGGTGAGGCCGCCCACCAACCGTCCACAGGCTTTTACCCGAGTCCCCGATTTCATTCCAACAACCACACACGGCGTCGTATGCGCTCAGCCTCTGCTGCCTTTCAGATGTGGAGCGCGAGGTCCTTCCGAGGCAGTTGAGACTCACGGTTTGCTTACTGGATGAAACCACAGCTAAAGTAGAAAGAAAGGCCCAGAAAGGTTAGAGGAGTTATCTGACATTGCAGTACCATCCCTGAGTTACCCAGAACTTCTCCAGCTCAGCGGGCGAGTATCTCTAGAAGTGGAAGGGGATTCAGATCAGGAAATAGAGCCAGCAGGCTCACCTTTGCCCTTGGAAATGACTCCTCCCCACTACCCTCTCTGACACTCAAATCTGGGGGTTCTTCCCCACTACCCTCTCTGACACTAAATCTGAGGGTTCTTCTCCAGATTTGAGTGTCACAGAGGATAGTGGTGAGAGCATAGGCATGTCCCTGACTCTAAGGACACCTTTCTGGAGATTTTTGTAATTTGGGGCTGATGGAGACTTTGCCAGGAGAGGGGGCATGGGAACTGCACCCAGAGGGGGAACTGGGCATATTGACAGCCACAGGGTCCCGCTCCTAATCCAGCCCTCCCGTGGCAGCCCACCCCACGGTGTCCTGGGCCTGGAGGGGTCCCGGCTGCCTTCGCAGGGCCCATCTGCCCATTTGGGTCACAGTTGGGCAGGCAGCCCCCTCTGGGGGTGGGGCCGGGCACTGGTCAGCAGCCTCCTGGTTCAGCTCAGGTTCTCAGCTTAGAAAACGGAGCTGCCAGTTGTTTACACCGACTTCCCTGATGACTTGCTTCCCTTTGCTGAACTGGCCCCAGCGGGGCTCCCAGAGAAACACCGCTGCAGAATGCAGGCCCGGCTGGGCTGCGTAGGGCTCCGGCTGCCCCTCTCCAGGGCCTGCCCGCCATGGCCTGTGGGCGCATGGGGTGGGGGTGGGGGCCTTCTGGTGCCCTTGGGCCCCTGTGACCTGGGTGCCTATGGGGAAGGGATCCCGATGGCCAGGGCATTCCCCACCTCGGGCGGGCAGCGCGTTGATCCCTCCGGGCTCCAGCCTGACCTCTGGGCCTGGGTGTTGGCACGGATTTATGACCCTGAGCTGCTCTTTATCTCTTCGGGAAGTCAACGTTTTGCTTGGGAAGTTTTTCAATTTCCTCCTGGCCTGGACCAAACTCTCAGATTTCCAAGGGCGAGATGAGATCCCCTCTCCTCCCGGGCCCTCCGTGCACGGGGGTGTGTTACAGGCTCGCCCCAGGCTGGTGCCCAGCCTGGCGGGGACCTGACAGGCCCGAGGGAAGAGACAGCAGCTCCCTGCAGCCCTGCTCCTCTCACGCCCACCGGGGTGCAATGATGGCTTTTCCTCTGTGCTCAGTCTCCGTGCAGAGCAGAAACCCTCTGACACCCCAGGTCTGAGGTCCAGGCTGCAGAACCTGGAGCGTGGGTGGAAAGGGGAGAGCGGATCTAGTCCTCCTGCTTATAATCCTCCTGCAACCCTATCGCATCGTCCCCAAGAGGAGAAAGGAAGGCCAGGCCGTCCAGTGCCAGACACTGGGCTTCTCCCCAAGACCGGGCTCCTTTGGGGCGAGGGTGGTTGGGGGGAAGCAAGAAGCTTGCATCCAGTGACACACATTTTTTTTCTCCACGAGATCTCCTCCTCCCAGCCCAGCCTCATCCCCAACCCCCCCTCCCCCCCCCCCCCACACACACACACAGGCAGGGTTCCCTCTGAGCCTGTGGCCGACGCCGTGTCATTTGAAAGTCAGGGGAAGCAGTGGAGCGGGGCTCCCCTTTTATACGTCCACGCAGATCTTCCGTTGGGATGGGCCCTTTCATCCTGCGGCTTCGTCCACTCCGTATCCCGGGATCACTTCACCCACCACTGAAGTACCGCCAGCCCCGCCGGCCGAGTGCAAGTGGCAGCTGTTGCCGTGTTCAGGGCAGGAAGTGAGGAAGAACATGATCTTCAATTAAAACGGCAGCGGGGACTCAGCGGGACAGCAGGGTCTGATGGAGACGGATGGCCCGGGAGATGAGCGGCCGAGCCCTGTGCCCAGCTCGGCCACCAGCTCCCGGGGTGACCTTGGGCCTGTCACTGCGACCTGCTGGGCCTTCGTTTCATCTGAAAAATGGTGGTGATGAGAACCGCCTGGACGGGCTGAGGATTAGGGAGATTAGGGACGTGTGCGGGCTCTTTTGATCCCTTCAGAGTCAGCAGCGAAGGGTGGGGGATGCAGACGGCGGTCTTAGGCGGAGGGGCATCGGCTGCCAATGACAGGATGTGATTGGACGTGCAATGAAAAGTCGGGGTGCAGAGTGCCTCCCTGGCCAGCCTGCCGAGCTGCTCGGAGATGCTGGCAGGGCCGGAAGAGCAGGTTAAACATGAGTGCGGCCGATGTGCCATGTGGGGGCAGTGGCCGTCCACAGCTTCTTGCCCAGCAGCCGGAGTCGTTGGCCAGTTTCCCAGGAAAAGGGGGCCCTGAGGACAGAGGTGTGAGGACAGGCATTAGAGGACAGCTTAGTGCAAAGAGCAGAGATTGCGATTAGGGGCTGGGAGGGGAGGGGAAGTGGTGTTCCAGAAACTGGTGGGAAGCACACCCCGATCAATGTCAGGTTAATGACAGTAAGCTGGCCTTCCAGGCGCTGCTGCCTGCTGTCTGTCCTCGCCGCGCCACGGTCTGTCCTCGCCGCGCCACGCTCTGCCTGTCTCTCACCGGCCTTTGCTCTGTGTGGCCCTGGTTATGCTCCACGTGTACGTCCACGGCGCCAGGAGAGAGGCGTCCTGGAGGAAGCATGATGGCCACCTCTTACATTTGCACCAGCTCACACTTGCTAGGGCACGGGCATCAGGCCAGGGAGGGTGACCGAGTTCTGGCTCTGCCACGTTGCTCTGGAACCCCAAATCCTTGCACTTTCTGGGACCCACTCATGATCTGGGAAAGGCCTACGCCAGTGATGGCGAACCTATGACACGCGTGTCAGAGGTGACACGTGAACTCATTTTTTTGGTTGATTTTTCTTTGTTAAATGGCATTTAAATATATAGAATAAATATCAAAAATATAAATCTTTGTTTTACTATGGTTGCAAATATCAAAAAATTTCTATATGTGACACGGCACCAGAGTTAAGTTAGGGTTTTTCAAAATGCTGACACGCCGAGCTCAAAAGGTTCGCCATCACTGGCCTACGCTGTAGTGCTTTCCCGAGGCGAACAGGTGCCCTGGGAAACTGTCCGTGCACATGGCAGAGGGCTGCGCAAAGGGGAGGTGTGGGCTCAGGCAGCACAGGCTGGGTTTTGCTTAATTAACAAGTAAGATAGTGGTAATAACTCCACCATTCAGCCAGGGTTGATTTCTTATTCCTGCTGCGTGCTGACCGCAGCTCAGCCCAGCTCCTGGCGGTCACGCCGGGACGCAGGCCCACGGAGCAGCCATCAGGGCAGAGGAAAAACAAAACATGGAAGTCACACACCATCTGACCTCACGCAGGCAGGGACGTGCCATCCTATCGTGTCGGGAGGAGACAGAGCTGGAACACTTGCTCACAGCCCTGTCACGGGCGCCGTTGCTACTCCACGAGGCGGGATGAGACAGGGACCCTGCCTGCAGGCAGCTGACCTAGAATCTTCCTCCAGGTCCCTCCGCAGAGGTTCCTGAAACTGCAGTAGAGCAAGCGGCCCCCTCCCACCCCCTTCCTGCCCTTTGAGTCCTCCTGGAAGCCCCTAACGCTCTAGCACAGTGGTTCTCAACCTTCCTAATGCCGCGACCCTTTAATACAGTTCCTCATGTTGTGGTGACCCCCAACCATAAAATTATTTTTGTTGCTACTTCATAACTGTAAATTTTGCTACTGTTATGAATGGTCATGTAAATATCTGATATGCAGGATGTCTTTTCATTGTTACAAATTGAACATAATGAAAGCATAGTGATGAATCACAAAAACAGTATGTAATTATATATGTGTTTTCCGATGGTCTTAGGTGACCCCTGTGAGAGGGTCATTCAACCCCCAAAGGGGTCGCGGCCCACAGGTTGAGAACCGCTGCTCTAGCACCCGAGGCCTCTCTCTCAGAGGGGTGTCCCCCTTTGTCCTTGGTGCCCAGGTGGCAGGCGCCTTGGGGCAACCCCCCCCCAGGCGGCAGCTAATTGCACCAGCCTCCATGCTGCTGGAAGGACAGCTCCCCTTGCCTCCAGCCCTTCCTTCCTTCCTTCGGGTGCCAGATGCCTGCTGGCCGTCCCGTGGCCCACGATGGGTCTGTCCCTCTTCCATCTCACTGTCCCTGAGAGTGCAGGCATCTCTGACCTCCTCTCCTTCCCACCCACAGATTCCTGGCATGGCCGACACTCTCCCTCCTTCCTCCTCATGCCCCTTTTCCTTGGACACGTTAGCCAGGGCCCTCAAAGGGAAAATGAGAGTTTAATGTAATACTATTAGTAATAACAATGACTGTAATAGCTTACCACATGCAAATATTAACTCATTAAATGCTCCTAACGCCCTGTGAGATATGGATTATTAATATCCTCGTTACAGAAATGAGGCGGGAAACAGGCCCAGAGAGGTTAAGGAAATGCCCAGGTCACACAGCTAGTAAGGGGCAGAGTTGGAATTTGACTCACGAAGTCTGACACATTATTTTCCACCATGTCGGTTATTTATACAGCGGTTGAGAGAGGTGGGCGGAGTTAGAGAATGTATACACTGCCACATGCTCATTTTGTGGATGGAGGAGAGAGTGCATTCCTGGTGTATTTTGAAGCCATGACTGCCCTCTGGTGGTCATTCGTGAACACTGCCACTCAGCTCGAACTGAACAGAACCCATAGGCGAAGGGCTTTACAGGAAAAGTCGAAGGGCAACTGGCAAATGAACCTGCAGCCTTCGCGCAGCCATGACATTGACGGTTTCTTCCCCTCTGGCTTGGCGTGTTTCACGTTTGTTTCTTTTCTCCTTGGAAAAAATTAAGGGGCTTGAAAAGTTCTCCGCCTCTGTGAAAACCAGCAGAAGAAACCGCAATGATGCAGCCGTCACATAACACGTGTGTGTGCACTGTCATGGAAATGGCTGTGTAGCATAGATGCCCAGGAAACCCGTCCTAAGCAGCCGGGAGAGCACATTTCCAGTCGATTATAACTAAGTTAGGGCATGGTGCTTTCCTGTGTTCATCAGGGCATTCTTCCGCGATAGAGCACTGTGTGCAAAAAGATTCTTATTTTTAAAGTTCAGCCGTGTTGGATTCCTGACGATGTGATACAATTGAAAGAGACTAGGCTGAGTTTTCCTGTGCGTGAAGAAGCGTTTGCCACTGTCTTTGCAAGGCCTTTTTTTGTTGTTTGTTTTGTTTGTTTGTTTGTTTGTTTGTTTTGCAAGGCCTTTTCTTTGCCGTGCATGCTATGTGGTGTAAGCGACGACAGGTATGCCGCCTGGCAGCTCTGGCTGTTTGGCAATTGGCTTAAGAGTCTACTCTTGCCCTGACCGGTTTGGCTCAGTGAATAGAGCATCGGCCTGCGGACTGAAAGGTCCCAGGTTCGATTCCGGTCAAGGGCGTGTACCTTGGTTGCGGGCACATCCCCAGTAGGGGGTGTGCAAGAGGCAGCTGATCGATGTTTCCCTCTCATTGATGTTTCTAGCTCTCTATCTCTCTCCCTTCCTCTCTGTAAAAAAATCAATTATATATATATATATATATATATATATATATATATAGAGAGAGAGAGAGAGAGAGAGAGAGAGAGAGAGAGAGGGAGGGAGTCTACTCTTTGGTTCTTTGGTTCTTTGGTTCTGCTTCTCTACATGAGTGGTTCTATTTTTTTTAAAAAGTTACCTTTATTGTTGAAAGTATTACAGTGATCCCCCCTTTTCCCCATTGACCCCTTTTCCCCACCCCCACTCCCCAGGCCTTCACCACACTCTTGTCTGTGTCCACACGAGTGGGTCCTGAGGACCAGGCTCAGGGTGTTAGTAGGAGGCCAACTTCAAGTCTAATTCACATTCTCCGATTCAGCTGTTAATAGAAAGACCTGAATTTTAAAGTGATCGGGCATTTGTCTAGCTTGAACAAAATAGATTCTATATTTACACGTTTTTTGTAAGGTTACTTTACAGGTTAGAACTCAGGGAGGTGAGTTTAAGTTCTCTGAACTTTCAAAGTCACCAATCAGGTATTCAGCCCTTGCCGACTTGGCTCAGTGGATAGAGTGTTGGCCTGCGGACTGGGGGTTCCCGGGTTTGATTCTGTCAAGGGCCCGGGTTGCGGGCTCGACCCCCGTGGGAGGCATGCAGGAGGCAGCTGATCAATGAGAAAAATCAATAAGTAAAGTTCAGCCGTTGGGGAGTATCCATGTCCAAATAGACATTTGAGGTCAGGTTCTGGATGGTCGTGGGAGACGAAGGTGGCCGTGGTGACCGGGCTGTAATCAGGCGCCTCAGCCTGAGACGTAGTATTTCCTCAGTGACCACTCTTCACGGGGCAACCTGGCTGCTCAGAGTGCGCCAGCCAGGAGGGCCCCTCGGACAGGACAAGGTGATCCTGCCCAGTCAGTCTTTATAGGGAGGCGGAGGGAGGGGAAGGGGATCCCCACCTGCTGCCACAGAAAGCCAATCCTAGAGGCTGTGTCTGGGGACTGGCCCGATGGCCCCTGGTAACAGGTGGGTGACCTGCGGAGTCGGGGCGCCTGGTGGCTGGGTTTTCAGCCCCGGACAGAATCATCAGCATCTGCGGTGCTGAACGTGGCTGTTGAGAAGATTGAGCGAGTCACGCATGCACAGCACTGACGTCAGCAGCAGCAAACCCTGCACCCATCAGAGCTCCTCCGTGTGTATTTGCCCCTGGAAACACACCCCACGTATATAATGCGGGAATCACAAGAGAACCGCTGATAGGAAGAACTAGAAAGGAGACCTACTTCAGGACACACTTGAGGATGTGTACGTACTCAGCCCACCACACGCCCTGCCTGGACCACGTACATGCATACCCTGCCCTTGGGTAACTTTTTCTCACCCATGCCCGTGCCCGTGCCCGTGCCCATGTTCATGCCCGTGCCCATGCCCGTACCATCATCTCCATACAGGCTGCCTGCCAATCCATTTCCTTTCTGCTGCCGGTCCCAGGGTCCCGACTTGCATTCACCCGCCCCGTGGATGGCTCTGTCCATTTGTCCCCCCTCAGCATGTCCAGTGCGGATCCAAGCTCCCCGTCTCTGCAAGCGCCCCCTGACGTCTCGGTTTCCTTCTATGGTCTCTCCACTCTCCCAGGGATTCCAGCTCAAAACCTCCCGCTCCTCCACTTTCTCTCATGTTCTGTCCCATCACTGGACCTAGTCACTTGCCACTACGTCTTACATCTGTCTTCCTCCTGCTGCCCTGAAGGCACCATGTAATGGACCAGTGTAAGTTTCAGAGTCAGGCGTGAATCCGGATCCCAGCTCCATTGTTTATTATATGTAGGAATGTGGACTTTTTACTTAATTCAGTCCTCATCTGGTAACTAATGTCCCTCAGACGACTGAGTATGAGTTCGGTGGGATAATATAGGCCAAACGCTTGGCACCTGGAAGATGCTCACGTTCATTATTCGTCCTGAGACGTTTTCCCCCTCCCTGCTTCTCGCCACCTTTCCCGTTGCTGCTTGCAGATGTCTGCTTGCTTTCCACCCCGCCCACTCTGCAAGGGTGTGGGAGCAGGGCTCCGGGTCCCTGCACCAGAGGCCCCTGCCAGGCGTCTTCTGCTTGGGTTCCCCCAGGGGGCGCGCTCACTGGGTGTTGGGGAGAGAGGAGGGTAGAGGACCAGCTGTACTGTCTCGAGGTGTGGAGGGCTCTGCCCGGCAGGTAGTGAGGGACAGTCCTGGGCTCTGGCTCCTGGGGCGGGGGCCTGGCGGCCTTGAGGCTCTCTCCTGGTCCCAGCACCAGCAAGCGGGCCCTTGGCAATCAGCTCTGCCACGTGGTGCTCCCACCAGGGACGTGGCCTCGTGGTCCCAGGACGGTTCCAGGTACAGCCCCGCTGCGGGCCCAGCAGCTGGGAGGCACCCGGTGTGGGAGGAGGGCCTTCAGCCTGGGTAACATCACCTCTTGGTTTCTGCAGCCAGCGGGAAGGAAGTTTCTTCCTCCAGCTACGGATCTCTGTGTCGCCTGCCATCCCTGGCTTTGCTTTCCTGGCCATGCAGTGTTTTTGTAGCGGATCCCCTGAATGAAACCCTCTCGGTTAGAAATGTGCAATTTGGTACTTTTTTTTCAGGTTAGACTCTGAGAGATCCACCACCCTAACGCCCTCTCCGCCACGAAACTCTTTCTGATCTCCCATCCAGAGGTCATCCGTTAACTGTTCGCTATTCTTTAATGCCTTTGGGGCATTTGTCATCTGTCATCCTGGAGGAAATTGGCTTATTTTACCCCATCCAATGTCCATCAGATTGTAAGCGCTTTGTAAGCAGTTGCCGAATCGCAATCATTGTCGTATTTCTCACAGCAACTGGCTCAGTGCCACGAACTCAGTGAACGCTCTGAGCAAATGTTGGTTGATTTGAACTGATGTTCCACATGGTCTGAGATCTCAGTCAGTTCTATTGCCTTCGTCACGTGATGAGAGTGATACTTATGGCAATAAATTTAAGGTTGTTTTTTTTTTAAAAAAACAACAACACACAAAAAAACTGTGGTTAAATTGCAAAAATATTCGACCCAGTAATTCCTCAAACCGAAATGGAAATATTTGCACGCCCTCTTTCCTGTCTTCTCCTCACTCATTCCTACACTTCAAACAATGCTTTCCACAAACATGACCTCATTTAAACTTCACTTTGATGATGTAGAATAGGAATGAATACCCTCACTTCACACAGCACGAAATGACAGCATCTGGGCTCCTAACTCAGGCCTGATAACTCAAGGTCCAGCCCTCCTCCTTGCTGTTTTGATAGCTTTCGTTTGAAGTGGGGGTTCTGGCAAGCTAGGACCCTCATACTCGCCGTCTTCTCTCCTTACTGACAAACGCCATTAGACACACAGCCTTTCATGTGTCAGACAGAGGTACAAATGAACAGATTATGCGTGACTCCTTTGTCATCAGGAATAAAGGCAAAATGACCGTTTTATTCCTTTGGCTGCGGGACTGTGGACAATCATGTTCTCAATTTCACAGTTCATCGCGCGTGCACTTATTTGATTAGCGCTGGGTTAGAAACGCACTGTGGATCCTCCCAATATCTTGGCAGCCACTCTGTGATTGCTTTTCAGAACCGTAGACTCTGACCAAGGGTTAGTGAGTTAAACCCAAGTGAGTGCTGCAGGCAGATATTGAATGCAATCCAGCCACGGCTCAAGCTATTACTTCTCTCCACCTGTTTATTATTTGATTTTTCGTTGGTGCCACTTCTTGTCTCCGGGGCTGATGCTATAGGAGCAGATCTGTTCTCCGGCCAGGAGACGACGAGCAGTACGCGTGCCCTGGCAGAGAAGAAAGGTCCTTCTGTCACTGTCCGTGGGTGGCCCCCAAGTACCTGAAACACAGCCTGGGGAGCTCATCTTGCGATCGGCTGAGCAGGAACTGTCCTGTGGCCAGCTCAGCATGCTGCGATTGGAAGGGTACTGGAAATGTCCAGCATACATGTCATTCTCTCCACCACACCCTCCGACATTATAGTTGATGCCTGAATTCCACACGCAATAACTCACTTTTTCCTTTCCATCTGGTTTTTGAATCCTGAGAAATTGAACACGTTGATGCTGCGTATCTGATCTTGTCCAATCCCCTTATCTGATCAGACAGTTTTGGCTCCAGAACCTTAACCACTCTTTTAAAAACAACAACAACCCTGTTTTTATTGATTTTAGAGAGAGAGGACAGGTGAGGGATAGGGAGAAAGAAACACTGATGAGAGAGAAAATTCAATCGGCTGCCTCCTGCACCACCCCTATTGGGGATTGAACCTACAGCCTGGGCATGTGACCTGACCAAGAATTGAACTGGTGACTTCTTGGTTCATGGGTCAATGCTCAACCACTGAGCCATACCAGCCAGGCCTTAACCACTCTTGAACACCAACCTAATGTTGGCGAAGTACTTAGAATACTGCCTGGTGTATGAGTCCTTAAACAAAGGAAGTTATTACTTTGGTTATTATTACTATCACTATTCAATTTGTTTTGTTGGAAAAGTCAGCTAATCATAATGGCTAAATCTTACGGAGTACATCCTATTCTTGATATCAGCCTAAGCACCGACTTGGCTATTGAATCATTGCAACCACCCTAGGAAGTAGGTACTATTATTTGATTAATTTTAAGGATGAGCAAATGGAGGCAGAGACTTATAGCACCTTTCCCAAAGTTAAAGATCTAAAAAGTGGGAAAACCAAAATTCAAGGGTTGGCACCTCTAATAGTGGAGGAATGGAAGGAGGGGCAGCAAGAATATTCTAACAAATGAGCCACATACTCCCATGAGGGCTGGGAGGCAGAGTCTATCCGGAGAATGTTTAAGGGCATTTGCCGTAGACCAATTCCAGCATGTCATAATTTCAAGAGTTTCATCAAAAGGTTGATGAAACTTGGGGACTCAACAGGGTTGAGTCACACATGTAGTCACCTGTTGGGAATGGCTAAAGGCATTTCCCCAAACCTGAATAGGAAACTGATTATGGCTGCCAGACAGTTAAAGGGCATCTTAATCTACATGTTATTGCCTCCTACTGGCCAAACACCTGAACAGCCGTAGGCTATTCCCCCATTCTGACAATGGACTCTGTACCCTTTGAAACCTTACCCTTTGAAGTGTATTATCTCCACCTCGCCTTAGGACAAATTGTGTTAATAAAAGCAAGGGTCCTAGACAAGGAGGGACACTCTTCAGTTCCTTTAGCTGAAGGTCCTCTGACCCCCCAATGCCTTTCAAAATTATATCTCGTCTCCAGACTTTTTATTAGTCTCTAGATTCCTATGTCATCTACGCACAGCCCCTTTTCCAGATTCCTGAACCCTTCTTGATGCTGGGACATGAACCCCAACAGGCATTTGTCTGGACAAAGAAAAAATTCAAAGGCTGTGTCAGTGAGGAATAATAAATATGGGCCCGCTTTCTCCCAAAGCTTTCAGAACGGGGCACGTGAGATCGGAAGAGCCTGGATATAGTACTCCCTCAGGCAGAAGATGCACTAGAGATGTGGGTCTCAGCCTTTCTTGGCTCACGTCAGATTTCTGTGGTAGACACCCCCGGGGACATGCTTAGCTTTGTGCACAACCAACTCTCAGCCCTGACCTGCAAATCCCTCCTTTCCTCCTCCCCTCGAATGGAGTAATGAAGTCATGTGTTTGGGCCAAATAACTTCAGAGAGCGTGGTTCTGGTAGCTCCCATGGGCAATCTCCAAGGGGAACTTGACCTTCTCATGCTCCCTATAGGATATCTGTGGGTGCCGTTATACCTATGGCTTCACCTTGAGAGCTGGGAGACTTCCTGACAGAAAAATGGGAGTGATGAAAAGGACAGAGGTGTGACTGTGCACGCAGACCCAGATCTTACGAGCACAGTTCAGGCCTGGTAGAGGAAAAGGTGGTCTTTCATCTACCCAGTTGTCCAGCTCAACTCCTAGACTCAGGCTGCAGGAGGGAGGCCAGCCAACCACTGGTTTCCATGCATAGCCATGTATTTTTGCTCAAGGCCACAGGTCAGGGCTGGGCTGGCCTCTCAGCTGTAGGTTGGTCCAGGTCTGTTCCAGGAGGCGCTCCTCACCCTTGGATCAGTGGGATTCTTAGAACATGTTCTTCTCACAGAGAGGACAGAGTCCACCCGGCCAGGCACAGTTCCAGCCTCTGTTTGCATTGTGTCTTCGAACATCCCACTGGGCAACGCATGTCCCACAGCCACACCCAGGGCTAAGGGGTCGGGAAGTGCACTTTGCTCCTAATAGGAAGATCTGCTAAGTCACATGATGAAGGGTGTGACTCTGGGGAGAGATGGAGAATTGGGGTCACTACCCCAGTTCAATCTACCACATCCCGACTCCTGGGACAGGAGCTGCTGCTTTTAAAGGCATGAATAGCCAAGATTGGGAGGACACCTTCACTCTGGTGGCCAGGGGCCCCGGGGCTGGGGCAGTGGGCTGAGGAGGACAGAGGCCCGGGGGTGCCCGTGGCAAAGGATCAATCACTTTCTAGGACTCTTATCTGCCTCTTTTCATAAAAAGTTTTCTCTTTGCCCACGAGATGGCGCCCAAGGCCAGCAAGCCCGGACAAGCTGCCTGTTGGGTCCGAAGTCACTGCCCAGCACAGCTCTGCCTGGCGCTCCCACACGCTCAGGGCACCAGGATCCGAGCTGGCTCAGCGCCCACTTGGCTTCCAGACATCTGCACACCTAGGCCAACACGGGACTCCCTTTGGAATGTCCCCCAGAGATTTATTAACATTTTCCCAAAACAAACAACTTTACCTTGGAAACCTGTTTACAAACTCCAGAGGTTCCCCAACCCAGAATTAACACACCTGTTCACCTCTAGCCAAGACATGTTATTACAAACATGAGCATTTAATGAAATTGATAGCTCATGTAATGTCAGCTTTTGAGGTTATGGTTGCACTAAAGAGCCCACTATACTCGTCCAGTGTGGCCCTGGAGCAGCAGCGTGTGCCCAGCCAGGAGCTCATGGAAACGCAGAACTTCAGATCCACCCTTGACCCACTGGGTCAGACTCTGTTTGAATAAGACTCCCCAGGTTATTCCTGTCACATTCGAGTTTGAGAGGCACAGGGGAGCCACTAGCCCACCTGCCGCCTTCCTGTAAAATATGGGGGTGCTTCTCTGCAGGCAGGTGCGGCCACAAACTCTGAGCACAGCAGATTTCAGTGCATTATACAGTGAGCCTGATTACTGATGGTCCTGGGAGATTCTCTCTCTCTCTCTCTCTCTCTCTCTCTCTCTCTTTCTCTCTTTTTTCTCTCTCTCCCTCTATTCCCCAAGCTCCCATTCCCCTCTCTTTCTATAGGAAATATTCCCCTCTCTTTCTATAGGAAATGTACCAGAAGATCCACATGATATATATATATAATGTTTGTTTAATCAGAACACAGCAGCTTAGCTTGCCAGTTGTCTGTGGAAAGCACTTTCTGATTGCCAGCCACAGGGCTTGGGGTATTTATGTCCCACCCATTAGACCCAGTAATCACGGGCTGCTTGTATTCTGAGTCCCGGGCTGAGCCCACAGCCATGCGAACACTCCCACTGCAGAGTGGACGGGACAGCATTGATACTGCACCCATCTCTTCCCCCCCACATTCACATCACCCAAAACAAAATGCATCTTTCTTTAAAGACTGTGGGATCTTGTTTAAAGAGCAACAACAAAATACTCTTGACAGTCTCTGCATTAGTTCTCATCATGTTCTTTGTAAGCCTGTCTGATGCCCGGCATCAGGGGAATTAGGTTAATTCCTCCTGGAGAGCCCTGGCCCGAGCCAACCCTCGCCTTTGCTTTTTCTGAGGGTAATGACCTCCTTCGTTTCTCGTGCCACCAGCAGAGTGAAATATTACCGAAAAGAAGAAGAGTGACAAAGATATTTTAAAGTGAAAGAAGGAGGTTGGGGGAGGGTGGCAGAGATTATTGAATTGTAGGCACGATGTGTGGTCTCTGTGAGCCGTTTACCCCCCCCCCCCCCCACCGTTAGTCAGAATGCTCTCAGGTGGCGTGTTCAGCCTACAGCCCAGGCACCTGATGTGTGCACGGCCCTCTGGCTCACACTGGCAAACTTGCACTGCACTTGGGCATTGGGTGGAATTATTTCACACGTCGGAGCTTTCTGCGTTGTTCTAGAATGTGCAACGCATGTCTGTTTTAAGATGAGCTGAGGGTCATTCTAAGGTGTAGGTGGCCTTTTGTGTGACCAGCAAAGTCAAAGCCAAGTGGCAGCCACATGGAAGCTGTGGTGTCTAAGCAGTAGGTGAGACACATGGCTGTGTGAGCCGCTGCCCTGATCCCCAACAATAACGGCAAACGTTTGCTGAACACCTGCCCTGTGCAGCCCCGGGCCTCCTCAGATGCTGGCCACTAGGCCACCGCATGGCGCAGCTCCTGGGACCACCACCTCTATCAGGCTGCGCAGCACTGTCATAGAGAACGCGGTGTGAGCAGGCTCCCGGGACTTGCATAAAGTGGTCCCCTTCTCTGACTCTCACCTCCCATGAGCATCTCACCGCCCTGGCGCCCTGGAGGCTGACAGGTTTCCAGGGCTAACTCTCTGGAATCGAGGCAAGGGGGTGGGGTCTCTGGAGAAGGTGAGTGTGACCTTGAACTGCTGTTGGGTACAGGAGACAAAGGAGGCTCTAGGGCAGAATGGGGTGAGGGGCTTTGAAAGTGCAGGGGCTCTGTCCCATTTCGGGCGGAGCCAGAGGGGAGGGGACCCTCCTGAGAAGAGTCCCCAGATTCAGGCTGCTATATTTCTAGGTGCCCCAATGCATGACAGTACATGTGGTTAACACATTTCAGAGATATAGAGGGACGAGAAGGCTTTGTGGGCTAAATGATGTTGTTTCTTCCAATGTGCTTTGCTGTCTTTACATTTTTTACTTGGAGAATATATGGCTTTCATAATCAGGGAAGGCAAAAGTTAGTTTTTGACAAAATTAACTCGTGTGTTGGAAAAAGAGGTAGAAACATAAGTACATATCATTAACTATTAATTATTTACATTGACTTATAATAATGCCAATAATTATACATACATATAATGATACAGTAATTATAATGTAAAGTAATTAACTTACACTGATTATCAATAACACTGAGAATGCATGAGTGGCAGCATGGCATGGGATGTGATCATCTTCATTCAGCTTTGCGTCTGAGGGAGGGAGGTATTTCTGGCATCTGGCCCATAGGTCCTGTGAGTTCTTTCCAAGAGTTTGTCATGTCATGTCATGTGAACATCTGTGCATGGGATAGGCAGGCCCTTTGTAATGATCAGCTGAACGGAAAAGCACAGTTCAGGTTTCTAAGCTTATAATCTTTGGAACATCCAGTATATCCATTTGAAAATGTGGACTTTCAAATGAGTAAGATTTTGCCTGCATTGTATAAACTCATAAGATATCCAACGGCAAAAAGAAGTCCTGTCGTGTGTGAAGCCCTGGGCAGGTGGGATTTTCAGCCCATGTAATTCTCTAGTGGGGCTGGATTTCTTTAGATCAGTGTACATATGAAAAATGGGGAAAACTCCTCATTTCACGTCTTTTCTTCCTTGTATTTTCCTCAGTCCTCTCTCCCCTGTTTCTGTGATTCCGTAACCGTGTTACCTACAGGAGCTCGGTACGTTTAGGGAAAGACTCCTATTCAATGAGAGCCGGACATGTACTCTGCTATCTCCACGTGGGCACATTCTGAGCGTGAAGAGTACAGGCCTTCCCACAGCAAGTGAACATGAAATGAACACAATGTTCTTGTTTTATTCTAATAACCCTGGAAAGTGATCTCCTGTAGCACCATGAGGTAGGAAGACCTTGCCTAGTGTCCTCTACAAGATGAATAATAAATGTAAGAGGAACTCTTAGGTCTAGAATGGTGGTAACTTGTAAATATAGGAGGAAATGTTAGATCTAGAATGGTGGTAACTTGTGAATGTAAGAGGAACTCTTAGGTCTAGAATGGTGGTAACTTGTAAATATAGGAGGAAATGTTAGATCTAGAATGGTGGTAACTTGTGAATGTAAGAGGAAATATTGGGTCTAGAATGGTGGTAACTTGTAAATTTGGAGCTGAAAGGAAACTTCAGTTCATTCAGCTCACTCATAGATGAGAAAAGGGATACCTAGGCTCACTGATGATTATCCAGCCAGTGGCGGAGTCAAGCATAGAACCCTGGTCTTAGTTCCCAGCCAAGGATGTATTGTGATGGATTATCTGTCCTGCTCTGTGTCCAGCAAGGGTTTGAGTTCACTCTTCCGCTAGCATGTGCCTCATTGCAGATCAGAATTTGTGTGCCATCCTGACATAAACCCTAACATACACAGACTTCCACTCTCTGTAAACTGAATAAAGAGCATTGGAAAAAGAAATTCCATTTTGCTGGCTAATCCCACATGATGGAAAAAAAATGAAGAAGAGTGATGAAAAAATGAAGACAGTGGATTTTAAGAAGCACTGATATGAAAGCTTGATTTATGCTCATGAGCAATCCCCACCCCCAATTCTACCTCTTTACATACGGAAATGTTCACCCATTGGATTCCATTTCAAAGCTAAAATTCCAACTTGGTGAAGCTGAGATGAAGATCTGAGTTGACTCTTGTTTTAGTGTGACCTAAATGTCCGACCCATGCCAACTTTTTCATTTTTTTTTCTATTTTGTGTATTAATGGTGCCTTCTTTTTCCCTTGAAGTTTAATTCCATGAAACATCCTATTTAACTGTTCTACTCGCCACCATCTAAACAATTCTCCAACCAAACGGTTCTGCCTCCTGGCACAATGCCTCCTCTCAGAAGGCCAGAAACACAGATATGCAGCAAACAAAGTGCAACTGTGTTCAAGTTGTTTAAGAGTCCTCCAGTGAGCGCCCACCAATGGGGGGGGGGGGGGGCAAGGAGCAGACAAGGGGGCAGGCTGGAGAGGAAGGCAGAGAAATTCAAAGAAAGAGCAACAGTTTGCTTCAAGAAATAAAGTTAAAGAACACCTTTTTATTTATAAAAAAAAAGGAGGAGGAGAAGAAGAAGAAGATGAAGAAGAAGAAGAAGAAGAAGAAGAAGAAGAAGAAGAAGAAGAAGAAGAAGAAGAAGAAGAAAACTTAGAATAAGAATGCAAAGCATATAGGATCCAGCATCAGTACTCCCCAGGGAAAGAAAACTGTCTTATCTAGAAAAGTTAAGCAGATGGATGGCTGTTGCCATGGAGATTGTAAGCTGCCTTGGGCAAAGCTCTGTGGGAGTATCTGTGACATTGGGTGTCCATTAGGTGGGTGAGGGTGTCCTATTAGACCAAGAAGACGCAAAGAGTCAATCTGTTGGCATGGCCAGAGAGTCTTAACATCCCTGAAACAGTTGCATGCCATCAGGAAGTTCATTCTTTACTGTCAGGAAGAAGAAAGGAATCTGGGTTGGCGGCAGAGGAACATGGAGCTGGCTGTTGAAAATGGCCTGAGGCTAGAGAAGAGAGTTCTTAACAATAAGCTATTGATTATGAAGAATTTCAGAGACAAGGCAAGGAAGATATTAATGGAGACCCTGGGTGGGTTGTGAGACTAGACATAATGGGATCATATCAAGTGCCCCCCATACAGTGTTCCGGCTTTTCATCCTTAGGTTTCTATGGAAATGCATGTTTCCTGACTCTTGTAAGCTCAAATCAGCCCAGTGTCCCAGAAAGCGATGTTTTTCTCTCTTACCAAGTGAAGAAGTAGATAGAGGGATGTCTTGAAGTCAACCTGTAACCTCCTTTTTGAAACATTTGTTTATTGAAAATGACAATGACAGTGGATTGTGACATATAGCTGAATCATGTCTGAAGGATAATGATTGAAATCTTTGAGATTTAATTTGTCACTTACCCCCAAATTATGTTCTTATTTTGAGGAAAACTTAAACCTTCAATTATCCTTCTTTGCTCGAGTTTCTACTTTATTTGATGAGCTGTGTCCAGGTGACACATAGATATTTGGGACCCTTTTGCTAGCTTCACACTTTTAAGCCAGGCTCAATTTTATAAACCAAAGTTAATTTCATCATCTGTCTCAGTAATTCTCAAATAATGGAGTGCACAAGTGAAATTGAGGGTGTTTATGACTTTGGTTAAATTCAGTTTGAAATCCTAGCTCTAGAAATTTCTCTCTCTGTGTATCTCTGTTTTGTCTCTCTGTCTCTCTCTCTCTCTATCAGAGAGAACTAGCCTTTCCCTAGAATAATTAGCAACCCCCGAAGCAGGAGAAGACAGTAGCCCAGGCCTGACTAATGGTCACATGGTCTGGACCTCTGGCTGGCTAAAGATAACATCTTGACCTAAGTTATGTTTCAGTTTCTGAGCCCTAAAGTGGACCCACCCTCTGGCTACTTTCCCATGAGACCAGACAGAGAGATGCCAGAACAGACCTCAGAGCTGTCCTCAAGACCTGAAGAAATGATTCATTACCCTTACCTCACTCCTGACCAGTCAGCTCCCAGCATGACCCTGAACCCCTAACCCACATGGTGTCTTGTGATGTTGCCCTGTAGAATCTGTAACCTACAGGCTATCGAGGAGTCCAGGCTTTGGAGCATCAGCTTCCTGTTCTCCAGGATGGCACCATTCATAATAAAACAGCCAATCTTTCTCCACTGCAATTCTCAGTGTTTACTATTTGGCTCTACTAGAGCCCGTGGACCAACTCTTTCAGTTCTGTAACATAAGAACTCACTGAAAGTCTGTTAAATTGTGGATTTCTGGGCCCCACTCCCAGGGATTCTGACTCAAAAGGTATGGGACCTGGGAACCTGCCTTGTGACAAACGCTCTAGGTGATTCCGATTTTCTCCCAGTTGGTCCACCAGCGGTACTTTGAGAAACACTACCTTGCCTCATCCCCTTCCAGTCACTGTCCCCTTCCGCTTATCCTGCACCCCCTCCACTTCCCACCACCAGACAGAACTCTTCAGAATCCACATCAAGGTAAAACTAAGTGCCCCAAACTTTCTCAAAGTCCATCTCACAAGTCAGCAGCCCCCAATCATCCCAACTCTAACTCTTCCATCCTTTAGAATCAGTCTCTAATTCCACTTGCTCAAGAATCAGGCAAAGTGAGGATGAGATTGGCATTAGCTTTTCTTGAAACAAATCACAATCATCTCTTCAGTCCTTTTGTCCATCAACTACAAAATGAAACAGTTGGACAGGCAATGGTTCTCAGACTTGTTTGGTAGGCAGAGTACCTACAAATCTTTGTGGAATGCTATAGAATATAGAGCTATTTACTTACTTCCAGTGTATGAACCAAGAACAATTTTACTAAAAGAAAACTTGGCTTTACAATATAAAATCATAACCATGGCCACACGAGGGGCAGATTATCTTTCCCAAAGATAGTCACATGCATCTACATATCCCATCCCACATATTCTTCTTATAATGTGCCTGACACTGCTACCACTGAGAGGTGGGCTCTATATGTTCCCTCACCTTGAATCTGGGTGGAGTTTGTGACTGCTCTGACCCACGCATTTTGATAGAAATTATTACTTTGTGACTTCCAAGGCTAGGTCATAAGAAGAATGCATTGTTCCTGATGCTCCCACCTCTCAGTTACACTTGGAACCAGCCTCCACATTGAGAGGAAGCCCAATTATCATGAGGCAGTTATTCTGCTATTAAGGAGGCTGTGTCACCTTGGTGTAATGTTTGGGTTAAGGGATGGGGAATTTTTGCCCTGTCAGCATTGGGACAATCTCTCTTTTTTTCTTTAAAGATGCAATTTTTTTTAATCTTTAAATTCTTTATTAGTTAAGGAATTACAAATGTGTCATCATTATCATAATAAGAAGTTTTGATTTTTTAAAATTTATTGTCTAAAGTTTTACATATGTCTCCTTTTTCCCCGATTGACACCCCTCCCCCCCTCCCCCCCGCCCCAGGAGTTCTGATTTTATTCTAAGTGCAATGGGAAGCTGTTGGAGCGTTTTAAGAAAAGGAAAGTTATACCATTATTTACATTCTTAAAAGATAATTCTGAGAGGTTCATGAAGAATGGGTTGTGTAGAGAAATATGGAGTCTGGGAGTCCTGTAGGAGGTTATTTCAGAAAAAAGTTATGATGGTGACAAAGGTGTAACAGTGGGGAATAAAGCTAAGTGGATAGACTTGGGATGTGATTTGGAGGGGATTTGACAGGCTCTCCCAGTGGATTAATCAGGGAGGGTGGCGAGAAAAAGAGTTCTCTTGGCTTTCTGACTTGAGTACCTGGTTGGAGAACAGAGCCCTTTACTGAGATGGAGGGAGCAGTGACTTTGGGCTGGGGAGATGCAGAAATCTATAGCCCCCTTTTGAGATCCTATTAGCCACCCACTCAGATCTATCAAGTCCAAAGAAGGGTACCAGGGTGGAGCTGAGGAAGGAGGTCAAGGCTGGAAAATCTAAATGGGAGCATCCTCCGCCTCCTGCTGCTGTTTGGAGCCATTGGGGCTAGATGAGAGCAGGGCAGCGAGGAAATGAAGGGAGGACAGGCAAAGCCCTGGTCAGTCTCTGCCTGGAGAACCGCTACAGAAGGGGCAGCTGGCAAAGGAGACTGAGAAGACGTCACCGGCAGAGGAGAACCAGGAGCAGCTCACATGTGTGTGTGGAGGGGGATAAATGAGTGGAAGAAAAAGAAAGGTGCGGAGGAAAGAAATAATGACAGAAGCAAAGTCCTGGAGAAGTGGGAGGAGAGATCAGCACACAAGTGGAGGCTTGGCCTTCCACAGGAACAGAGAACCCATCTTTGCGACCGACGGGACTGGGGACAGACTGCGTGCACAGAGGCTGCAGCTGGTCCATCTCATGTGGGAAGATGAGAGAGTTCAGCTTGAGTCACTTGCTCTAAACCCACTTGTTTATTTACTTGATAATCCTTATGGAAAACCTGCTTATAAAAGTCAGCAGGTCTTCGGGGAGGATCAGAAGTTCAGTTTGGCATTACCAGAAGGTGTTTGCGTTGCAGAGTTAGGGGAGGTAAAGAATGCTTTATCTTTAGAAATCCTCCATCTCCCACATCCTTCACCATTTCTCCCACCTCCTCCTTTTTGATCCGAGTACTTTCTAACTCAGATAAAAAAAAAACAAGAAAGTATCGAATACACTTCTCTATACCAAGTCCTAGGGGTGTGAATGTCACCTTTCCCAGGACTGTTTTCCTTTTTAAAGAGAGTTCTGGGAAAAGAGAAGACGTTCCCACTGCAAATCCCCAGTGGAGGAAGTTCAGGCCTGGGGAAGACTTGGGGAGTGGCTTTGCATTCTCAAATCCCAGTGGGGACAGCAATCATCACACAATGGCAGGATTGAGAAACAAAACATCAGCCAATCACTGTGCACAAATCTGATTATCACTCACAGGTGCCAGTCTGTTTTATCTTCCCAGGCATTTGTGACACTGTGAACCATCATCGTGGGGGTGGGGGAAGAGAGACCAGGAGAAGGGGAGGGGAGGGGAGGGAGAAGTGAGGGAGGATAAAAAATATACTATTTGGCATAACTTATTGTCGTAGTTTATTGACTCTAGCTGGCCATGTAATAATACCTTTCTAACAATGCGTTTTATATTATTAGCAACTCTAGTTGGCATGTTTAAGACATGTTGTGATTATCATGTATTCTACATCAAAATGGGCTGTTTGTGAAAGCTGGCTTAGTTATCATCATGTCACTTATCTTTAATAATAAGGTATGAAACTTCAGATAGAGCATTTCTGTGTGTTATATCAGAGGCAAGGTAAAGCACTATAGTTGGCTATTTCATAATTAGGAGAAGAGCAGAATCCATCTAACAACAATATTACTGGCAACAGTAGCAGCCACCACACTGAGCATCTATGTGCCCAGCACAGTGTTAGGTACTTGGTATTACCCCATTTCATTGTTCTCACTGCGTCTTGTAGATATTCCATAAAGCCCATGATTTCATAAAATAAGTAGCTGTAAAGTTTGCAGGCTTGAAAGGTCAGAAATAAGGTGGCCCTGGAAACCCGCCCAGGTCAAGGCACAGGGGCCTTTCACAGTAGGATTTTCTCAGGTCCACAGAGCACGTGTTCCCTGTGTTGATTGCTGCCTCGCTCAAGCCCAAGGAAATGACACCCTCACCCTCTGCATTTGCTCTTTGGTCTCAGTTCTACATCCCTGAATCGTTTCCAAAATCTCTACTGATGTGAATGCTGGGCAATGAAAATAGTTTAAAGTTATCACTGAGCTTAAACCCCGCCTGGCCCCTCCCCTCAGCCAGCAGCTGACACTGAGGAGCATGCTACTTCAGGTGGGCAGCTCGGAGTCACAAAGCCTGCATGTGGAGGCCATCTCTGCTATGGATGAGCTGTGTAGCCTTGGTCAAGTTCCTTACCCTCTCTGGTGCTCAGCTTCTTCATTAGGAAGTCAGGAAATCCTGGCCTTCTTGTGAAAATCAGATCAGAGTGTCTGTGAGCATACATACTTTGTAATGGAAAAGACACATTGAATTTGGAAGGAAGTGGGGGCGGGGAGAGAGAGGAGATGAAGAGAGACAGTGCGTTCAGGACTGGGAATTGTTTGACACATATGGGACACATTTGACTACTAGCTGTAAGGAAGAATCCATTTCAAGGAGAATAATCACAATAAATAGCTAACAGTTCTCTCTCTCTCTCTCTCTCTCTCTCTCTCTCTCTTTCTTTCTTCTCCATCCCCAATAGTTTCCAATATCTGCCCCACCAAAGCTTTTGTGAAGAGGTAAAATTGCAGGCTACAACATCACCTTCTTGGGGCAATTCTAATAAGGGGAAAAAAGGGGTATGAAGGTTTCGGATAACTCAAAAGCTGACTAATCAGGCCTTGACTAATTGAGAGTTGATTGCTTCACACTGGTTCCCGAGCCACGCTGGTTCCTGAGTAGCCAGTTCAGTGGACACACGGCCAGGCATTGTGCACCCACCACTTCGCAGGGCCCCAAGCACAGGCACTGGTTTTTGACGTTGATCTACACCCCACCAAGTCCAGGACCTTGGGATCTGCATTGGGCGCAGCACACTCATTGTGTGTGCCTCATGCATGTTTAGAACACGTCTGCCTGCTTTCTAGTGAAAGCACGGAAAACAGGGCTACCGGTCTGCAACCATCACTTATTTGAGCACGTTTAAGAAAAGATTTCCAGTAGAGTTTAGTTAACAGTGTCGGTGGAATGATTTTTAGGCTGTGAGTTTAGTAATGGGCAATGGTGTAATTATGAAGTGAAATCTGTAATATGTATAAAATACATTTATACACTAAATAGCTATGTAATTAAGTGAACTCTAGATTTCACTGGCGTTTGTTGTTTTGCCATCTTGAATGCTAAATAAACTGGTATGTGAACTCCTACAAGAGTCAGTAAAAAAAATAAGAGCTCTCTACTCTGTGTTCCTCTGCACACGGCTGCAGGGGAGTAAACGGCCATCGCCCAAACCGGCGTGGGGAGCCTACGGTCACTCACTCCCCAGCAGAAGCCACACGTCGGGGCAGATGCCAGTGTCCTCTCAGAAGAGCGGGCCCCGAGCATTAAGAGATCCTGAGATCCAGGGGGTCAGCAGCCACCACATACATTTCCAAATCTTTGGCCTTTCTTCTCAGTCTGGGGCCAGAAGGGTTCTTTCTGAGGCCACTCTGTCACCTTCCTCCCAGGAGGTGAGAGCTCAGCCCTAGGCTGGGGTGGAGCGGGGAGCGGGCCCTGGCACGGGGCTGAGGGCTGCGGATGCCCAGTGAACCCGCCCACACCGTGCATCTCCGTGGGCTCCATCACCGCCTACTTCCTGTTCATTCTTCTCATGATTGGCTGGGTTATGGGACAGGCACATCTTTGAAAAGATAAAAATGAATGGAAGGGCTGAGGGGCTCAGACGGGACAGGACACCGGTCTGTCTGCTTGGAAAGGAGCCGTGCTCGCTGCGGATGAAGCCCTGGCGTTCTGATGTGGGCTGAAGGGGGACTCCGTTCTCCAGGGCCCAGCCCGCTGTGTCCACAGGTTCTCCTGGGAACAGAATCACGCTCCGCCATGACCCAGCCTGTGGGGACCGACTGAGCATTCAGAGTGTAGGTGGCAATGACCGCAGCACAGGCTTCCTCACCGCCAATGAGAAGGGAACCGTTCACGGTCAGCACCCCGGTGCACTGGTCCGTGACCCTCACGTGTTACTTCTTTGGCATCAGGTCTTGCCAAGGGGAGACCTGGCAGCACAGGGAGGGCCGAGGGCAGCCCAGGACGAGACTCGATGGAGAGGCTGCACCTGCGTCCTTGGGCTCAGATTCTAAAACACGGTTCCCTGGCATCTAATCACCGAATTTGGGATAAGTTCTTTTTTTAAAGTTCATTGGTATAAAATCATTTCCCTTAAAATCAAAGTATCTAGAAAAGAGGCTTGTTGTGTATAGAGAAGTGTTTGCTTTCCTCAAATGTATGCTAAGCACTATGTCAGGGCTGCGGCCGCCCTCTGGAACCCAGAAGTCTCCTGTGGCAGAGGCCTAATCCTACCCCCGCTTTCTCACCACCCCCCTCAGGCTCAGGCTGCCCTCCCCCTGGACTTCCCATTGGCCTGCAAGGCCCAGCCTCCCTGCAGGGGTTGAATGGGAGGAAGGCAGAGTGATGTTTACAGTCCTCCTGGTCCTTTTGTAGCCGCCAGCTGGAGTCAGATGCGGGGGTTAAATTGGGGCCCCGGACCCTGCCCCCCCAAAAAAGGTCTGTGGATAGAATTCAGGGAATCTGAGAAGTTAAATGAGGGAAAATAATTCATTTTTATTTTCTCTAGCTAACTGAAATTTAGTATTTTCTTAAATTTTGCATGAAAGTAGAATTACTTAACAGTATTCATGACATTGTAGCCAATGGATATGATGGGTATTTTCATATCACATTAGGAAATAGTCATCGGTGAGGTCACGGAATGCTGTGTGGTCCTCTCCACTGTGACACCGTGGAAGAGCTTATTGGAACAGGAAGTGCATATATCGCAATTTCTTAAGTATTTTGATAGCTATTTCAATAGTATTGGTTTTGCAATCTGAAGTAATTCATAATATTTTTAAAATACTACTCTGGCAATGGTTCTTAAGCTTCACCAGACAGCCAAGTGGGTCCCTAACACAAAAACCTCTGAGTCCCTGCCTTGGGGTGGAGCGGTGAGACCACAAGATAGAAGGGTCCTGGGTCCGGCATGACTGCTTGGAGCAGACCCCTCCCCTCCCTCTCCTCCCTCTCCTGCTCTCCCATCAATTCACATTAAACTGTGATAGGAGCGGGAAATAAACCGACTTGAATGGCTTGTTCCAGCATCAGTCGATGACCGCAGCGTTGCCATGGGAAGGGAGGGAGGAGAAGTTGACATTCGTGGTGGAGGTGACATTCCGAATCCTGGTTTGCTTGTCCACCTGCCGGCCTGCAGCTACTGGGCTTTCATCCGTGTGATCCCCAGCGAGGCGCCCTAGGCTCAGCGGAAGGAAGCACCTCACTCCCCGCATCCTTAGGGAGAGTCCGATGGCTGCTCCATGTTCAGCTGGAGGAGGCACCGTGGAGCTGGGGAGGGTTTCATAAAACTGGCATGGAGTCGCCTCTGCCCACACTCCACAGTCATGGAAAAGACAGCAGCCACTTTCACTGGCAGGCCTCACGCGGCCTCGCAATGGCACTCTGTCCTTCTCCTTCCAATTCAGTTTCTTCCAGTGCAGAAGCCATGGCATCTGAAAAATCCGTATTTGTTTTTTGAGTTGGTTTTAAAACAACAAGAAAAAAATTCTGATGTAGTCACCAAATTTGGTGGTTAAATGAGTTAGGAGACGGTGATTACTGTGGCCAAGCATGTGCTTCTCGTTATAAGTTTAGCTGGAAATGACTTTTCCTTTCTTGTTCTCTTCCTGATTTGCTTCACAGGAAAAATGTCTACGGTTCTATTTTAATGGGCTCCGAACCACGTTCTAAGGACTCACTTGTATGTTATTGGAGAGCAATGGGTTTCTGCGCCCAATGAGGTCGATGATTATAGACATTCAAACTCAGACCACATCTGTAACATGTGCAATTCGTTTTTAACCTCAATCTACTTGTCAGTAGCTAATGCCTCAATGTTGCTGGGCTTTTAACCTTTTACGTAGGCATGTGGGGAAACAAAATACTGTAACAGCATTCCTGGGCTCCCAACACTGCAACGTCAGGGAGGCATCTGACATGCTGGAAATCGTCTTTGTTTCTGAGAGGCCTACATCTTTTGTGGGCATCTTATTTTTAAACTAGAGGCCCGGTGCATGAAATCCGTGCATGGGGAGGGTCCCTAGGCCTGACTGGTGATCAGGGCTGATCAGGGCCTTCCTTCCCCTGGCTGCCGGCCGCCGACTCCGGCCTTCCTTTGATCCGCACCACCCCCTGGTGGTCAGCACACATCATAGTGAGCGGTTGAACTCCTGGTTGGTCAAACTCTTGAGGAGACAATTTGCATATTAGCCTTTTATTATATAGGATAATTTAACTTGTTGTTTGAGTAGATAGTATAATTTATACAATATCCAAAAAGCATAAAAGATCATCTGGGGAGAAAGCAAGCCCTTCCCTCTCCCTCACCTTTTAGAAACCCAGTTTCCAGCTCTGAAAACTATCATTATTAACCTTTTCTTATAGATCTTTTCAGGAGTATTCTGTGCATATTTATGTAAGCATTTTACATTCATTTTCCCATGCAAATATGACAGTATACTATAAAAACTCTTTGTAACTTTTCTTTTTATAGTATAACAGTATCATCTAGAACTTTCCATAACAATACCTAAAGAACTTCCTTTTTGGTACAGTTTTCCATTTTACATATACACCATGCTCAGTGGAAGGAAGCATGGTGTATATGTAATAGAGACAGTTGAAACAGTCTCTATTAATGGGCATTTAGTGGTTTCTGATCTTTTTCTATTACAATATTGCAAATAGCATATTTTCCCAATAATAATGCCACTTTGCACATATGAGAGTGCCTGTTAATCAAATACCAAGGAGCAGAAAATTTGAGCATTTTAAATCTGAGAGCTACTGTAAAGGACTATCTATATATATACAAGGCTAAGTGTCCGTCCATCCGAATGGTAGCTATGATGTGCACTGACCACCAGGGGGCAGATGCTCAACTCAGGAGCTGCCATGACATGCACTGGCCATTTAAAAATAAATGGCACTGTGGACCTGGCGCCCATGAAGCAACACTCGGCTTCACTCAAGTGTGACACAGGCCCTGCCACCACCCCAGAGCGACACTCCACCAAATCGCAGCCAATGCTGCCAAGACCCCATGGTGCAAAATGCAGCCCACAGCCCAGCCCAGCCTGGAAACTGTGGCTGTGAGCACTGGATAATGCTGTCACATAGCAACACCCAGCTTCTTCTCCCTAGCCTCCTTGGAGTTTCTTCAGCCCAGGAACATGACTTGCTTTATAGCCGGGTGCAAACATTTTACAGTTCAAACACATGTTTGTGAAGCGTTTTCCCATGCCTCATCTCATTTGATCCTCACAAAGTTCTGGAGTAGGTAGATAGGAGACTCGGTAGAATCCTACTTTCTTTTTATTAGCAAGACATGAATAGTGATATTAAAATATTTCTTCTAATTAATTTCCTCTCAATGTGCACGAATCCATGCACCGGGACACTAGTGATTACATAATTATGTCTTTAAATGCCATCTACTAGACTAGAGAGAAATTCTCCTAAAGAAGCCCCATGATGCAAGGGGCCAGCAATGCTTTGCCTCTCCTGGCCTCGCTGAAGTGCTAAGTAGACACAGCAGCCTAGACCTAATGCTGGTGACAAACAAATTGCAAGATGCAGAGGTGTTTGGAGCTTGTGGTGGTGGAGGTGAGGGGAGTGAGAGGAGTAGACCAATGCTATTTAGAATTTAGGCCAGCCTGGCTAAAGATAGCAAGAAATGCCTGGGTTAGGAAGGGTGACTACCTGGAAAAGATCGTTGTGCGACTGTGGAAAGAATGGAGTGCGGAGAAGGGAGAGAGGAGAGGTGAGAGAAGGAACACTGATGCCGGGCCCGGGGTTAGAAGATCCAGGTTGTGGAATTCTATCTCCACCTCTTCCTAGAGCTGTGTGACCTCAGAACAATCCAGATCGCAGTGCTTACTTCCCAAGGTCCTTGTGAGCGACAGAGAGAGGCTGCGTGTGAAAATGCCTGGTAAACAGTATGAATTTAACAACGAGTGGCATGTGAATGCATTTAGGTTTCAACATGCTTAGGCACCAAAGGATCTTAACTTCAGAAAGTTCTCCAGATCATCAGCTCCATAGAAGCTGGGCTGTGTCTGCCTTGTTCGCTGTTCTGATCCCTGTGTCCAGAGCTGTGGCTGAATCAGTGCCCAATGAGTACTCACCAAATGAATGAAGTTCAGGTCATCTCTACACAATTGAGGAGTGAACTGGAGATGCAAAGGGAGAGGCTGGTTAAGGTCAGAGGTATAGTTCGGCCTCATCCTTAGGAGAAAAACCTAACCATTTATTAGACCTAATAAATTTTATTTATTAGACCTAATCATGAGGAGGAAAACCTAACCATGTAGGTATTTTATGACAATTTGTTGATTGAATCAATGAATGAATGAACTTTTCAGGGAGCTTTCAGAAATTATTTCATGAAGTCATGGGCTCCCCACACCCTAGAGGAGGAAAGGAAAGATTTTTATTTGAAATGTGTCAATTACAGTGACTTCAACTGTTGACAAAGTTACTGCATATTTTATTTTCTGTATTTTTAAATGATTTTTTGACCCATGTTTTGGTTGGAATAGATTAACAATGCATTTTAGTCCCTGCTGCTGGCCATGGAATTCTAAAGACTGCTTTAAGTATCAATGTGTTTTATGTCTCCGTATGGAAATATATGTAGATCAAGAACAATTCCACAAACTTTCTCTTCTGATCAAGGATCAGGTTTTCAAAATGAAATGAGGAAATTGGGTTAGATTATCCTGCATGTTCTTTTCCCTAAAATGTAGAATTGTGTGAATAAAAGCATAAGAGGAAGAGCAGGGGTTTAGAAAACACCACCCCAAACCCCCAGGATCCCTGTGAGACAGAGCGGCATTATACCACTTGGGACATGATAATAAACACCTGGCATTTATGGAGTGTTTACCAAGGGCCAGGCCTCAGATACCGTGTTTTTCTTAATCCTTACAGTCCCTATAAAAGGGGTGTTGGAAATTCTGCCTGGTGTCGGCAGCTGGAAAGGAGGCGGCCTTTCTAAGCGCATACCACGATTGGAAGCAGCAAATGTGCCAACAATAACAAGCTTTGTAGAAGTATTTGCTGCCCCAAGTCAAAGAGCTGTCCTCCACGAGAGTTGAAAGGGCCATTGAATCCGGGGGTGGTCTCTCCCGCCAGAAAGACATGCGGAAATCATGTCATCTGTGACTCCAGGGCAGGGTTCTGGGTGGCTGGGACTCCACGAGCAGAGCTTTGTTGCTTGCCTCTTCCCTTTCTCTAGAATCAGCTCTTCTTTCCTTCACTGGTGGTGATCCTCTTTCTCCCTGCTGTCTGTTTTCTAATTTGGTTGTGAACTGGCCCAGCCCAACTTGGCAGCATGGCGTCCTCAGGCTCTTTTATCCACGCTGGGTGGATGTCCAGTGGTCAGGGGTAGGTGAGCTCCACCCACCTCCAAGCCCACCATCACTCTGCAGGAAATAAAAGCAAGAGAGAGAAATTCTGCTCCTGCTCAGACATTACTGACAAGCGGTCATAAAAGCACACAATTCAGTGACTTCAGGCTTTGCCCGTTTAGATGTTCCAATTACTCCGTTTAAACGGAATTATTTGGAGCAAATGCCATAACATCTTAGAGGCAGGTTTGGTTAACCTGGTAGTTGCCATCAAGTAACCAGAATCCTCCAAGCCAGCTTAGAGTTTGCAGTGAATTTAGGACTATTTTGGAATTCAACCTTGGGAACCATTTTAATGTGTGCAGAGATTTATACTCTTAAACCCTATCCATTCAAGGATAGTGGGTGTTTCTACACTATTCTAGCCTAGCAGTTGGCAAACTAGAGTGCTCACGCCAAATCTGGTCCGTGCCTGTTTTTGTAAATAAAGCTTTATTGGAACACAGCCATGTCAGTTTAGCCATGTATCGTCTCGGGCTGATTTCGTGCTGCAGTGACAGAGCTGAGTGATTGTGACAGGGATCATTTGCCTGCAAAGCCAAAAATAATTTACCATCTGATGCTTTACAGAAAGTTTTCTGACTGCTGCATTAGCCAATCCACACAACTATTTTCAGCAATGAAAATCCATTGTTAATATTCATATTGCTAATTAGCGAAACCTCTGGTGTGAATCAGAGACAAAGATAGCTGTCATGCTGACAGCAGCTGCCTCTGGCATGTGGCCTCCTTATTAAGTCCTAGATGACACCCTGCAATGTGCGTGTCCTGCTAGAGCAATAACAGCATCCGGGTATTTAGGAAAACGAACGCACATTTACAGAACATTGTCAATTTTGAAATTCTAAAGGTAAATTGCAGCCATCATAATACTTTCCTTTATTGTGTCTCAAAACCCATTTTTGGTAATGATTATGATTAAACCTTCAGACACTCTCAAATCAATAACAATGTTAAGCCCAGAATTTGAAAAGTATGTTAACTAATTGGACCCCAATGCAATAGCTAAGATAGGACAGGTTTGTAATTATCCCATTTTACAAAATGAAAAACCTAAGTTCTGAAAGTATACCTCATTGTGTCACAGTTGCAGAACTGGGGAGTGATCAAGTGAGACTTGAATTTGAAGCCTTTCATTTCCCAGATCTTAAAGTCTGTCCTCTATGCCATGGTAGCTTCCCAGTAACAACAGCTCATCAATCATCGTTTTGGAGCAAACTTGACAGATTTTAACTTCAGCCAATAGAAAAATATTCCTCCTTAGAAAAAAAATAATATTCTTAGAAACTTCTTGACTATTTTGCAAGCTATCTTTCCCTTCTTTCTTCACATTTTTTTATCTTGAAGTTGTAGAGCCACCATTGAGTTTCAGGATTGGTTACCAGGGGTGGGGAGAAATTTCCTAGGGGAATCAAAGAAATGAAGGTAAATGCTTTAAAATGAATCTGTTTCATCAACTACATAAAGTGAGACCCTACAGAGTCGAAGAAGGCTTTGAAAGGCCACCCTGACTTAGAATTCTGTGACTATAACGTGGTGGAACAGGGCCCCAGTGCTAGACCTAGACTCATACATGTTAGATGAGGAAGAAGCTCATTATGAGGACAACGAGTTCACTCCACTTCACCCTTACAATGCTGGGTTGTTCTCTCAGCTATGTTTGACTGCATGGGAAGTTCATTTATTATTGATTGGCCGGGCTGGGGTTATTAGAACTATGTGTTGTCTCCTAAGCCTTTTCTCAGGCACTTTTCCCCATGACTCTAACCCTCAGTTTCCCATAATCTATTCCCCTCCACCCCATGGTATCGTCGTGGCTGGATTTAAGCCCCTAATTGGTGTGGCTGCATTTGCTTCTCCCATCTGCAGGTTCTGAGTTGAGACAGGAGAATTTTTCCTCCAAGACAGTCCCTTTATATACATGGGCTCCAATGGGCCTATGTCAGTACCTTAACTTCTGGGGAAGAGGAAAAGGGGTAGATATTATATTCAGGAATAAGAATATTAAGATATGAGTTTAAGAAGGAAGTTCGAGGTCCTCTCTTCAGACGCTGGTTGTCTGCAGTGATTTGGATCACAAGTCATAATTGTATGGATTCTACTATCAAATGTGTGCCCCCCATTGGAGACTTTTAACAACTTTAAAGCAACTACTCAATAGTGCAGAGATACAAAAATGAGTTCAAGTGTGAGTTCATTGGTAGATGTTACAACAGCACTATGTTAGGAGAAGTCCCATGTGTGTGCATTGAGCAGACACAAATCACTTAAAGATAGCGTCCCATTTCTGGACATCTGGGAATCTTCTATGTGATTCTTCTAGTTGACTTTTGATGATGCATGGAAATAGCAGTGTAAATGTTGGGAACAAGACAGGACTTTCAAAAGTTTGAGTTCAAGATTGAATATTTATTATCTAGCCTCAACAGGAAAAGGGGAGGAATACCCAATGAAATCTTGAATTCTGATTTTGGGGGAGAAGACTTATTTTTCTTTTAAAGATAATTTACTTTTCACATAACACTAATCTGAGGATCACATAGTGAATGACAGTAACACAGAACCTCAAAATCTCAGCACCTTAAAATAGCCAAGGTCTATTTTTCATCCATGCTCCATATCCATTGCAAGTGTTGACTTCACTCTGGGACCCGGGGTTACAGAATGACCACTCTGTGGAGCATGGCTGACCACTGTGACAGAGAGAATGGGGGCTTTGGGAGAGCGTGAGCCAGCAAAAAGGCTCCAACCCAAAGTAATGTTTTCTCACAACTCATTGACCTGCACTGGCCACATCCCCACTCAATCCTACCAAGAACCTGGAAGACAGAGAACCGAAAGCATTTGTAAACTATTACTAAAAACGTCCACCTGCCATTTAAGGTTGGAAGGACAAAATTTGGTCTGGAGCCTGTGCAAAATCATGCACATCAGATGCTTCTGGTAATGGTGACATGTTGACCCTTTAAAAGTGAACATTCACAATAGCAAGAGGCTCTGCCCAATGGTTCTGTGCACTTGGAGAGTAGACATTGGGAGCTCTCCGAAAGTTTAAAAACACTGATGCCTGGGTTCCACTCCAGGGATTCTAATTTAATTAATTTCAGATGCAGCTTGGGCATCAGGATTTTTAAAGCTCCTGGAAATGACTTAAAGTGTAGGTCAGGGGTCCTCAAACTACGGCCCGCGGGCCACATGCAAATACAAATATTGTATTTGTTCCCGTTTTGTTTTTTTACTTCAAAATAAGATATGTGCACTGTGCATAGGAATTTGTTCATAGTTTTTTTTTAAACTATAGTCCAGCCCTCCAACAGTCTGAGGGACAGTGAACTGGCCCCCTGTTTAAAAAGTTTGAGGACCCCTGGTGTAGGTAGAGTAGGGACTGGATTTTAGGGTGTTTTTCAAACCAGGATTATATATTTATCTGTGTGGTCTTGAGTCAGTTAACCTTTCTGATCTTCATTTTATTATCTGTGAAATTAGGGGTGGAATACAAATGACTTCTAGCAATCATTCCAGCCTTAAAAAATCTCGCATAGACCACTGACTTCTATTTAGAAAGTGTTTCAGAGCCCAAGTCAATAAGTGCAGCCAAATTACTTTGTGAGTTAATCTGGTCAAGCTCCCATCTATACTAATAAAAGGGTAATATGCTAATTAGACCTGGAGACCTTCTGGGAGACCTTCCGGATGTCCTTCCAGACAAAGCCATGGTGGCGGGCCGAGGCAGAGGTGATTAGGGGCAATCAGGCCAGGAGGGGAGGGCAGTTGGGGGTGATCAGGCCAGCAGGGGAAGCAGTTGGGGGCGAGCAGGCTGGCAGGGGGGGCCAGTTGGGGGCAAGCAGGCCGGCGGGGGGTGGGGGGGGGAAGTTGGGGGCAATCAGGCCAGTGGTGGGGGGGGAGTTAGGAGAGAGCAGGCCGGCAAGGGGGAGCAGTTGGGGGTGATCAGGCCAGCAGGGGGGCAGTTGGGGGCAAGCAGGCCAGCAGGGAGGGACAGTTGGGGGCGAGCAGACTGGCAGTGGGGGGCAGTTGGGGGCGATCAGGCCGGCAGGCAGAGTGGTTAGGGGCAATCAGGCAGGCAGGCAGGTGAGCGGTTAGGAGCCAGAGGTCCCAGATTATGAGAGGGATGTCTGACTGCCGGTTTAGGCCCACAGGGATTGGGCCTAAACCGGCAGTCGGACATCCCCTGAGGGGTCCCAGAGAGGGTCCAGGCCTGGCTGAGGGACAACTCCCCATGCACGAATTTCATGCACCGGGCCACTAGTATTTCTAATAATGGAATAAGGGCAGTCATTGGAAGGAGTCTTTCCCAGGTAAGTAGTTGGGCTTTTCCACCCAACCAGGAAGCCTGGGCAGGCTTGGGAAGAAAGCCATATTACAAAAGAGATGTAAAGTTAACTTGATCTCTTGGTTGTATGTGGACTGAAGGTGAACTCCTTGATCTAAAATGAAAAAATTGTATTACCTAAGGCTGTTCAGATAAAAATAAAATTAAAAAGGCCACTTCCCTACATTCTTCTTGCTGAAAATGGAAAAGTTAAAGGTTTCACAATTTCTTCACCATGTAATCTTATCTTCGTGCGGTCAGTGTCTTAATAGTGTATTGATTGGCTCGCACTCCCACTGTCTTTAAAGAACCATTATGACTCTGTTAGGCCAAACATGAAAAACTACTTTTAAAGACTTTTCTAAAGAGTTTTTTGATTTTTCAAAAGCTTCTTGGGTGCTTATTGAGCTTCTCTGGCAGCTGGAATTAGCTCTACAATGCACTTTCTCTATTTCTGACACACAGAATTCATCTGAAGCCAAAAGCTATCAATGACTCACAGGAGGGAGAAGATAAGAGAACCCTGGAGATAAATTAATGCCATAATTATTAAATGGGCACCGGTATTTTTAGGCTCTTTCTGAGTGTTGCATTGCATTGGAAACTTGGGATAATTAGCAAGAGCCATCTTAAATATGTGAAGTTGACTCTAGTACTAGGGGGGAGAAAGTGAAGAGAGAAGATAGGTGGGAAAAATTAAAACAGTTAGTGCATAAAATAGCATTAAGTTGTTTCTCAATTATCAAAATGCCTGGCAAGTTGAAATAAGACAAAAATCTTCATTTGTAACTCCACTGGATTTATGCAATGTCCATATCTCTCTTCTTCAATTATTAAGAGAAAGCATCAGAATAATTTTTATTGAATGCTTAGAAAAATGATAATGACAATACACTAAAATCCTACACTTTGGGTGATGATGGTAGTATGGGTGGGTCCTTTTTCTTCCTTTTGGAATCTCTGTGTTTTGCCACTTTTCTCTGTTAATCATCTATATCTATCTATCTATCTATCTATCTATCTATATAAAAGGCTAATATGCTAAGTATCTGACCATCCGTCTGGTCACTATGACATGCACTGAACTCCAGGGGGCAGACGTTCAATGCAGGAGCTGCTGTGATGCGTACTGGTCATTTACAGAGAAAAGACACTGTGGACCTGGCACCAACAAAGCAACACTTGGCTTCCCCCAAGTGGGACACAGGCCCTGCCACCACCCCAGAGCAACACCCCACCAAATCTCAGCCAACACTGCCAAGACCTCATGGCACAAAATGCGGCCCACAGCCCAGCCCAGCCCAGAAACGATCCCTGTGGGCACTGGGTAATGACATCACATAGCAATGCCCAGCTTCCTCTCCCTAACGACTAGCCTCCTTGGAGTTTCTTCCGCCCAGGAACCCAGCTTGCTCTATAACCAGGTGCAAACATGTTACAGTTTAACCAAATGTCTGTGAAGCATTTTCCTATGCCTCATCTCATTTGATCCTCACAGAAGTCCCAGAGTAGGTAGATAGGAGACTTCTCAGTGGAATCCTATTTTCTTTTCATTAGCCAGAAAATGGAGATTTAGAAAGCTTAGAAACTTGACTAACTGAAAAGAAGTAAGAAATGGTGGACCTTCAAAATTACTTCAGGTTTTCTCATTGCACAGAATATAGTCAAACACTGCTGCAGTTAAATATTTTACCCTTTGTTCTCCCTGGGTGATCTACAATAATAATCTGCTTCGTGTTGATATTTACTGGTATGTTGCTGACAATTACTTGAAAGAGAAGTTGGGATGCTTCAATGGGCTGGAAAAAGTTTAGCTAAATCAGAAATCAGGTCTAATTAAGCAAGTTTATTCTATATATATAAAAGACTAAGTTGACTTGCACATGCGTGATACATATAAAGCTCTCACCAGCGCCAGTCGCAAGCATGTGTTTCCATCTGTCATTGTCAATCATGAATTTGGTTGACACTTCTATTATAGAGAAAGGGCGAATAGCAATATTAAAATATTTCTTCTAATTAATTTCCTTTCAATGTGCACAAATTCATGCACTGGGCCACTAGTGTGTGTGTGTGTGTGTGTGTGTGTGTGTGTGTATTTGAAACTGGTTTCCTCCTCACTGGGTTTTATAGAAAATTACTTAACCCTCCTTAGCCTTATTTTATATCTCAAATGAAGATAATGATAGTATCTACCTCAAAGGGTTGTGGTAAATATTAGGTTCAATCACATGAAATAGCTATTTGATCCTCTTTTAACCTATGAAAATGGAAATTTGAAATGGTTAAACATAATTGTAACCTTTAGCATTGTGCCTGACTAAACAGTCAGGAAATATTAGCTGTAAATAAAGGTTAAGGAACTACAGAGAGAACGCATTTGAAAATAGAAAAGACATAGATGCAATTTTTTAAATTCAGGTTTATTGAGGTAAAATTTACATGTAGTATACAGTTCTAAAAAAAGTTGGCGAACACATAACCACAGTCAAGAGACAGAACAGTTCTCTTGTCACCCCCAACAGATACTATCTCCCTGTAGACAAGCCCTCCCCTCCATAGTCTCTGGTAACCACCGATTGTTAAAGCTAGTCCGTTTTTTCTTTATATTCATTTACTAGATTTATCTTTCGTGTTTTTGTCCAAATAAAGTTTCATAACCTTTAAAATGTAAAATATAAACTGTTGGAAATCATTTGCTATACTTAAATATCATACATCTACTTCTCATTCCTACTTTATTTATACTTTACCCTTGTGCCTAGATTTCCAAGCTTATACCAGGTCTACTCAGCAGAGCATCTGAGTCGGCTCCTTGGTTCCCTTTGAGCTCTGAAACATTTTCTTAGCACATTAGCTTCTCCACTGGGTCTCAACCTGACTTCTCCAACTGTAGGTCAAGGGAGTTATGTTTTTGGCAAGTTTGTTCTTCATTATGCCAGGATTAGGCAAATAGCACCCTGTGGTTCAAGCCCTCCTGGAAAAATATCTCCTCGAGCCGTGATGTTCTCAATTCAGACAATAATAGAATCTTAGGATCAGAAGGTTCTTCAAGGTCACCTAGACCCTTACCACTCAAATGTGGCCTTTGGATCTGCAGCTCAGACATGATCTAGGAGCTTGTTAGAAGCGCAGAATCTCAGGAGCCATTCAGACCTACTGCATCCGAATCTGCTTTTTAACAAGATCCCAAGAGGTGAATGTGCACATTGATGTTTGTGAAGTGCTGCCCCAGACCAGCCCCTCTTCCGATGGATAAATCCTATCTACAGTGTGTTCCTCCTGATCACCCCACGTGCTCAGCAGCTTTCCCCTTCCGGCTTCCGGCTCTCTCACTGGAGAGCAGGGGTTGCCAACTTTGCCCATTAAAGTCACGTGGGGAGCTTTTATAAATCCCAGTGCTGAGAACTCACCCTTGGCTAACTAAATCAGAATCTCAGGAGAGGGAGCCCAGGCATCGGCATTTTGTAAAGCCCCCCATGGGATTCTAATGTGCAGCCAAGTTATGAACCACTGGTCAAGAGCCATCCATCCGTATCTTAGGCTACTTACTTTCTTCCTTGCTCTGATTTTCTGTGAAAATGCAAATATCCCCTCAGAAACAGGTATCCCTCATTTACACTGTGCTTTGAAATACGGTCCATTTTTTAATCCAAAGAGTTTATTGCAAACTCTTTGATATTATTCACTAGTGGGCTTGGCAATTCGCACAAAATGGAAGTGCAGGATATAAAGACAGGTTGCTGAGAGCTAGACTTCAGGGCTGCTGTTGACCTGTTCTTGGTCAACTAAGCTACCTTGACCAGGAAGGGGCTGGGCCAGGCCAAGATCCAGGAGTTCGCCCTAGCTGGTTTGGCTCAGTGGATAGAGCGTCGGCCTATGGACTGAAGGGTTTTGGGTTCAATTCCGGTTAGGGGCACATGCCTGGGTTGTGGGCTCGATCCCCAGTGTGGGGCCTACAGGAGGCAGCCAATCAATGATTATCTCTCATCATTGATGTTTCTCTCTCCCTCCCTCCCTCTCTCCCTCCCTCCCTCCCTCCCTCTTGAAAATCAATAAAAAATATATTAAACAAACAAACAAACAAACAGATCCAGGAGTTCCCCTTTAGTCAGCCCACCTGAGGCTTTTGGCCCATCTTGCTCCTGCCCTCATGGTCCTGCAGAGAAAGAGAGGTGTGGAGAGGTAAGAAGCCCTGTAGCTGCCAGGCCGGAGGCCCCATCAGCTGAGCATGGGGTTCCCAGTCTAGTCCTTGGCCTGAGTGGTCCACGAGAAATTTTGCTAATGTCAGAACCCGCTGGCCTCAAAAGCGGAGAGTAGTTTTTCTCCACTCAGTAACCCTTTTGAGTAATAAGCCCTTTTGTCTGTGGCATGACTGTTTAAGAAACTGAAGTCTGAACTTTTTTCTTTTGCAAAGATTTAGGGGGAAATCATTTTGTTCATGTTTTATTAGCTTTTAAAGATCTAGTCATATTTAGATAGTGCTGCATAGGAATATATAAATTATGTTAACAGTAATTCTGAACAGACTACATACATGATCAAGTAAAAGTTTGTTGTTTCTAAAAGACAATCAAATTACTACCCATAGCCATATTAATTTACTATTATTAAAATATAACATAAAACAAATCCTTATTAATATGTAAGTTTGGAAGCTCTCACGTTAGATTTGAATGAATATCATTACATATGAAAATAAAATTGAGAAAATTTGCAATGTACAGGTTCTTCTTTCTACATATTTGTTTTGCAAACTAAATACTAATAGGCTAATTTATTTGGATATTGAGAATAAAATACTATTATACCCTTTTCTCCCTCCCATTCCCTGATCTCCTAGCTCTTTAAATCTAGATAAATATACAAGAGTGCTTGTTTAATCATGAATCTGACACAGGTGCTTTATGGATTTAAAAAGTTGTTTCTCAGTTCCTTAAACATCCTAATAGGTTATCTTAGCAGTAACTTGCTATTAAAGTTTACTCTTTAGACTAAGCATGCATTATAGGAAGAGAGGATGTGTTTTGGGTACCTAGGAAGGAACAGAGAATTTTAGATTATTTCTGTTCTCCATTAGGGAATATGCAGTTTGGCTTCCTAAGAAAACATGAGAAAAGAAGGAGAATATTTTAAGAATAATAATTTTTTCTAAGTATAATTATTTTTCCCCACTAATATAATATATGTATTTTAAAATTTTTTTAATGAAATCTCAATTTGGATACATATATATTCTACTTTCTTTACTGGGTTATATTTTTACTTCAATAATGCTTTATCTTTATATCTGAATACATAATATTAAAATTAATGCTAACACTTTAGCTTAAGTGTCTATTCTACTCTTAAGGAAAATATCTGGAAAAGTCGCTTTGAAGGGACTACTTTCCTAAAAAATGTTTTAAATCATGAAAAAATAAATCATCTTCCAAATTCTTTTACATAAATTCTGATTTCTTTTTAAAAAAATATACTTTATTGATTTTTTACAGAGAGGAAGGGAGAGGGATAGAGAGTTAGAAACATCCATGAGAGAGAAACATTGATCAGCTGCCTCCTGCACACCCCCCACTGGGGATGTGCTCGCAACCAAGGCACATGCCCTTGACCGGAATCGAACCTGGGACCCTTCAGTCTGCAGGCCGCCGCTCTATCCACTGAGCCAAACCAGCTAGGGCTAAATTCTGATTTCTTATAGAAGGACACACTCGTGAGGGCAGCCAATTTGAACTGGTAATTTTGTTTATCTGCTTGACTTGTCATTAAAATGCTAAATAGTTAAAATTTGAAACTGTGCTATGGAACTTGTTAGCTAGTCCTGTGGACTTTTTGGAATACAAGCTAGAGTGTATTCTGTTCTCCGTCTGTTCCACTTCCTTTCTCCACTCCCAATTTATTTCCTTGACTTCCAGGTTTCTTCTTTGTCCCAATTTCCCTCCACATAGTTCTCCACTGTTGGGGAGCCCAGGTGTTCCCTGGCATGGGTGGGATACATGGGGGCGCACGTATACATAACACGCTTACTGATGCATACAGAGTAAAGCCACTGTATTGGTCCAGTCTGCTGTTCACCCCAGCGAAAGGGGGTAGCTTCAATTGTGTGTTGTCGTTTTTTCCCTAATTAAACTCATGATAATAATAGAGCTTGGGACCAAAGAGCAATTAAAACCATCCCTGCCTGTTCGCCAAATGAATAATTTCCGGACAGCCTACTTTGTGCAAGTCAACATCTGTGTCTGCTTCTTGGGCTTCCCATTATCTGGGCTCAGGAATCTCTTTGGTCTATTCCTTCTGCTCAGACACCAGAGCTCTGGTGGCATTTCTCTGGGGTAAGTTTGGGTCTGGACAGGATTAAGGAGGCTGTGCCTGGGGCTGCCGTGCCCCAGCCTGGATGCAAGAATGTCCAAGCTGGGTAGGATCTTGGGCTGCATGCAGTTCAGCCCATGAAACCGATGCCAGGGAGGCAATGTGACTCACCCAGGGACATGCGATGAGTAACAACCCAAGGAGAAGAAAGGGAACATGAAAAACATGCATACTGGATCAATTAGGAGGCACTAACTAGAGCTGAAGGAAACTATGAATGGGCGAATGCTCCCAGCAGCTGCGAGGGCTAGCTGGCGCCCCACCCGTGTAGGTATACCCTGTTTGTGTTCCTTTATTTTGATGGCACAGCAGCCATTATTCCTTCCCGGGACAACCCCTGCCTAAGTACACCATTATCTTTTGGGAGAGATCTTTCATTGTTCCAAAACACAAGCCTTGATTTTCCATTATTTCCAGTTCACGTGGAAAGTGTCTGGATCAAAGCTTCATCGCTGTCCCCACGTCCTCTGTGCCAGCCTAGACATAATCCACCAGTCCTCTGCACTGTAGCGCAGGAGAGCCCTTCGCTGTCTCCGTGACGAGAGGGGGAGGGATGGAGCAAAACAGCGCCCAGTTCAGCGTGGGGTGCACGGTGCCCTGGGTTATCCCATCTGATGGGCACAGCCTTCGAAGTAGGCGTGACACCCCATCAAACAGGGAGGGAGCCGAGGCTGATTTTGTCCCTTGTCCTTCGCAGTTGATCTTTCTTCGTGTTGTCAGTGAACTTAAAAACATGACTCTAGTCACCCCCTCCTGCTTTTTGGATAAGGCACTTCCTTGGAAGCTACCCCGTTCCTCTTCCTCCCATCAGCACTACCACCCTGACCTGCGGACAACTGCTCTTGATTACACCTTTCCTCTCACGCCCTGTCTTCCCTGGGCTGGGCACCGTGGACAGAAAAGGGGCCCCATACTAAACCTGACAGGCTCTGAGGAGGCCTACATGGTGGGCCCTACAAACTCAGAGACCGAAAGTAACCGCCCAGGATGGTCTGACCATTAAAATTCCTAATGAAAAGCAGGTTATGGTGGGTAGACCTGTCCTAGGCCTGTGGCTTCCTTGACAAAGGTCAGTCTTTACCTTAGGTGAGCCTGTCTATTGTCTTTTTGCATCTAAGATAACATACCTTTGAAATGTCAGAGTAATCTCCTTTTCCAGACCCTTTAAAATACTGCCATAGAACCCCGCATCACTATCTTGTTCCCAGCATGCCAGCTCTGTGTGCTGTAGATGTTAACTCGCCTGCGCCCGCCTATGTAAAAGAAGGTGTGTCTCTCCATTTTGTTCTTTATCTAATCTCACAGATTTCCCTGCTCTACTTTCTCCCACCCCCTTAATCTCCCAGGTTTGGACTTCATGTAGCCCTCCTTACGCCTCCTCCTTTGATTGTAATGTGCACAATCAGCGGCACAACTGCCCTTCTCCAGAGCATGTTCTCAATTCCTTGAGATTTTGCTTCCCAGCAATGGCCCTTCTGGCTTAAATAACAGCTCATAAGACTCTGTCTTAGGCTGGACTGCCTTTCGTCCACAGTACAAACCAAACACACTGCTCCCAAAGCTACCCCCTACCTCCTTGAGCTACCCTTCCACTTAGTGACACCTGGCCATCAGACCACCCCTGCAAATCTCCCACGCCCCTCCCCCTTCTCACCTCCTCCCTTAAGAAACACACAAATAAAAATATAATCAAACTCAGATGGAAAAACTGGCCTTTCGCTTCTTTCCACAGGTTTTCTCTTGGCATCAGGAAATCTGCATTTGTCTGTAGTCACTAAATAACCCAGACACTGAGCCCGTCTCCCGCGCCCCACCCTTCACACCTCCCATTTCCTGTCTGGGCGGACTGGGAACTGTGAGTCCTCTGCCTACAGCTTCTCCGAGGAACTGTGAGTCCTCTGCCTACAGCTTCTCCGAGGCAAGGCCTGTCCTGTGGGGTATGCGGTGCCTCTGAGGCAAGGCCTGTCCTGTGTGTGTGTGTTAAATGTTGCATTTTTACTGTTTTTTAAAAATTTATTTTTATTTGCAAGAGACTTTTGCTTTCCAACTGAAAAGTATTTTTCTGAGAATAGAACTTTTACACGACTCCTTTTATTTCTAAGCAGTGACCTTTGGCCTGGGGAAAGCATAGAGGTGTGAGCAGAGACTCATCGTAGCTAACACTCATTTGAAAGGAAAGGAAAATCAGGTCTAAAGAGGTGATGGAATCACCAGGGTCCCACTGACCATTAGTGACAGGGCTGGCGCGAGAGTGCAGGGCCCTTGACCCCTAGCCCACCGAGATGTCCTGACATCATCTTGTGTCACAAACAAGCCCCGCCTTTGGAACTGCTGGCTGGCTCTCTAAGAGGTGCCTTTAGGAGGCTGAGCCATGGCGTGTGGCCACTGTGGGGCTCCGGCATCTTATGTGGTATGTGGCCCCTGGACCTGGAGACCCCACAACCCAGGAGATCTCCAACCTGCTGCAGGGCCGCTGCACCAGCAGGAGGAGGCAGCCTCTGGCTCTCTTTCTTGCACATTAAATCTGGCAGCACTGGCCTGAGTCACATCATGGGTGACTCTGCCTCTCATGCCCCCTCCCCTTGGCATGACCAGACTCTTCATTCTCTCCTTCTCCTAAGACGTGTGGCACCCGGATCTCTCCGTTGCGTTTCTCAGTCCCTATCATTCCTCCTGTCACTCCACCTAGACTGCCCTGTAGTCTTTTAAAACGCAGTCCTACTTTTTAACGCAAATAAAGACATTCCTAGGAGTAAAATAGAAGCAGTCAAAGAGAACACAATGCTGTTTCCCCCATCTACGCCAGACCCTCCCACCCCTTCCCACACTCAGTCATCACCCGCACTCCATTCTGCATCTTGCTTTGTCCATTTTGATCCATTTTGGTGCACGAAGCTCTAAGCCCATTATTTTTAGGTAGCAGGTTCATGCTCCCTTCTATCCCTGATGTATTTTCCCAGCTTCTCCCCTAGCGAAGGAGATGATTATTGCTTCCAGGTGTTGCTGTTGCAAACGGTCCATACCCCACATTCTGATTCCCGCACACCACGATTTCCCCTCCCAAAGCATATTACACTCATGTTCTACCTGCCGTAGACCCTGGTGCTGATGTGCTAGGTGACAGCTTCATTAGCGAATGTGTTAATCTTTACCTCTGTGTCAACAGGCACAGTACTAATGAGGCCTTTCTTCCTTTGCAGGAAGAATACTCTCAGTTCAAGAGCGGTCACTTAGATAAAAGTTCTTAAAACATCTCTCTTCCATCTCTTGCCGGTGCATTTTGGGAGAGAAGGGGGATAAATCCTTAACAAGTCATACTTTTAGCCCATGGCAGTATTTCAAATCTTAGACATTGCAGGAAAACAGAGAGACCGGAAAGTGAGATATGTTGGAGCAGAAGGACTTTGTTTATGCCCCAAACACAGAGTGCAGGGTGGCTGTGTACATGCTTACACCAGGAGGGGAGTGCAGCCACAGCGTGAGCCCCGAACATCAGCTGGGCTGATGCTCGCAGAGGAAAAGACATGGACCAGAACATCCTGGAAATCATTTCTCCTCCCTTGGAGTGCAGCTGCCTGTCTCTATCAGGAGGGAGAGGCCACTGAAAAAGGCTGTGATCACCATCCATATCATATACAGAAATCTATTGCTGATCTAAATACGGAAGGGAACTGATAACTCTTTTAGAAAAAAAACCCACAAAACCAAATAATATCTTTGTGACCTTGGGGTAAATAAAGTTTTTTGAACAAGATATAAAAAATGCTAGAAAAAAACTTGACCAACCATACTACATTAAAACTACAGCTGTTGTTCAATAAAAGTCATCATTAAGAAAGTTAAAACACAAGGCAGAGGGTGAAAAATATATTTTTTCTTCCTTTTTATTGAATTTATTGGGGGTAACACTGGTTAACAAAAAATATGTTCAAAATAAATACCCACCACCAACAAAAATACTGTCACTGTATCCAGAATATGTAAAGAACTTTCACAAACTAATAAGAAATGGATAATCTGATCAAAAAATGGGCAAAAGGCATGAACAGGCACTTCACAAAATAGGATATATAATGGCCAATAGACGAGTGAAAAAGTACTTGACTGCATTAGTTATCAAAGAAACACAAGTGAAAACTATGTGATATTGCTGCACATTCATCAAATGACTAACATGAAAAAGACAATATCAACGCTGGTGAGATTGTGGACCAACTGGAGCTTTCATATGCTGCCAGTGGGAGTGTAAATTGGTAGAGCTACTTTGGAAAACTGTTTGACCATATCTTCCAAATCTAAACATATGCCTGCCATATAACCCAGTCATTCTGCTCACAGGTATCACAACAGAAGGGCTTACTGTGCTTACCAAAGACACATACCAGAATGATCACGTAAGCATTTTGGGTCATAGCTCCAAACTAGAAAACACCCAAATGTCCATCAGCAGGAGAATGAAAACAAATCAAATTACACGTTCACAATGGAATAGTATACAGCAATGAGAAATAACCCCAGAGCTTGAATGAACATCTGAAGCATAACATTGCGTAACAGAGGCTAGACATAAATGATTACTAGTACATAACTGGGGTAAACCACTGCATTCCATTTACATAGAGGTCAAAACCAGGCAAAACTAATGTAGATGTTAGCCATCAGGAAAATGCGTTCCCATTTGGTTATGGGGTAGGTTATGATTGGGGGAGGAATGAAGAGGCTTTTAGAGCCCGGCATTGTTCTGGTTCATGATCTGGAGGCTTATCTCACGGGTTTATTTCCTTTGTGACAATCCATTGAATTATACACTTGGGATTTATTCACCTTATTTATTAAAGAGTTTACATTAAAATGAAAGGCTGGAGAATCATCAGGTTGCCCAACTTAACTATAATTCCCCGTCACTTTTAACCAGTGCTGCTAGAAATGTATGCAGAAGGAAGGACAGATTTGGGGAATACCAGCTAATTTACCCTGGTCACTCCAGCTCTGCCCCTGGGGAGTCCTATTATGTACATAAGCTTAATTTATACAGTTGTGAGGCTAATGGCTATATTTCAATGTATCATTACATAGGTTGTCACTTTAATACAGGGTCTTCCTCTCTTGACACAATAGTATGATGCTTGCACAGCTAGCTAGTGCTTCCTTGGTCTGCTTTGTGGAGCAGTTGGTTGTGCAGCTGTCTTCTTGCCCCAGAATTGTAGTCTTCTGAGTGCAGAAGACACTGTTGGGTTTCCTTTCCTATTCGTCTTTCTGTTCCCAGCACAGAGCCTTCTACAGAATGGGATCAAATCTCAATTAATGCTTGCTTCATTTCAGGGGTGGGGAGTGCTTACATGTTTGACTGATCAATTTTTATTTGTGTATTTTAATTGAAAGTGCATGGAACGTTTGAACTCTCTTGATACTTCCTCAAAAATATATACATCTAGGGAGGGAGCATGAGAAGGGATGACTGGGGGTGGTGGTAGTTGTACAGTGTGCTCACTTTGCTATAAGGCATCGTTCAGTGCACTTATTATTTGTGCACTTTCTTTACATGTTCTATGTTGATTAAAACATGTCATTTACATGTATGTAACATAAAGTTCTAGTTTGATAAGACACTATGTTGATGAGAGTTTGTGGAAATGGTCATACTCATCTATTGCTCGAGGCAGTGTAAATCCATACACTCTCCTTGGGAGGATTTGGCCAAATTATCAAATTGAAAAGGCATGTATCCTTTTGACTGAGCAATGGCTCGTCTAGAAATGCACCCTACAGTCTATTATAACATATGCACACTGTTGTATATTCAAGATCATTCACCAGAGTGTTGTCTATAACAGGAAAAATGTTATATAAAAACTATAGAAGAAAGGATGAATTGCTTCACATTATACAATAGAATATTATTCAGCAGTTAGGGTGAGGAAGGCAGATCTGTATTTGCTTATGTGGAAGGATCTTCAGGTTCAAAGGCTTGTACAAGATGCTCCTGTTTGTGTAAAATATATGTGTACATATTTGTTTGTTCCTAGAATATCTAAAGAAAGATACATAAAAAACTGATAACAGTGATTGCTTCTGGGAGAGGAAGGGGTAAAAGGAAACTTAATTTCCACTATGCATGCTGCCTGATGCACATTTCAAATTTTATCTGTACATATAACCTATTCAAGAACTAAATTAAATCTAACGCTAATGTCTTTGCTGCTGTCTTTTTCTCTCGTTTAGGGCCTTTCTACACATTTTGTAATCTGTAAGTTTGCCTTCACTTTCTTCTAACAGCCTCCAAATCCATTCCAGGGGGCAAGGGTCAGAGTCTTCTTTCATGATATTGAGCAAAGCAGGCAGGTCGGTCTTCTGCTGGTGACCTTGTTAATTGAGTTTAGACCTCCAGTGAATCTGAACAGATTTTTTAAAATGAAACATTCAAAGCCTCTTTGCCCTCTTTAGCTCTCTCCCCCCCAGAGGCAGGAAGAGTGTGAAAGGCAAGCATTCTGTTTGTCTTGCATCACATTTCCAAGGGCCCTAAGCTGGTTGTCAAACTGGAAGAGGGAACCTTGGGGGGTGCGGTTTGACTGGCAAAGGAAGGGAACAAGTTCAGTGGAGCGTGTGCCCTAGAATTTTCACGAGCAGATCTCAAGAAGCAGGTTCTTGACTCGATGGCCTGAAGACCCAGAGCTCTGGGGGCCTCACAAGGAAAATATAACCATGCGATCAGAAGGAATCCCGCAAGCAGGAAACAAGAGGGGCCTCTGGGGAAAGCAGGCCGGCTTCCAAGTTGCCGAGGGCCATCCACCGAAGATGGAAGGGAGGCCCAGGGCCAAGTCTGAGGAGGTGGTGCGGACAAAGGGGGAGGACATCAAGGCTGCCGCTCAGGTCTGCAAAATGTGCAGTGGACGGTTTGTACAGGTCTCTCAAAAAGCATATTCCAAGCAAAAGTGACTTGGATTAGACGGTGCTATTTTATCATATGGGAGGAGAGAGCAAAATCTGGAATTCACTGATGGTTTTATCCAGGCCCTATATTTTACCAAGATCTACAACAAGCAGGGCCCAGGATGAAGCCCCCACAGGCCCTGTTTCTCAGTCTCCCCTGTGTCAGCTCTCCCCGCACCTGTCCCACAACCTGGGCTCTGGAGCCAGACTGCGTGGGTTCAACCCAAAGTCTGTCTCTTGGGAGTGCAGACTTTGGGGAAGCTTTTTAACTTTCAGAGCCTCAGTTTCTTCCTCTGTCAAATGGGGAGAATGCTACTAACGATACCTGTGTGGGATGACTATTACTGGGATTAGAGAGCAATTCAAAGAGAGTAGGTGTTATATAAATGCTGGCCATATGCTAATGGTTATTATTATTTCTAATTTCTACATCAGGGAAAATCATGTTTGAAGTGGGAAAGAACAGAACCAGCATGGGAGGTATTTTCACGGTAGCACCCGCCTGGTGTGGGTGCCACCTTAGGTCAGATATAAGAAAATTTCTTCTCATGGAAAGAGCTGCCAACAACTTCGGGGCTGGAGTTCAAGTCCAGGCCCCTGACCGGCCAAGGATGCTGAACACAGGTCCCTGAAGGTGCGGAGGCAGGGCCTCCATGACTTCTAGGGGCCTTGATCCTCCTTAGGGTCTGTGGCCCTGCTTTGGAGATAGCGCCCTGGGGGCAGTCACCCGCCAGGCTCCCAGGCGGGCTTTGTTATGGCCATGAAGTGACAAGCGCAGTCCCTCTGGACTTTTCTAGTCCAGATTCGCGTAAGGGACAAGCTCTGGTGTCACAGCTACGACGCCCCAATACTCAAGTTGGAGTGGACTTGGCATTTATTTATGGGCAGCTGCATATCTGAGACCGCCACCATCAGGGAATATATCCTCAGCTTTGCCAACAAACAAGATCCGGCTCTTGACAGACCTTTCGCCTGGGAGCTTCATTGGGGATCTATGGGTCAACAGGTGTTCCCTCCGGTTCTCCCAGGCCGCGGTTGAAGGAAGAGCCTCAGGCTCAGCGCTTGGTCCTTGGTCCTCCCGGGCAGCGGCCACGGTCTTCCTCTGCGGGCACTTCCCAGGGCCTTGCATCTCCCGGGCACTGGCGAGCGTTTCCCTCCTGGTTTATTTATTGTGTCTGCTTTCTCTTCTGGCTGGTTTGGAGCTCAGCGCGCCTGTGTGCAAGGCGACTTACATCCCAGGGTCTCTCCTCTCGCAGGGAAACTGGCAAAAGGCGCATTTTACTAAGTCCTCAGGCAGCAAATCGGAGGCGAACGTGTCTCTACGGGCCAGGAAACCAGCCCAGGAACTCCGATCCAGTATCAGGCACCAGGACCCCAGGCGGCGGGCGTGCGCTCCCAGCCAGGTCTTCTCAGCCCTCCAGGGGGCTCAAGCTCGCCTCTCTCTCCCCAAAGTCGGGCTTAACCTGGAGTTTCATCTCCGCCCCGGAAGGGTCTCAAATTGCCTTCCTCCAAAGCCAGGGGACCCCGCTCCCCCACTCTGGGCCTTAATCTCCACGCGGAGTTTGCGTCTGAGTGATGGGGCATCGGCTCTCCATCTGCGCTCTTAAGTCCCATTTATCTTCTTAGCGCCCAGCCCGGCCGGCCCCGCCCCCTCTTCCTCCTTCCCGCACCCACTAGCAAACCCAGACCCTCTCCTCGCCCTCCCAGTCCCCCTGGGGCGCCGGACCGACCTGAGCCCCCTGGGGAGGTGCTGGGAAAGTCCCCAGGCGGGTGGGAGCCACCGAGAGCGCAGCGGCTGGAGGGGGTACAACCAGGGGAGGGGGAGGTGCAGCAACATTTCGGGTGAGGACCGCGGCCCAGGGTCCGGGACTTGCAGTCACTGATCTCCTGCCCTGCGTCTCCAGTGGCTGAAGTTGCCCCTTCCTGGTCCCCCAACCGAGGTCACCGGCCGGGAAGGGCTGAGCTGGGGGTCATTCGAGGGGGTGATGGGCGGGCCGTCTGCCCCAGAGGTAGGCGAACAGTCAATTGTCTCAGGGCCGGCCCCTCTCACTTCCACCCGATTGTAATTACATCCCCGGGCGGATCCAGCCTCCCTCCCTCCGCAGCCAGCTGGTCCCTCCCTGCGGGCCTCCTTCGCAGCCCCCGCCTCCCCCCCTCCCCCCCCAGCCCTGCTGCTGGCAACTGGCTTCACTCCCGCACGCCGACCTCCGGCTGCGGTCCTGCCTCCTCGGACTCCTGGCGGTTGCTGGTCTAGCTCCCTCGGCCCCTCAACCCCTCACCCCCGCCAGGGGGTCCGCGGGGCCGGCGTCCCACTCGTCCCCCCAGGAGACACCCTTTTTCTGTGCGCCCGGGACTTGGTGAAACTTTGCAGGAGCCGGCGGGGAAATGGATTTAATCCAAGGCATCTTGTTCCGGCTCTTGCTCCTGGCTTCCAGCCTCCAGTCCGGCTCCGTGTTGCTTGGGGAAGCTCGCCGAAAACCAGGTAACACGCTCTGCGCGCCCGTGGGGCCTCCCGGGCGGAGCGCCCAGGTCCTGGTCCCGGTCCCTGGTGAGGACGCGAAGCGGTCCACGCACCGCCTCTCTCTCCCCTCACCAGCGCCAGTTTAACTGGGTTCATCGCTGCCCTGGGCTGAGAAAAGACATGAGCCGCCCCCACCCCGGTCCCCAGCCCGAGGGCGGGGGGGGGGGGGGGTTCCAGGGATATTTGTTTGTTAAAAGAATGATCTATTATGCAGGCACAGCAGAGGTGGAAAGCTCTGCATTTGATCCCAGAGACCTGAGAGCCGGGCTAGCGATCATGCTGTCTCAATTACAGAGGATTGCAACTGTGCAGAGGCAGACAGCTCCTCCTGTGTCTCCAAACATCTTATTGAATTCATATTGTCCAGAGCCCAGCCATTTCCTGTGAAGTGTCTGAAGGTTTGCCTGCCTGGAGTCCCCCCTGCCCATCCCTGGTCCTGCCCACGCACTGAGTAGGGATGTGGCGGTTAATGTTAGGATTCTCTTCCACTCTGACTGAGGATGCTTTCTCAGAATTTCATCTTGTTTTGAACTCCTGCCTTTGCTCTAAGATTTCAACCCAAGTGTCAGGGTTGTAGACTATTAGAAGGAATTGGAGAGAACTCGAAATATAATAACTTGCATTTCCTCTAGTTTCACCCGTAAAAAGTCTTCCTGTATTTTGTTTACTTTGATTTGGCCTGTGTTGTGAGATTATTCCAAGTAGAACATTCTAAGCAACGAAGTTCTAACCATTGTTTGCCCCGAAAAACGGTTTTGTTTTTTTTTTGCTGACACTATATTTAGAATTCTGGAAAATCTGTTTTTTTTCTTAGTTTACTTTGTAAGCAAGGTTGTCTTATGGGATTAATTATGCCTTATGAACAATGGAGCACAATATAACTTTATTTGAATGCAGCCTGCAAAACTTTGCAGAAAGTGCAGTTTGTCTTTACAAATAGTGTTTTTTATAAGAGACAAACCAGGGGAAATTCATCAGAGGGCAGAGGAAATAATCTTGCCAGGTTCCCATATGGCTGCTTAAATATATTCGCTGTTCAAGGATCTCTCCTTTTGGTTATATGACTTGTTGCTGTTCAGCTCTTCAGACTATATCTGTTATCACCTTGCTACCTGCCTTGGTATGGAGAACATTATCATAATTTGCAGCATGCTTAAAATGTGAGCTATTCTATTTCCCTGTTTCCACTGTTCAATTTCCACTGTTCAATTCATCCTGAAGATAATAGCGGTCGTCCAAGGTAATATTATGTTCGTTTCTTTTCTCACGTGCACACATACATACATCTACCAGGATTTCAGAGAAGCGCCACTTTCTAACTGTGCTCCTTAGGTAACCACATCATGATCAATTACATTCTCCGGGTTTATTTATTCACATAAAACCATCTACTCACAATTTTGAATAATGCATAGTTCTATCTGTAGTTCTTAAACATCAACAGTATATGCTATGTTCTTTTAAGGATTTCCAGCATTGAAGCAGATTTTTAAAACAAAGCATTTTACAAAACTCTGCTGTATAAAACTGCTCAAATGAATCATCATATTTCCTTTGGTATTTTCTGTAGTTCCTCTCCTAGAAATACTTCCTACCTGGTTCATTCAGAGCCTCATTCTGCTGTTCATGCCATGAAGATGCCTCTTTGGTTTTATCTGAAGCGTGGATGGGGTTTTGGTAGTGGAAACTCCACCTGTTAAACATGTTAGCGTCTTAAATACATCAAATTTGGGGTAGAAGGAGCGTTTGGACTATGCTCAGCTTAGACAAATGTTTCATTACCTTATAATTTTATCCAGACACTGGCTTTCAGGTTGGAAACTGCTCAGATTAAAATGACAGCTACTTTATAAAATTCGGGGGGTGGGTGGGGGGGAGAATTTCCTCCTGGGCTCATTTACATCCCTTGGAAAGACCGGTTTTTGATCCGGAAAATTGGTCCAGATTAAAAACTGAATGTGCCCGTTTGGCTCTGATGTGAACAGCAACCAGCTAATTTATAATCTTCCCCAGGCACCAGCAAGTCCTGCTAGGATCCATATGGAAATTCTTTGTACCGTGTTTCCCCAATAGAAATTGGGTTGTGGGCAGTACTTTGAAGGTAGCGTAGCCACCATGTAGGTGGAGCAGTCCTGTTTTATTTGGTGGCCCTGTCTGTCACCTCACACTGTGAAATCTACTTTTGACAAGCCCAGCTTTGCTGGAGAAGTCTTGTATTCAGAATCAACCTGAAGATTCCCCATCCCACCTACATCTGGTGACAAAAAACCAAGTAGCAGCTTCAGTTATGAGTCTAATTTGGGTCCAACATAGGCACCTTCTCTCGAGACACCCCAAGACAGTTCATCTTCTGTAACTGAACATTAATAAAGGAACCTCTGCATTTTCCGAGAAAAACAAGAAATGACAGTTTCCAAGTTAAGTCAAATTAAATAATCATCTCTAACTAAGTGCTGGCTATACTGTTCTAAGAACTTGACACATACAGATGTATTTGATCAACCCAACAGCTCTGTGTGGTGGGTACCATGATTACCCCTGTTTAGCTAAAGATGCAATTGTGGCTTAGAGACATTCAGTATCTCCCCCAAGGTCACAACTAGTAAGTAGGGGTGTGGGAATTCAGGCTCTGATGTTTGGGACCAGAAACAGTTCTCAGCAGCTCCTGGGCAGAGTGTGCGGCCTGGCACAGAGGATCTGCCTCTTGGGACAGGGGCCTCCAAGAGACAGAGCCCAGCAGGGGGTTACCCCTGCTGCTCTGTGGGGGGGAGCCTGTTGAATGCTGTTAAACATTTGTACCTGGGATTGCACCCAGGCCTCCAAAGATAACAGAATGTGAAAGATACCACTAGGGAGTTCTGGAAGCTACTGTTTACTGACCTCATCCACAGGAATCAGGCTGTAACCTTGCTTTCTCTCGTTGAACTCCTGGGGGCTGAGGCTTGGGCGGGGCTAGAGAGCCCACTGGAGTACCTGGAGGTAGAAAAGGGACTTCTGAAGATCGCCAGGACTCCGTCCTTTCCCCGTGACTTGGAAATGCCATTTATCGGATGTCCTTCATTCCTTTTCAGATTACAAATTAGAATCGTAGACCTGGAAGGAAATGCAAAACGCTTATTTAACAGCTGGGCTGAGGGTGGGTAAGGGACGGTGCAAGTTAACAGACGCTGAAACTTGACCTCGTCCCAGGCCCTCTTGAGTGGTCCCTGGCACTTCTCCCTTACGTTGAGTCTCATGGAGAAGTGCAGCTGAGCCTTCCGATGTGGGGCAGGGAGAGGGGGAGGGAAGTCCAGACGCACCTGCTGGACCAGCACACACCCAGCCTCACCAGCTCCGTAAGGCAGATTGGTACCTCTTGGTGTCGATGAGCTCTCTGGGCTGGAGGACCGCCCGAGGGTCCGGCCCTCCTTCCTCCTTTCCGGTTTGCCTGACGTCCCAGTCCCAGGGTCAGTGGATCAAGGTCAGGTTAGGGTTCAGGATGTGAGGTTTTCCCTGGAGGACCTGGGGCTCCACAGTCATCCTCAGGGAGATGCAGGTTTCTAATCTTTCCCTTTGTACTTCCCGTTGTATTTCTCTCTGTAAAACTGGACAAAAATATCTCTTTCCCAAAGCACAAAGCATGGGATCAGAGGAGGCTCGTCTCTTCTGAATGTCCCTCCTTCTCCCTTTCCAACCAACCATGCTCCCCCTCGTTTTATTGCGCTGCGCAGATATTGTGTTTTTTATGAGACAATTGAAGGCAAGATCCTCTACCAGCCAAAAGATTTCAACTAACTGGATACTCAGATGACGGTTAGCCTTTTTTAGTGACTTTTAAAAATGTCATTGTTTTTTGATAGACATAACGCTACTGCACACCTAATAGTCTACAGTATAGTGTAAACATAACTTTTATATGCACTGTGTTTTGTTTTATTGCAATATTTGCTTTACTGAGGTCATCTGGAACCGAAGCTGCACATCTCCGAGGTGTTCCTGTGTGTACATCCCCAGCACCTGGCTACTCGGTCAGTTCAGGACCACAGCAGAAGTACCTTCGTTTTACCCTTCATTCCGTCAGCCCTCCTGCCCTTCATCATATCTAATCCCTATAAGAAGCCCAGTCCTCTCTCTCTCTCTCTCTCTCTCTCTCTCTCTCTCTCTCTCTCTGTCTCTCACCCCCTCTCTTCCTCCCTCCCCTCCCCCGTTTGGTTCTCTAAGAGGTCAAGGGACAGAGAAGTCAAGGTCAGGGGTAAATGTAGTAAAACATGAGGCATTACTTCTTTCTCAGAATTCTTTCTCACGCAAGAGTGACTTGACCAGGAAAGAACTGAGTGGTGTTTTTGTCTTTGTTTCTTACCCTGAGCCAGGGCTTTCATAGCCTTAGAATTCTTTGGGGACCAGTTGTCCATCTGTTCACGGGTTACTATAGCTCAAATGTGGTCCAGTGAGTCAGAACTAGATTTCTGGAAGACAGGGACTCGAGTGTCTGAGGCTGAGATGGAGCCTCGGCTCACACAGGGTTAGCCTATGATATTCTGTATTCTCCTGCCTCACCCACTCGGCCAGCAGGACTGTCGTTTCTCCCAATCAACTAAATGAATGACGTAATGTCTTGTTGCAACAGGTCTTTGGAGCTGGCCAAGACCCCTGCCACTTGTCTCAGTCAGTCGCAGCATGTCATGCTGCAGGGATCGGAAGTGCACCTGCTGTTTTAGGGATAGAAAAGGGAAAAGGAGAAGGAGATATTACAGAGCCCACAAGGTAGTTGTAGGGGAAACCCCCAGACTTTGATTCCATTGGTTGGGGACCTCTGTTTTGAAGAAGGACCCGAGTGTGGCCTCAGCCTTATGAAATGAGTTGGAAGCCATTGCCACCTGGAAGAACCCCTGATCTCACGGGATGGGGAAGCCCAGTGGTGGTGATGGGTGGAGGAATGGGGTATGGAGGGAGGGATAGACACTCAGGTGAAAGTCAAATCAAAGTGCTGCCAGCAGAGGGCGCACCTTCCAAAGCTGGTTCAGAGTAGGTCTCTGACCTCAAGGTCTCAGGCCTCTGACCCAAGCAAGTAATTTCCATGTGGGTAAGAATTCTTGGAGTGCGTCCTAGGCATCTGCCTTTTTGACAGGAACCTCAGGTGACTTGGTGCATGTAGGTTGAAGTCCACACCTTGAGACTAGACAAAGTAGAGTTTGGGCTCCTCCCACTGCCTCCCTTCCTCAGTGCACTCTGTACCCCACCGACAGTCTCCACTTAGTTCGTCCACACCGGGTGGGCTGCCAGCAACAACATGCACCAGTACTGTAACCAGGCACCCTGTGCTTAGACTCCTTGCGGGTGTTCTGAAGGCTGGATGTGGGACTCCAGTGGTCTCCCGGAAGCTCCTGAGGGATATCTCTTCCGAGCAGACCCTCCTCCTACTCACCTGGCTTCCCCATCCCAGTCATGGAGAGAAGAGGGAAACCCCGCAGCAGCATTAACAAAAAGCCATGCAGAGCTGTATCTAACCAACCTCTCCTCCCCACTTCCCTCAGGCCCACTCCACCCCCCAGCTCGTCTCCCTGCCTCCATGGCTGGTTTCTGCTGGCTGAGCAGGAAGGCTTGGGAGAGAGCACCGACTCTGAGATTCGGCACATTTGGGTTCAAGTTCTGACTACTTTTTATTGGTGACTTGGTGACAGAGAGCAAGCTGTATGAGCTCTGTAAGCCTCAGTTTCCTCATCTGTCAAAATAGGATAAGGAAAGAAGCTACCATTTAAGGTCCAAAGGAAGATTACATGAGGCAGTACCTGTACCAAGGCATTAAAAAGGGTTAGAAGCCTGAAGCTTGAAGGCAATATTTATGAAACAGGGATTGTTTAATCTTCCAGTAAACAGGGGAAAAAACCTGAATGGCTAGGTGTAACGGAAAGACTGTGTTTCAGGCATGGTGACTGATAAACACAGGCACTTAGGAAGTCATGCACTTTTATCCTTTTCCATACATGTTAATGTATGATTGCTTGCATGTGATTTAATTTGTACTGAGTTGTAAAAATTTTCAGATAAATTCATTGACAAATCAGAAGGACTCTTTGGTCAACCGCGGGCCTTGGTTTTTAATTTGGAGAATGTGGCTGCCAAGTGTGTGGTCTTGCGTGAATGGATTTCTTTGAGAACCAGTAACCCCAAGGGTGATGGATGATTTCTGCCTAGTAATTGTCTTGGGCAAGTTTTGCAGGGTGTGGTGGGGCGGGGGAGGGGAGGGGGGAGAATTACCCAGGCTGATGTGAGACTGAGGGTTGGTGAAAATTTCAACAGAGCTAGAAAGCTAAGAAATGGCCCATGTTTGCTCATTAATCAGTCAATAGGAGTAATTCATGAGCCCCTACCTGTGATGTAGAAAGATAAAGACCCAGTGGTTCTTCCCTTTTCTATTAATGATTCTTGCATTTTCTCAGCTTTGAAAAAAATCCCCCACTTACCCCAGAAAACCCCACCAGCTTATTTTCAGCATCAAAGGAAATAAAGCAGACTAGTGCTTTCAAAGCTAAAATGGTACAAAAAGATAGGGTATTTTTATCTAACAACAATCATAGTAATTATTATTACCTTAGCCAACCGGAACAAGCAAGGACACACTTTCTAAAGCTTTGATCTCATTTCCATTCTCTTCGTTCTCCACTCCCCTGAAGACACTGGAAGATTCTGTCTTCGTCTGACTCTGCAGATCCGGGCAATTTAAATCTTAACACTTGTGTTTGCTGACAGGGCTTCCAAAATCTTGAATCAGATGTAATGCAATGCTAACGCTATTTATTTTTCTTGGTGCGATACGTTTATATTAGCCCGTTAATGGTTTACATTGTGCGGAAGGAGTTGTATCAGCAGGCACTTTTCCGTAACATCTGGACAGTTGGAAACATAATACTTAAAGACAACCTGAGTTTAAAACCTTCCTTGGACAGATGGCTAATTTTATTGATCTAATCTTACACTTAGGAATAGATCCCATGATCCTTTGCTCGTAATTCTTAGGGTGAGCAGAGACATAAGTAAATTGGATGATGGCTGTGAATGAGACGCCTGTTCTATTGTTTGTGATTTATTTTTTAAATACTTCAGTATAAACAGTCACTGTGTGAATTACTTTAATCTCTACCCTAAGGGTGCTTAATTAATACTTGCAGTAATCCAGGAGACAAAATAGCTCCAGCATAAGAGTTTACATCTATTTTAATCTCTCGGTGGGTGACTGTGCTGTGCCTGTGGCTAAATGCTTCCAGCTTCTCCTACCTGCTAGCTAGGAACCGACCCCCCCACCACCCCCCTGCCTCGGGGGCTGGGTAGCTACTGTTTGAAGAACTTTGTAATGAAGTCCACTCTCAAGGTGGCTGGAAAAATACTTTAAGGGATGTTATCAAAAATCCAAGCCAGAGGGTTTGTTAGCACTCCACGCAGGCCTGCGTGCCCCTCGCCTAACAGACGGCAGGCTCATTTGCTGGTCCTGCCAGCTGGTTTGCTGGGCCTGCCATTGGACTATTGACCCATCTGCCTCAGCAAGGTGCTTGGAACAAACAGCTCCAAACCTCAGGGGCTTGACGCAGAACGTGTTCTTCATTTAGTCCAAGTCTGAAGTGAATGTTCCTCGTTGGGCAGCTTGGGCTGGTCTCCTCCAAATGGTTCCTTTAATATCTCCATGTTGTCATGTGCCCATCTTTACAGCGGGCCACCAAGGTGTCATGGAAGGTAAGGAGAAAGAAGGCTTGTTGAGAGGTTTTTGTGTGCCAGGTCGCACATGGTCACGTGGAAGGCTGGGAAATGCATGGAGTTCATCGGTGCACAGAGGAGGAGAAGGGCCAGCTGGGGGGGCTTGTCTATGATGCAGTGCTTTGGAGTTCAGTCTGAAATGCAGGTAGTTACCATCTGGCTTTCCTTGTTGGGGGCTACTATTATTCAACAAAAGATCCCCAACTAAGCCACCAAATTAACTTAGGTCTGTTTGCCGTAGGGCCTAAAAATATGTGTATGGCTCCATGGATATAAGCCAGCAGTTCTCAACCTGTGGGTCGCGACCCATTTGGGGGTCGAACAATCCTTTCACAGGGGTCGCCTAAGACCATCGGAAAACACACATATAATTACATATTGTTTTTGTGATTAATCACTATGCTTTAATTATGTTCAATTTGTAATAATGAAATTGGGGGTCACCACAACATGAGGAACTGTATTAAAGGGTCGCGGCATTAGGAAGGTTGAGAACCACTGATATAAGCTATTTGTTGCTGCATATTTCATACATTTTACAAAAAAGTAAAATTAGTTCCTTTTAAACAATAAAATATCCAGCCCAGCCGGTGTGGCTCAGTGGTTGAGTGTTGAATATGAACCAGGAGGTCATGGTTCGATTCCCTTTCAGGGCACATACCCAGGTTGCAGGCTCCATCCCCAGTGTGGGGCATGCAGGAGGCAGCTGATCAATAATTCTCTCTCATCACTGATGTTTCTAACCCTCTCTCCCTCTCCCTTCTTCTCTGAAATCAATATATATATATATATATATATATATATATATATAGTAAAATATACAGTGGGTAGAGTGAATTTCTTTTTAAAAATAATTTATTGATTTTATTTTATTTTTTTTTAAGAGAGAGGGAGAGAAATGGAGAGGCATAGAGTGAAACATAGATTGGTTGCCTCCAGCACGCCCCTCTCTGGGGATGGAGCCCGAAACCCAGACAATATGCTTGGACTGGGAATCCATCCGGCGACAATGCCCAACCAACTAAGCATACTGGCCAGGGCAAGTAGAAGAAATTTCTAAGGCACATCAACAACCAGAATTCTGCCCCCCCCCCCGCCCCAGTTTTTCTAGAAGCTCTTTCTATTTGTGCCCCATAATAAAAAATAATATTCAGGGCAGAATCATTTATTCAATGAGAGATGCATCTGAAAATATAAAAATTATTTTTTAGACACCACAGCCTACTTTGATGGGGATGAAGATGCTGTGGACTTATCCCAGCGAAAATAAATGGATACATTTAGCGGAGCCACTGCCCTTTTCCAAGCACTTTCAGAGAATTGATGTCCTGTAACCCTGGCCCCACGAGGAAGTCTGGAGGGGATGATTTAGCAAAGAGGAAACAGGCGCAGCCAGGACATGAACCCAGGTCAGCCCATCCCAGCCTGCGGCTTCCCATCAATCCAGAGGTGCTCCTGCAGCGGATGGGGCGGAGCATGGTCCCTGCCGAGGGCGAGTCTAGCCCTGCAGCCTGGAGGGACCCAGCAGGGACCTTGCCAACAAGGCGCACCACCCTTTCCTGGCAGAGGCTCCCTGCGTATCATGGGCGCTGTTTAGAATGGACTGGTACTGCTTTCACGCCGACTCCTGGCAGGTTCGTGCATTTTGCAAAATGCATGTTGACTGAGGGGCTGTTTGCAGTTGAGAAACAGCTGTAGTCCCTGAAGGAGAGCTTTGCAGTCCCCCAGGGGTCTTCTATAGCGGACTCAGCCTGAAGCTTTCCATTCGGCCCCTGTTTAGCCATCTTCGTTAGTGTGGAACTTCAACGTGGCATCATTCAAGTCTCAGGGCTTTCCGTTCGTTTCTTAAACATCTCTGTGAGGTTCTAGGAGTTCCCAGTTGGTGTAAACAAGTAAACCCTTAGGTTGAAAAAGGAAGCATTCTTTTGATAGTTATTTTAAAGTAATTGATGGATTTTGACGACAACTTATACATGTATCACACACCCCTTCAGCTTGCAGGAATGGTAACAAGAATCCTATAACAGGCCTAGGTTTAAATTTGAAATTGATGGCTGTCTGACCTCAGATAGAGTACTTAGTCTCTTCACACATTGGATCTCTCACCTAAATGTAAGGCTCATAATAGCTGCCACAAGGGTTTTACGTAACAAATATAAATGAGATGACGTGCTGACGGAAATGCTAGGAAAGTACTTGAACATTTGGTGCACAATGGGCACTTCAGAGCCAGTCCATATGAGGTAGGTCATTAAGGTTTATAGAGTCTATGTAATTGGAGAGCTGATAGTTTTTCATGTTTGGTACAACCTCAAATACTGACAGCATTGACACAGATGTATAACTGAGCTTACTTAGGCTCCTATAAAAATGGAATTGAAAAGAATTTCATTTCCTTAATTTTACATTATTATAGAAGACTTTTAGTGTCTAGATCAGTCATAAAGTTCATGTCATTGATGAAAGACCTAGAGTCAGCTTAGAGTTTAATAAAAATAACTAACATTTGCTTTGGACTTTGTACACAACTAAGAAGAAAAACTCAAGATCACATGTTTTTATGTAGCCACTGTGGTAGATATAGATTTTCATGTATCAGCTGTATGGTTCCTTACCCAAAAAGAGGCTATTAGCAGTTTGAATATCAGTAATTCCCCATAGCTACCTTCTTTACTGTGATATTAAGAGAATGCATGTAAAAGATGCTACTTCTATGATGTCTACTCTCTCTCCATTTTGAGTCAACCATTCTCTGCCAGAATGGTCTTCCCAAATGCAGTTCTCATCACTCTTGTGTTTAATATTCTTTGCTGGCTTTCTATTGCCTTCCAAACTATAAAGCTGAGCATCTGAGGTCTGCCATATGGGCCCCAACTTACTTTTCCTGTCGTCTCACTGGATACACACCTGTATCCCATCCAGCCAAGTGAGATCATTTGCTGGTCCATGGACCTCCTCTTCGCCCCCCGCCCCCCCCCAAATGCAATGACCCTTCAAAGCCTGGCACCACTGTCCCCTCCTCTGTGAAACCTTCGTGCCCTCTCCCCACCAGCAGCCATTCCTCCCTTCTCCCGGCTGCCTGTGCTATGCTCTCAGTGTATCTGACCCAGGCCTTCTATTAGATTTGTAACTTTGTCAAGGAAAGTACTATGATGTCTTCACTTATGTGTCCCCTCCATCACCTGGTGGAGTGTCTCCCATGCAGCCAGCCTTTCCCAGCCAGCTATGGAATGGAAAACGATGGCCTTGTTTGGGGGAAATATGTTTGAACATCATGTGAATGATTTGATCCAGCTCCCAGCTCCCAAATTCATTTCCTTCCTCCGGTACAATTCAGAAAAGGGGTCACTTCTGTGTGTGAACATTGTTGCTTAACCTGAGCAGACATTTGAAAACCCGCACTGCAGTGTGATTTAGAGAAGGAAAGGGCCAGGGAGTCTGTCTGCATCAGCATGTAATTTCAGTCCTACCTCTGTGCTGCCAGAGGCTATGGGAATTGTGGGTTTTTAAGGAGCGTCTGATTGAGTCTACACTCTGAAATATGTCATTTTCCATACCCGGAGAACAGGTAGCGCTTAAAGTAACATGTGGGGCTGCCTCAGACCTGCTTTTTATCATGTCTTGGAGGTTAAGAAGCAAAGGCAATACCCTTACTACTCATACATCAAAATATGGGAGGAGTGAGGAGGTAAAACAGTCCAATGTTCAATTCCTCTCCCTCCCCATCTCTCTTTAGATCCAAAGAAAGGAACCCGAGCCTTGCGTGGGAATGGCATTGGTGGCGACTGAGGAGGTCAGGCTGCGGGAGGGGATGAAGGCGTCCATCTCTCCTAATGAGATCTGGCTGTGAGGTCCGAGGAAACAGTCCGCAGGGCCTTCAGCGTTCCTCTTCGGTGTGATTGTGCTGACCATGGCTTGCAGACAAAGATCAATTCTGTAATCCCTGGAAGGCAAAGCGGCCAAAAGCTAGTATTTGCAAAGGTTTCTGCAGTCTTTGCTTGATAAAATGAATGCCCTTGGGCGGCCCAATTGAAGCAACAAATTGATTGACCCATTCACCAATTACATATATTTAGTTCTTGGCATATACTCAGCTCTAATGCGTGTATATGGGTAAAGTAGAGCTGAAAAGGAGTTGCACTGTAATAGCAAATAAAAAAGCTAAGTAAAGGATATGATGAGGAAGTATTTAGGGGAGGGTGTACTGCTCTCTGAACTTGACTTTGAAATACATCAGAAGTAAGATTCACTAGTGGGTGGAGAGAGCCATAGAGTGCTGGGTATGTAAGTGGTGAAGCAGGTACAGTAGCGTTGATGGCAGAATCCACGTGGTGAGTTCACACATGTTCATTCCAAACCCCTTTCACTTTTCTCTGTGTTTGATTATTTTCCCTAAGAAAGTGATGCAGAAGACGAGCTAAGTATTAAGAAAACAAGCGAAATGATTGCAAAGTCTGACCTGTCAACAGTGGGGTTCCCCCATGGCCTGCTCTGCACCCACACACTGGTGGGCCCTGTGTTTCTGTCCTGCTTCTCACTCCACTCTCTGCTCCCCCTGCCCCGCTCCGTGCTATTGGGGCTGGCGGCTGTGCCACTCACACTGCTCTGTCCTTTCGGTTCCACCCAGGGGCAGCATCAGAAGGAGGTCGGAGGAGAGCAATCCGGTGTGTTTCTTCTGGATTCCTCCCTCCTCTGGTACTAAAACCACATCTCTCAGCCCTCCATGGCTTCCAACTCTGCGGTATTTTCTCTACTTCCCTTTCTGCCCTGGCGGTAGTGGCAGTGTCTCATGGTGCTGGCCTCTGCGTGCATCAATATTCCTGGTTGGTCCTTAAAGCTGCTCACACCTCTGTGACTAGCCTTTTAATTAAACTCTTTTTTAATTAAGTAAGTTCTTCTCTCTGCTGGGACCCTAATTGATACCTTTGGTACCAATGCTTTCTAATATATGCAGTATTTCTGCTACTTTCCCCCTTAGGCATAGCCATAGGGTTTGATTTGTGTTTAGCTTGCACCCAGAACTCTCTGAAGGTCAGGTCTGATTTAGCTTCAGGATGCCTGCTGTATATTCATGGATCAACTACAAGAGCAATAGAAACTGGACCTTGTGAGGCTGAGCGTGTCCTCTGGGCCCAAATCTGCAGGCTTCTTGGATAGGAGCCCATTGAAGCTAACCTGCCCACTGCTGTGTGGAGTCGAGAAATAATTGCAGGCAATAGAAATTCTGGCCCGAATCAGTTTGGCTCAGTGGTTGGAGTGTTGGCCCTCGAACTAAAGGGTCATGGGTTCGATTCAAGACAAGGGCACGTACCTTGGTTGCAGGCTTGATCCCTGGCTCTGGTTGTGAGGAGGCAGCCTATCAATGTTTTTCTCACACATTGATGTTTCTCTCTGTCTCTCCCCCTCCCTTCCACTCTTTCTAAAAATCAATGGAAAAATATTCTTGGGTGAGGATTAACAAGAAAACCTCCCCCAAAACAAAAAACAAAAGAAAACAAAAAAAAAAGAAATTCTGGGAGCCTAGAGGTTTCTGGAATACATATGTACTGAAGGGAAGATAATTTTTTTTATCTCTTGAGAACGTCAAACTAACCTCTTATAACTCTAGTGAGTTTGACCTGAAGGGAAAGACCCCAGCAAGCTTGGACTTTCTCCCACTTCTGTTAGGTTTGTTGCTGGTTTTGATGCTCTTGACATCTTTTAGACTCTCTTCTGATTTCTTGGCTATAAATACCTTGTACCTGATATTTTACTCATGAGTTGAGTTGAAAATGCTTATTATGCAAACTTAAAAGAATTAATTAGGTTATACCCATTGTTTTTGTTTGGATTCCCCATTAACCAACCATAGGACAAAGATTTGAATGAAAATAGTTTGAGATGTAAAACAAAACAACACAAAAACAAAATACAGGGGAGTGGGGAAGTGAGGCAGGGAGTCCATGGTTTTCTCATCAAGCAAGTTACACTGTGGGTGATTAGAGTTTAAATTCATGGGAGAAACTCTAGAAAGTGATATAGAACTCATGGCTGAGAGTTATCCTGCCGGAGGGTGAGATGGCCCAGGCTTGGGTATTCACATCCGTTCCTTCCGTCCCTGGAAGAAGGCTGCGGCGAGGGTGCTGTCACTTCCCCACGTGTCCAGCCTGCGGGCTGACTGCCAGTGGGCCTCTGTGGCTTCTGAGAAATCTCTTGGGCAAAAAGTTGCCCAGATTGGTAGCTGGAAGTGGGCTGGCCAGCTCCGAGGTGAGGCCCGAGGGATTATGGTGGCCACTAACAGTTCTCCTCCATCCAAATTGACTCATTTTATTTGGGAACTCAAGACTGAATACCATTTACCATTTTGATAGTGTCAATGTAAGAAACATTCACATCTACAGAGAATTTTGGTGAGTTTATTTGAGCCAAACTGTCGACAATTGCCGGGAAGGAAAATCTCAATGGATTGAGATGATGCTCCAGAGAATGGCAGTTTTGGACACTGTTTTACACATTACATTGCAGAGACCTAGGTGGGTTCCATGGCATCCATTGGTGATAGGGAGGTGGGAGAAAGCAAAGCAGGGAAACCTCTGGGATGGGGTAAAAAGTAAAATGATAGACACATACATCTTTGACTTAAGTGGGTGTAGATAGTTTAACAGTCAACAATTAACTCAATAACAATGAGGGGAATTGTGGTCTCCGCAGAGTGGTGCCTGTGCTTTGAGGGATCCAGAAAAAGGAAAATTATTTTGACATTCCAAGGATATGTTATCATATGTTAGCGTAGTTGTGAAAAGACAATAGACAGGCTCAATTAGGGTAAAGATTGACTTTTGTCAGGGAAGATGCCGGCCTAGGACATGACTACCCACCATAAACTGCTTTTAGTGAAAAAGTTTTAATTTCAGACCAGCCTTTGTGGTTACTTTAGGTCTCTGAGTTTGTAAGGTCACCACACAGGCCTCCCCTGAGCTTGTCAGGGTTAATATGTGGCCCCTTTTCATCCACAATAGACAACCCCTTTCCCCCAAAGGGTTTGTATATGTTATGGGAAGAAGGCAAAAGATGTTTGGATAGTCCAAACCCTGAATTCCATTCACAGTCCCAACCTGAATCAAGATTTTTAGCAGGATGGTGGTGGTAGGGGGGGAGGGGGAACCTATCTACATTGCAGTTCAAAATATAGGCTATTGATGGAAACACTTATCCAGTTAGAAGTATATAGGAAGTGTTATTGCTTGGGTTTTAAATCTAAGAACCACCATCAACAACAAACAAAAAATCCCACCAGCTTGACTCATTTGTGCTCATTGAGAAGGCCAGCAGAAATTCCAGTCTTCATTGCTTACGGCTATGCTCTGTTATTTAGAATTTGCTTTGAAATGGTTGATTGTTATAATGAGGACTAGAGGCCTGTTGCACGAAGAGATTCGTGCAATAGGCCTTCCTTTCCCCTGGCTGCTGGCACTGGTTTTCTTCCGGCACCTGGGACCCAGGCCTTTGCTCTGGCCAGGCTCCGGCTGGAGCTGGCCCCGGGGCCGTGAGGCTTCACTCCACCACTTGGAGCCTATGTATGCAAATTAACCGCCATCTTTGTTAGGTTAATTTGCATACTCTCCTGATTGGCTGGTTAGTGTAGCGAAGGTATGGTCAATTTACATGTGTGTCTATTATTAGGTAAGATGAGTTCGCATTTCCCTTTAAAGGCAAGAATCATGCATTTACAGCACAATAACATAGCTAACATTCATATAGTATGTGCTACATGGCAGGCACAGGTAGTGACAGCACAGACTCCCAAGGCTGGCATCATGGAGTCCTAGAATCTTAGCACCGGAAGGGACCTTAGGGATAGCTGTCTAACCCTGTGTGGCCTAGTGAAGGTAAGTCACTTGCCTAAGGTCGTGCATCTAGTGAGTGGCAGATTCAGCACGAAGACCCAACCAGTCTTCTGACCCCTGGCCTAGTGCTTTGTCCGCTAAACCCACCACCTCTATGACCATGGTGTAGGCCGAGACTTCTATTTTCATTGACCATCCATTTTTCCTTTGCGTTTCGTCTTGCTTGTATGTTTAGAGGTAATGAACCCCCAGCCAATTTCCTAAGGCGGTGCTGTGCCTGGAGGAACAAATGACCTGGGAAAGGTGGCCCAGGCTGCCTTCTCGCACCTTGATTAGCTCCAACCTGCAGGGTCTGTGAGAAGCCCCGCCTCCCCAGCCCGAGATCCGAGGGTGACAGACAGGCTGTCCAGGCTGAGAAGAGTACATTGTACAGGATCAGAATGCCCATCTGGAGCATCTCCACAGCATGCTCTTAAGTGCATCCTCCCAGGAGGCACTCCTGAAGGGGAAGTTGAGGGGAAATTGTGTCATAAGACAGTATCAGTGGCTTAGTTAATCACTTGGCTTGCCTCTCATTGTTAGGGGTAACCTTGAGGGATTAATTTACTATGGCGACGTTCCCAAACATTTTTAAAAAGCACAGTTACAGCCATACCTCATAAGCACTGCCTTTGAAGAATTGATCCTTTAGAGCTGAGGTTAGTGAACTTTTTCTGTTAAGGGCCAGATAGCAAATATTTTACTTATTTGTATTTTTATTTATTGGGTCTGTATTGCAGCTACTCAGCCTTACAAAAGCAGTCATAGGCAATGTGGAAATAAATGTGCGTCACTGTGTTTCAATAAAACTTTATTTACAAAACAGGCTGACGGTCAAAGATTGCTGGAACCCAGTATTTAAATATATATACATTTTCTTTTAGTTAAGAGATAGCAGTGCAAGATTTATTTGACAATGTTTGGATGTAGGGGCAAAGCTCTTTTCCTTTTTAATATGGGCCCACTGATTGGAATTCTTGGTCATCCTTCAAGCATAAACTCAAGCAACAGGGCTTATGTGAGTACAGAAAGCAGCTAGATTTTCCAGTCTTTCAGAGTTGCAGTAATTGTTGTTTAGGGATTCCTTTATTGAGTTATTGCAAAGCAGTAAACCTAGCTTTTACAGAAACAACTTTTCTTACTCTATTTGTATTTTATTTATTTATAAAATGAAAGGTCATGTGGTTAAAATAGCATCATGGAACAATACAACTGACTCTTGGTAAGCACAGCACTCAGCTGGGGGTGTGGGGGAGTGGTGCCCAACGGCCACACAGAGTGGATCTCTGCCAGCCGCTAGCCTTCCCAGGGCCCTGGCAGCCTTAAGCATCCATACGCTCTACAGAGGGAACCAGGCTGGTGAGTAATTCAGGACATAAAAAGGTCAACTTTCTTTTGCTCAGAGTGCTTTGAAAAGTTGGGTTTTGATTCATTAAAACAGGTCTTGCCCTCTTGTTCACACTCATATTTTGCACAGGTAATTTCTTCACAGTACACAAGCTCCTCCCAAACTCTGGTGATATTGTCAACTAATGTTTGCCTTAGTGGTGTTCAAAACAATGAAACTCTTTTCACTGAGTAACCTTCCAATTCTCCATAAAAGCTGTATCTTTTGAAATGACACATGTAGGTAAAAAACATAGTGATTAATCATTTCAGAATTTTTATAAAACTTAAAATTCAGATAGCTTTACATGCCAAATATTATTTCAAGTTGCTTAGAAATGATACACTTCTATTTCTCTTCACATCCACTTGCGGTACATCTTACCCCATCACCATGGTGCAGATAAAGACACTGAGGCAGAAAGAAGTTAAGTGGCTGTGCTGGGATTTGAACCAGGGGCTGGAGCTTTTCTTCTTGACCCCGTCTTTCTGCCTTTCTGGGCTGAGGTTGCCCACCAAGAGTGGGTTGGAGACTTGACCCAAATGAGCCCTCTGACATTGAAATCTTTTCCATCGTCCAGTTCACTCCAATAAGCACAAGTGATAGGTTCTCAGCACAGTGATCATAAGATAGCCTGGGGATGTAAGGTGAGCACAACTCCTCAAATCACCCGGCTCCTCCAAGAAGACACCTTGGTGGCCATGGTAGACATCCAGCCAGAGGGAGGTCCTGCCAGGGCATGAGAAGCCCTCAGTAAGAGCTGGCCACGCCTCTTTAATCCTCAGCCATGTACCGGAAGCTCCAGCAGACTTATCTATATGGACATAGCATTGCCATTAGGAAGCCAGATCGCTGGGCTGACCACCCGAGGGCAGGATCTTGTGCCCCAGCACCATTTCCTGTACTTTATACAGATTCTAAAACGGTGAGCAGACATCACTTCCGAATAGTGAATCTGTGCCTATGAAATGATAATCAGTGTGTGAACACGCTCAAACAGTCAAGTCCGATCTAAACAGACCAAGGAGGGGTTGCACACCAGTTCAAGAGCCTACTGAAGAGATCTTGAAAAGTCAGGACCCTGCTGATATGTTAAGCTGCCTTCAGATAAGAGATATCTCGGAGGGCAGTGATAGAAATTTGGAGATTGACAGGTCATGAGGACAATAGCTCCTATTTGCATGGTGCATCAGAGTTTGCAGAACTCTTTTTTTTTTTAATATATTTTATTGATTTTTTACAGAGAGGAAGGGAGAGAGACAGAGAGCCAGAAACATCGATGAGAGAGAAACATCGACCAGCCGCCTCCTGCACATCTCCCACTGGAGATGTGCCCGCAACCCAGGCACATGCCCTTGACCGGAATCGAACCCGGGACCTTCCAGTCCGCAGGCCGACGCTCTATCCACTGAGCCAAACCGGTTTGGGCCTGCAGAACTCTTTATCATTAGAGTGGCTACTGGTGATAGACTTGGGAGTCAGATAGAGCTGTTTTGCAGTCCTGCCTCCTGGATTTGTGACCTTGGCCACGTTCCTTCATCTTTCTGACCCTCAATCTTTTATCATCTGTAAATTTGGGATAAATCGTTTCCCTTTTGGAGTTTTATGAGTTAAGTCCTTCATTGCTCACGATGTGCCCGGCACAGAGCCCAGTCTGCAGTAGGTTCCATGAAGATCTTTGCACGTGCAAGCAGGCTCACTCACAGGATTGGCAAAACCAGACCCCGGGCCTCCTGACTCTTACAGGAGTAGTCTCTGCACTTTATCATTGTCCAGAGCCGGGCACACTTCTGTTTAATGGCCTGTCAGGCAAAGGCACCGTCCAATCAGAATGGACAACCAACCCATCAGAAATACATGGATCCGTGGTCTGAGCTGAGACACGGAAGTGAATATCACTCATGCCCTGAGTGGGAGCAGTGACAAATGAATGTGCTTTTGCTAATCACTTATTTATGATTACAGATTCATTTATTCCTTCAGCACTTGTTTAGTTAGCAAGTACCATATGCCAGGTATTGCACCAACTGCTGGGAATAAAGTGAGTAAGAAATGTAATAATTTCTCTAAAACTCATTAGCGCTTTGCAAAATTCCAAAGACATAATGATTCCTGTTGAAAACAAAAATTACTTAGTTTCTAATTGAACTATATTAGATTTAAATCATCTGATTACAGATTACAGCACTAATTATAATGCTGAAAGGTACAATATGAACTGTTTTTTTTGGTATAGTTTCTTAAGACAGGTCTTTATTAATGTATTTTTATATAACTGAAAATTCAGTGCGCAGGTTAGATGGCCTGCAGATTTTAACAGTAGCTGTTAAAAAGGGCCTACGTATATGATGAGACTGTTTTATTGTATCACCTAGTTTTCTTGACATCCAGCACTTTTCATATGATCAGTAAAATAGCTGTAACTTCTGGGGTTGTGAAAGAAATATGGTCATTTTTAAAACTGGAAACCGGAAGAAAAGATTTTGCTGGGGAAGAAAGGAACTTCACTTTGATATTATCTATTATGCACATTAATATTCTCAGCTTCTGGCCAAATAGAAGGCCCTCATTTCACAACTGTACTTTACCTAGAAAAATTAAATAATTTCATAAAACTTTATCAAAGAGTCCATATTTAAGGTATGAGAGTGGGGTTTTGAGTTTCTGAGACTTTGATCCACAAGTTGAGAAAATATAGGGCACCTATTAGTTCTTGAAGTAAAGTGATTTTTTTTTCCAGTTACATAATGAAGCTTAGGATGACCTAAATGCTAATATTTCTTCTGGTAAGACACTCTCAGATTATAAGAAGGAGAAAGATGACAGTTATTCACTTTATTTTCCTTACAAGTTACATAATTCACTTTTCTAGACAGTATGTAACCACATTGTTGAGTGACCCCTCCTCTGGTTGTGTGGACCAGAGGCGTTACTTCTTCAATGCTGGGGCAATTGTGAGTGGTAGGAAGGTCACTGGTTTAGAAGGCAGGGCCGAGTGCGAGCCATCCTCCATATGTCCTATAGTTGGATTCATAACAATGGATGGTGGTTAGGGATTGTGATCACTATGAGGGCAGAGGGATAGGAGGGTTCTTTCTGTGGTGTGGGGTAGAACCTCTTCAAACTCATGTCTCAAAACAAACCAGCCTTTCTGAGACCCACTGTTCTCCTCAGTTTCCTTTTTCTTCTACCATCTCCCTTCCAGCTTCCAAGCTCGAATCTCTGGAGTCATGTTTAACTCCTTTTTTCTTCTCTTTTATTTGCTGATTCTTCTTCCTTGGCATTCACTCTTTCTCACTTTCACGTTCCATTTTCTAGGTCTTATTTCCAACTCTTTTTACTAGAGGCCTGCACTAGACTCCTAACTAACCTGCCTTCAGTCTCTCTGCCTCTTTCCATCTGTATTAGTCAGGGTAAGCCAGGTTATGCTGCAGTAAGAAACAATTAGAGAATCTCAGTGGCTTAAGACGAAATTTACTTGTAGTTTATAATCATCATAGATTACAGGAGGCTGATATCCGCAGCATCTTCACTTGGTGACCTACGCTCTATGATTTAGAATTTCGACGGTTCCTGATGGCAAGGGCTAGAGGGCCTGGAGGATCTGACATTGACAAATAATATTCTGTACCAGAAGTGACACATTGATTTTCACTCACAGTCATTTGCCAGAACTAGTCACATGGCAGAAATGAGAAATTCTCTTGTGCACTTGGAATAAGTGGAGAAATGGATATTGGGGAGATTAGGGGACTTTACTATTTTATCTGACAATGAAGGCAAGAATCCTACAATGAAGGTCATGATTCTACCAAGAAAATCAGAATTCTCCAAGGAAGGCCATTGGTAGTCTCTTCAAAGCACTCCTTTATTTAAAACCTTTCCATAGTACCCCACTCATAGTATCACATACCCTAGATTTCAAGGGTCTCTCACATTTATTGAATAGCCAATATTTATCAAACACTTACTATGCCAGATACCCTGCTAGGTCCTTTATATTCATTATCTTTCCTATATCTTACAACAATTATTCAAGGTAGGCATTATTATCTCCATGTGACAGATGAAGAAACTGGGGATGAAAGAATGTCCTAGTTTGGGTTCCTCCAAAATCAGACCCTGTAGCAAGGACTCGGGTGCCAGGAAGGGCAATGAGGAAAGGGGGTTGGGATAACAGTGAGAGAGGAGTGTGAACAATGTGATAATGAGAGGGCTACCATTGTGGGCAGCAAGGGCTCTCATTGGCTGCAGACCATCTGAGAGGTTGTATGCAGCAGAGCTCTACACTTCAGGCCAAGGGACTGGGCTAGCTTTCTACCAGCTTCTGAATGTCTGATTGAGGGTTGCTCTTGAGACGTTAACTATCAACTATTTTGCCCTGCCCTGCCCTGCCAACAAGCCAGGCACACACTGTCAACCATAGGAGCCCCTTTGGCAAAGGGGTATAAGCTGTCAGTTTTCTAGAACAGTGCTGATAACCTGATGGGCTATGAGCATTGGCAGTGTCTGCTACACAGAGGTGAAGTTACTTGCCCAAGGATACAGTGAATAAGATTTAAACCCAAACACTTTTAATTCCCAAACCCACTGTCTGTCCACACCAAAAGCTTACTGCTTACTAACAATGAACACAGATCTGTGCTCCAGCCAGAATGCATCTCTGACCCCTCTCCGATCCATTCTGTCCTCTTCTCCATCCCTTTGTGCATGCCATTCCTTCTGCCGGGAGTTTTCTTTGCTCGGTGCCTCTTATTTAACTTCTATCCAGGTTCTGTGCTCAGTTCAAACATCACCTTCTCCACGAAGCCTTCTTTGATTATCAGAAACGCTGCCTCTCATGACTAGACCCCACAGTGGTCAGCTACGCCGCTGTCCGGGCCCACATGGCAAGGATGCGTGTTTGGGTCTTTCTCCGGGTTAGACTGTAGGTTGCTGGAGGGCATTGACCATTTTTTATTCAGTTTCTTTTAATGGTGGTGAAATAGACAGATAAACATAACCGTGTAGGTGCACACATATCCATATGCATGTTTATGTCACTTTCAGGCCTTGCTGGCTGACCTTGCCAAGGGCCACACTGAAGTCTGGATTTCAGGAAGAGGTGTTTTTCCTGTTTTTATGCTGCTGTCTCGCCTTCAGCTTCTCTACTTCCCCGACTTCTGGCATCTGTGTTGCCACTTGTACCTTCCATCCTTGAGGAGGGACAGGAGACGGGGCTGACTGATGAAGGCAGGGGGCTTTCCTGCCGTGCACATGGTCCCCTCCACGTGTCTGGTCTGATAGATGTGTACCTGCCACTGTTCCCACTAGAAATGCAAGTGGAATCATGATGGTTTGCCCCATTCGGATGACATGACCAGGAGAACGCAATTAACCTTAAGGTGACACCCCAAACCATGTGCCAAGGATTGCTAATGACCAGGAGGTGACAGGAACCTTTGGCTTTGTTTGGTTCCCAACAAAGTACTTTTGCCTGAGTTGCCTCCCAATAGCTGGGGAAAGTGGCGTGGACTGAAGATGAAATTCCACGTGGCTCTGCCTCGCTTTCAAACGGACAGTCATGTTCCTGAAGAATGGCTGTCAGTGTACGCCGAGTTCATCCTAAGAAAGAACAGCAGAATGGGGGCGTTGCTTTTCGCACCCCATGAGGTTATAACAGGGTCCCCCCAACCCGTCCTTTAGGAATGCCGCTCAGTGTTAAAATGCTGAAGAGCCCCTGGCCACAGGTGTTCATTCATCCTAAGCAAAGACAGGTGACCCTTCTGGTCTTTTTCTCCCCATGAGTGTAGAAACAGGTTATATTATTAGTCAAATCCTTTCTGAAAAAAAACCCCCACACAAAACAAAACACAAAAAACAAAAACCCTATCAAATTACTTGCCTTAACAATATCCTTCACAGCAAATTCTTACATCAGTGACGTAGTGGATGGGGAAGAAAGCATTTCTTTTATCTGTTTTAAATGAGTTGTCTTTCAATTTCATTGACGGCCCCTTAGTTCTTATATGACTAAGAGTTTATTTGAATAATGGCAGCCATGGATGGACCTGGAGAGCATTATTATGCTAGTGAAACAAGCCGGTCAGAGAAAGACAAGTACCATATGATCTCACTGAGATGTGGAATCTAATGAACAAAATAAACTTGACAAAATAGAAACAGACTCATGGATACAGAGAACAGACTGACAGCTGTCAGACAGGAAGGGGGTTGGGGTTTGTGTAAAAAAGGTGAAGGATTTAAGCAAAGAACACTCATAGACACAGACAATGTCTATGTCTAAAATATGGTGATTACCAGTGGAAAGGGGGTGGGGAGAGGTTGAAGAGGGTAAAGGGAGAGTAAATGGTGACGGAAGGAGACTTGACGTGGGGTGGTGAACACAATACAGTGTACAGATGATGAATTATAGACTTGTACACCTGAAACCTATATAATTTATTAACCAGTGTCACCCCAATAAATGCATTAGCAATTCACTTCTGATCCCTGGAAGAGATTTGTTCAGTTCTGATAAATTTATCTTCAAGAGGAGTTAAATCTTTTCTAAGTGTAGGTTTGTTGAAATCAGTTATAAAATTATAAAACTTTGCTCTAATAAACAAGTTTATCTTCTCTTAAAAAAAAAGAAAGAATAGCTTTGTGGTATTTCATGTTTGTCTCCACTGTTTAAATAGAGAGTCTACAAGGTAAACATTGACAAAATCAGCTGCCTGGTTGTGAGTCTCTTGCAAGTACAGGCAACCTAAAAGTTTGCTTTTGTCTTCCAGCCTCTGAAATCTATTCCATTTATACATCACTCATGTGCCCCCATTTGCTATTCTACACTAACCCAGTTAATGAATTAATAATTATCCTGAATAAAAACCACATAAAGATCCCAGATGTACTAGGAGGGTAGTACACATATGTACACATGTAAGTATACTTTGCAAAGATACATGAGATACATGTTCCTATTATGTGAGTTTTGTATATACATGTGTAAGGGATTGGTCCGGACTGGGCGGGTGGGCAGTGATTAATCAAGGAGAACTTTCTGGAGGAGTCAAATTCTGTGTCATTGTTAGGAGGAAAGAACATAATGCTATATAGTAAGTCATATTAACATTTATCATTCTTATACCTGGTGAGACAGTGATATTGCTATGGAGAACCATTAACAATTTAAAAAATAATAATCAGTTCCTGCTCTCTATGCCCCTCCCTGTGGAACATGCAGCCGAGTTGCTCTCCTGCAAAGCAGCTCCATTGTAAATCTGCTTTGCTGTTTTCTGTTTGTTTTTTGGTTGCCGCTTTTACTTTCGCCTTGAGCCTCCAATTGCACATGTTTTTCATTTCCACTCAGAGGAGTCTGGACTGTTATTGACTGAGAATTTCTAGTCTAATAAGGCCTTTTATTTTTAACCTTTTAATTGGCCCCAGGTTTCAAACTCTGAAGGCCCTTGCTTTCCAATCTGGGCTGTAGGCCACTGTCCTCGTGTGTGCTGTGGTGGGAAGAACAGGGGGTTTGAATATGAAGACCTTGGTGTGAGTCAGCTGTGTGACCCTAAGCAAGACCTTCAACCTCTCTGAACTTCTGTTTCCTTGCTTGCAAAATAAATTAAGGATAGCAATGCTTACTTCCCACAGAATTACAGTAAGGATTAAATTCAGTCATATGCATTTATGAATTGTAATTGTGTTGTTTTTTTAGTGGTCACCATTATAATTATACTGACACTGTATGGAGACTTGGCTGCCAAGAATTTCTCCTTTAAGGTCTTCCTCAATTCCTAAAACACTTCCATTGGGAACCGTTAGCCACACAGAAAACATATTTGTCCTTAGCAGTGGCTCTTTACCATTCCCCCCAGGTGAATTCATATGCGGCTCCTCAAAATAGAAGCGGTAGCATTGTAGGCTTTACGGGGTTATTTCCTAAGATCAGTGCCATATGTCAACATTGCACAAGGAGGCAACATTATTGTTGAAGTCTTTATTATTGTTATTACTAGAGGCCCGGTGCATGAATTCATGCACAGGTGGGGTCCCTCGGCCTGGCCAGCCATTGGGGCTGATGGGGGAGGGGGGCGGGCCAGCCAGGGGAGGGACCATGGGAGGTTGGCCGGCTGCAGGAGGTTGGCTGGCACAGGAGGTTGGCTGTGGGAGTGCACTGACCACCAGGGGTCAGCTCCTGCATTGAGCATCTGCCCCCTGGTGGTCAGTGCGTGTCATAGCAACTGGTCAACCAGTTGTTTAGTTGCTTAGGCTTTTCTGTATATAGATCAGGCATAGAGCATAGTGTTTATAGTGTGTATGCTTTGATGTCTACACATGTGACTCATCAGGGAGCTATTTGTAGGAAAAGGATTTCTGTTTAAACACTGAAATCACACTCTGTGGGGTTGACAGTCACCCTGGGCATTGAGATCTATTAGGAAGAAGTAGATTCAACACTCCCATGTCACACGCACTCTAGGTGCTCAATCATTAAGCACCCTTTATGTTGACGTTTCTTTCTTTTTTCCTTATTTCTCTTGTTGTTGGCAAACCACTCCCACACTCGATGGCTTGTAAGAGCTCTTGTTTATTCTCACTCATGTTTCTGCCGGTTGGCTGGGTCAGATTATCCAGGCTCGACTCAGCTGGGCAGTGATGTTCAAGGTGCAGGTTCTTCTTGGGCTTGACTCCTTGTTATGGGTCAAGTTCAGGTCTGCTCCATATATGTCTTTTCTGGGACCCAGGCTGCAGGGGCTGTCATGGAAATAACACAGGAGGCAAGGCCAGATGCACCAGAACATGTTACGCTCCTTATTGCTTCATCTCTGCTAACAGCGAACATCTCATTGGTCAATGCCAGTATTATTGCTAAGCTTAAAGACAAGAAATGAGGAAAGATAGTTATATCTATATCTACATCAACACCTACATCTACATCTTTATCTTTTTTTTTTTTAATCCTCACCCAAGGATATTTTTTCCATTGATTTTTAGAGAGTGGAAGGGAGAGAGAGAGAAACGTTGATGAGAGGAGAGAGAAATATTGGTTGGTTGCCTCCCGCATGAGCCCAGACAAGGGCCAGGTAAGTGTCCTTGACCAGGAATCAAACCCATGACCCTGCTGTCCAAAGGCTGATGCTCTAACCACTGAGCAAAATCATCTAGGGCATATCTTTATCTTTTATCTTTGTCTTTATCTTTTTTGTCTTTATCATCTATCATCTCTTTCCCTGCTTACCTTGAAATTAAATCCTATGGCCGAGCCCAATGTCAAAGGGGCTGAGAAGTATACTCCTTCCATATGGGGTGGGGAGGTTAACTATTTTTGTTCAGTGATCTAATTGACCTCAAATGCATAAGTTGAGTTCCTATGAGTGAAATACCTATGTGTGGCGCAACTCCCCCGCATAAGCATAGACCCAGTGCCCCTCGCCACAGGCCATCCGGAAGTGACACAGAGAGGACGATGGTCACAGGATGATGCTTCCATCCAGAATCTTTTCCACTATTAAAATAGATGAGAGGCTGTAGGTGCTACAGGCTTGCCTTGCATCTAGCTATAATCAGACCATTGCTTTCCCTTTCCAGAAAGTATATCTATCATGGTTTGTTTCAAAAAAACAAACCGGTCTTCAGCTCGGAACTTCAGGGATGCTTAGTAATGAGTTGCTGTGATAAAGCGCGCGCTGGTGGCAGCATGCCGTGACCGAGAACCACAGCTGATTCCAGGAACCACTGACCAGTGTGTCTGCTCAGCTGACTACAAAGTGAAGTTCATGGAGCATGTTTTGGTTTTTTTATTGACATTTCATCAGTTTGGGCTCAGAAAGGAAAGAATGTTTGTAGCAGTAATCAAGACAGAGAGAGGCCCATGTCAGATCTTTGAATAAATGGGTGTTTTAACACAATACATTGAAAATGTTAAAGTGAGACTGATGAAAGAGGTGAAGATGGAAAACTGCCTAAAGGAGGCTGCCTAAATAAGCGATCTCTTCTCTTTTTCTAGGTGAATGTTAGAAGAGTCCCAGTTTTTCACCAAATAGAAAAGTTTAGAAAATAATCAATTATAAATAGAAATTCTGCTGATTTTTTTTTAAATTCAGGCTGGAACTGAGAGGGGAATCCTTCTTTGAACTTTACAACTGAGATGTACCTTCATCCAGACCCCAAACAATAAGTAAGATTATGGCGATGGTTATCAGGCAACTAGGAAAGCCACCTTCCCTGTTTCTAAGAGAAAAATGCTCATGGAAAGCGCTATCTATTCCACTGCTAAGCAAACTGCCCTTTTCTATTGATGGTGGGTTAAAAAGCCATGACTCTATATTATCAACTTTTCGAAGGCAAGTATCCCAGGGCAGGTAGTACAAGTAGCAGTCCTGAAATGTAGAGGAATACTCGCTATAGATTCAGGGCTAGAGCTATTTAGACTGCAATATGCAATCCCAAGCAAGCCCCATGACACTTTGAAGGGGTTTAACAGTTGACTTTTGCTTATACTCAGCACTACTGGCCATGCAATGCTTTTCAAATGATGTGTCGGTAAAAAATAGCGTCCATGAGTATTGAGAGGGTAGGATAGAAAGAAGAGTGGCCTCCATCCAGTCTCTATGGGAGAAGCCCAGGCAGAAAGATGAAAAGACACTCCCATAGCTCTTAGTGTTTTAAACCGAGCTAAACAATTATTCTACAGGAGGCAAGTGTCAATTTTTGATGATGATAATGATAACGATGATGGTGATGATGTTGATGATTATGAAAGAACTGACCTACTGAATATGTGCCCTGGTAAGCTGAATAGTCTGGATAAACAGAAGTTGGTTTAACGCTGACGTCCATTCCCTTTCATCTGGACTCAGCAGCCTCCCAGTGCCCTCAGCTGCCTCTAACTGAAGGAGAATGGCCTCTTCCTTACAGAAGAATTACAATGAATAAATGTCAAAGGATTAAAGGAAATAGAAAATCACCATTAGTCAAATGCTGCGATAATAACTAATACAGGCAAGAACCATCAATGGATGCTAAAATTAGTGGGTGAAAGTTTGAGGAGAAGCAAGATAATTCATAGTAACATGTTATGTTCTCACCGAAGGATATTTGTTAATGACAAAGCAGAAAATTTTAACTTTACAGTAGAAAAAGTTGGCAGACACTACCTCATCACGTGACCAAGGTTAACCTCACCAGTAATAAGACATATTGACATTCTGTATCCCTCAGAGAGACGCATCACTTCTGTGCTATTCTTGCCCAAAATGTGTAATCTCGATCTAATCATGAAGACAGCCAAATTGAGGGGTATTCTATAAAATAACTGACCAGTACTTTTCAAAAGTGTTAAAGTCATGAGAGATAAGGAAAGATTTAGGAATTATTGTAGATTGGAGGATATTAAGAAAACATAACAATTTAATGCAATATGGGATCCTGAATTGGATTCTAAAATAGAATAAGGATATTTGTGGAAAAATTGGATATTTGTGGTAAAATTGGAATAAGGACTATAGTTTACTTAATAGTATTGAAGAATGTTATTTTCGTAGATTTTATCATTGTGCTAACGTTATGCAAGGTGTTGATATTGAGGAAAGTTTGGGAAAGGTTATACAGGAACTCTACTATTTTGCAAATTTTCTGTAAGTATGAAATTATTTGAAAATAAAAAGTTTAGCAAAATAAAGGTATAGTTTAAATTCCAATAGTCTAGGGATTTTGTTGTATCATCAGGGTCACCATTTTATCAAATAAAGACCGTGATCATCTATTATTTACCTACCGAGAAATATAGAAAGCCCTAGAATTTTAAAAATTTCTAATCTCGTGCCAATGAATTTCAAATTATATAATTCTGTTTAGCATTAAACTGTCAGTTGGATATATTCTTTCTTCTGATGCTGCCCCTGGATTATGGACTTTTTCTATAGACTGGGCCAGTGGTCGGCAAACTGCAGTCCCTTGAGTGTGGCTCTTCCACAAAATACCACGTGCGGGCACGCACGTACAGTGCGATTGAAACTTCGTGGCCACACTCAAGGGGCCAAAGAGCCGCATGTGGCTCGCGAGCCGCAGTTTGCCGACCACTGGACTAGGCTAATGAACAAGAAATCAAATCAGAAATGGAATTTCAGAACAATTCTGTCCTAACCAAGTTTGCTGGCCTCCCTGAGCCTGTCCTGACTCTGTAGTAATGACCTGGTCTCTAAAGTCACCTTCTCAGAAGAAAAGGCAGCAGGAGCCTTTCATTAGTAAGTGTGATTAGCACCAAAGGATGGAGCGTGTTGTTCCTGGGCTCACTATCCAAATAGCAGCAGGAGGTGCTTCCATTATTTCTGGGCTCTGAAAACCTCCTAGCAAAGATTCAGAGCTATTTCTGGGTCCTCCCAGCTGCTCCCCATCGGGGTCCAAGGACAATGTTTTCCCAGTGCCTTTCAGCCAGGATCCAGCGCCATTCAGCCCAAATCCACATCATCCACATGGAGTGTAGACAGCAGCCTGGGGAGAGTGGAGTCTAGAAAACTGAAGTCCTTGAGGGCTAAGGAAGACTCAGGCAGAAAACATGTCCACGCTTGACAAGACAGGTAACAGAGGAGCTGCGAGGGAAGGACACAGGGCCAGGGATGGAACTTGCAACCCAGGTATGATGCAACCTTTGACTAGGAATCGAACCCAAAGCTCTAATCACTGAGCAGCACCAGCCTGGGCTTGAATATTCTTTTATAGTAACACTGTGGCTGCTGTGTTGAGACTGGACTAATGAAAGTTAAAAATAGAAACAGGAAACCAATGGGAGGTCATTTCTGTAATCCAGGGGAGAGAGAAGGCATCGACTCAGTCCAGGGTGTAGCAGTGGAGGTGGTGGGAAGGGCTTGAGTTGGGGCTCCATTTCAAAGATAAGGCCAACGGGATTTCCTGGTACATGGATGTGGGGTGTGAGTGAAAGGGAGAAGGCCATGATTGTAGCCTGGGAAGCTAGAAGGAAGGACTTCCTGTCAGTTCAGATGCAGGAGACTGGGGCTGAAGCAGGTTTGATGGCGGTGGGAGGAGCAGGAATGTGCGATGTGTTACATCTGAGATGGTTGCTAGACACCCAGGTGTCAGGAAAGCAATTGAATATGAGTCTGGAGTCCAGAAGAGAGGTCGTGGGCAAAATGCTGGTATTTACTAGTAAAGCCAAAGGTGGATGAGACCGGCAGGGGAGGGAGTGTAAGTACTAAAACATTAAGAAGTCAAAGCAAAGGAGGAGCAAATGGAAGGTTCTGAGAGGGAGTGAGGTAAACCCAGGAAGACCCCAAGAGAGCATGGTATGCTGGAAGCAAAGTGAAGACAGGGTGGCAGGAGGACAAAGGGCAACTGGCGAATGCTACTGATAGATCAAGTGAGGTGGAGGCAGAGAACCGGCCGCTGGATTTCGCAGAGAGCATTGGTGACTTAGAGAAAGACATTTCAGTGACAGAGTGAGGCTGATAACCTGCCCCAGATGGGTAAGGGAAAATGGGGGGAGAGGTGACAGTGAATTTTGATGGCTTTTGGGGGGAGTGTTGCTGCAGAGGAGAGAAAAGAAACGGGTGGTATTTTCCAGGAAAAGGAGAAGCAGGAGAACTTTTTCTAAGATGGGAAAATAACAGGAGGTTGAAATGATGAATAGCTCAGGTCCTTTTAAGAGTGTTATGCCATCTTCCTGTGCTAGGGGTCACATAGAAAACCCAATAAAATGTTGCTGCTGGTGTCAGGTGGGGGTTGGAAGAGGTAGAGTGGAACAAGATAAAAATGACATGGGAAGGAAAAGAGAGATATTTGAGGCTCGACACATCTTAAATTCTGTGAATCTGGGGAGAACTGGTTATCAGCCAGGCCTAGGTCAACCCAGCGTCTGGTACCAGGTAAGCTGTCCAGTGCCTGCTCTACAGTGGGCATCCATCTTCCTCTTTTCTGACAGCCCAAGGGCCCAGTTTAATCCTGTGATAGAAAGAGACCAGCCTCAACTAGACCTGTGGGCCTCATAAAATAGACGGGGGGTCTTTAGATGATAGTGATGGACTTGGCATAGACCTGAGAGTCAGGCTGGTTGATGTTCACATTTCAGTGTGTCTTGGGCAATGCTGTGCGAACTTGGACAAGTCTCGGAGCCTCCATTCCTTATTGACATCATGGGAACTGTAATAATGACTACCTTAGAGGGTTGTTATAAAAATTCAATGAAAGAATAAATATAAATGTTGATATACCTAAAAAAGAAGCCAGTAAATTAGTTACCTGCACCCTTCTAAAAATATAAAATAATTTTATTTGCATCTTAGGTTCGTTTTCCCCCAACAATTCAGAGGCAGTTCTTCAAACTCTTGACATTTCAGACTCTATTTCTTTAAGAAACTTGTTTTTAAGTGTCTGAGAATAAAAAAAAAGGGGGACCTGGAAAGCAAGCCTTTTATCTCCATGTTCAAATAACTGTCACATGGACAACATAGATTTTTCTAAAGCTTCCCTAAAACCTGGTAAGAGACAAAGCCTTACTTATCTCAGCTCCGGGGTAATTTTCTGAACAGGTTGTACATGCTTGAAATGAGGAGTTCATGAACAATCTCTACTCTTGCTACTCCCTAGCTGTCCTCATGCCCTAAGAGCACCAGTTTCAACTGTGAGCTCATTCTAGACTCTTGGACTCCCAGGGCTTAGCAGGTGTCATCCAACTTGGTGTGCACAGCTGCTCATAAAGAGAGATCGGGCAGGTTTGTCATTCCCATTTTACAGAGGAGGTAAGAAAAGCACTTGCAGGTTGTGGAATTGCAGAAAACACACCCCTTGTCTCTGGCATTTATACAGACATTTCTAGGAGATCTCTAAAGGATTTCCCAAAGAAGAAAACATTTCCCTAGTCAACTGTGGCATTCTCATTAGTCCTCAATCAGTGAGGAATGAAGGGGGAAGGCAGCTGAGCAGTCGCCTAAGGAGTACTAAGATATCCCAGGGAAGTAAAAGTTTCACTGGAAATACAAGATGAAGGCAATTGTAGTTACCAGAATGCTTCTCAGAGAGAGTTCTTTATGATTAGAAGACACGTTTTGATAAAGATACTTTGGGATGGGGTGGATGAGATAAAACCCTCAAGGGGAATTCTTGTTAACAAAAGAGCCCCTGAAATTCCCTAGGGAGATGGAGCCAGGTATCTGCAGGTCTTCTAAGTTTTGCTGAGTGAGCTATGCAAACCTGGGCCAGAGCTGAATTGCTGGGCAATACAGCTAAAGCTGAAGCCTATGTGTTGATCATCCTTCTTCATGGTTCCCCGGGCAGTGCGCAGCGGTATGGGAACCACACTGAAAAATGTGTACACAGGATGCTGAGACCTCCAGTCTTCCTTCCTCATCTCCCATATTGTTGGCAGACAGACTCCCCCTTTCAGGTCAGATATTGGAGGATCCCTCTCTGGGATTTGACCAGCCTAAGAGGAATGGCTTAACAATATCGGCATTAAAAGCTCTTCCAACAGCGACAGTAAAGTTCACAGTCAAGGAGTCCCACTAACACCCACAAGTTTACAATGAGCTTTTTATTCCTCAATATCTAAATGGGAGCAGATAATCACAGCTCTGCAGGCATCTAAAGAATGTCTAACATGAAAGATTGAAACCAAAATTATACAACAGAAAGGCGCACTTGGAAGAAATAAGGACTATGAGAAGGAAAACTATGTAAAAGAAACACATCAAAAAAGTACTCACTCAGATCCTTAGAGATAAGATATTGCCACCATTGCAGCCATGAGAGATGAGCAGGATAGTATATAAAAGGAAGTACTAACTGGGGGAGGGGGTGGGGATAAAAAATAGAGCTCTGAGATTGTGCTAAGATGATGCCAGAAATTAAAAATTCATTATAAAGATTAAAAAGAAAGTTGGAGAAATCGTTGGGAAAGTAGAGCAAAGAGAAGGCAAAAAGGAAAGGAAAGATGAGAAAATTAATGCCCAGTCCAGGACATTCAATGTCCAAATAACAAGCATTCTACACGGGAAGAATGGGGAGGGGGGACCCCAGCAGAGGCAGCATTAACTCAACAGATACTGGGTGGGTGGCTGTCCTGGTGTCAGCAGACTGAGCAGTAATCAGAACAGTCGGACTTGCAGAGAGCTTTGGTGGTGGCTAGCTCATCGCGGCATCCCTAGAACAGAAGTAGAAATAAACCTACGAAATTATTATTTGGTTTGTAAAAGTCTAGGCCTAGTGAACAGAAATCTTTTTTGAATCACCACAATTTTTTAAAAAAGACAGCATCACTTTGAAGGGCCACCACATTATTAGTCAATCCACAAATCTAAGTTCAACATAAAGTCTGTTGGGAATATCTTTTCCGAGACAATGGACCCAGCAGAAAACCCATTTGAGGCCTGATGGCTACCTAGTTTAGGCTGAAGTCCTAGTTGTTGGTGGCCTGGCCGCTAGGCTCACAGGGAAGCTATGGCCAGTCCCCATCGCTGGCTTTTAAAGCTCAATATTCAGGGCCGTCTCATGGGATTGCATTGCTGCTGTTGTCGCTATTCTATAATTTATATTCATTTTTGCTTTTGCGTAACTCTATTTATTCTGCTTACATATGCACTGAAGCTACACTGCTGAGTTTACAGTATTTCTCAGACCCGTGAGAAAAGTCACCTTGGGCTGGTCTGTTCCCGCGAGCCCTGCCGCCCTGTGGGTATTCACGCGCAGTGTTGGCACCAAAGTGCACAAGCCAAGGGTGCAGCTGATGGTGTGGGAAGGCTTCTCTCTCAGCCTTGACCCCTGGTTGCACTTGCCTCATCCCTCTCACTTCTCTGATACAACAGGAAAAGGGGACAGACACACTGTCCACTATCAGAGAGTAAATTCAGTTCTTTGCAGGGGCAGGTCAAGTCCAATCTGCCTTTCCCTTTAATGAATGCTATCTTGACACTACACAGTAACACCAATGCCTCCACACCCCGCAACACAACCCCAACTGCACTGTCAGCCTGACAGGGAATGGCTCAATGAGCCACAATGAGGAATTCGCAGGAGCCAATACTGTTAGAGCCTCGAGGGTGCCACAATGTGAGGACCACAGGCATGGACACCAGCTGGGACATCTTCCCTGGAACAAGAGCTCATTCCAGGTGTTTTAGCAGATCTGGGAGACCTGGGTCATGTGCTTCTCCAGCTCTCACTCCTCCAAGTCTCTGAGCTCCAAGTGTAATCTCGCCATTTAGCTAAGTCTACTGGGCTTGGAGGTTGCTCTTGGCCGAGTAGCAGAGTGACCAAGAGCTGTGGCCTCTGGGGCCAGGCAGTGGAGCCCAACTCCTGCTGTCACTTACTAGCTGCACAGTTTGTGCCACAGTTTCCTCATCTGTGAAGTGGGAATGATAATAGCACCTCCTGCATGTGCGTATCGTGAGGATTAAATGAGTTACACGCATTATGTACTGAGATAAATCGCTCAGACCCGAGTAAAACGTAAGGGCTCAAAATGTCTGTTATAATTATTCTTTATTTTCATGTGAGGATGCGGCACACCCCCCACCTCCTTCTTCATACTTTCCCCTCTTCTCTAGGAATCTCTTTGTTGCAATGTTATAAATTAACCACTAAAAAGAGGAAAACAATTTTTTCCTAACGTCTTACATAAAATGTCAAATGTTTCCTAATGCGTTACATAAACTTAAGGCCATTACCATCTACCCTTCTGGCCTGCATTTGCAGACACTGTTCAAACAAAGCACAAGGTTGCAAATGTAGTGACATTGACTTAGATTTCAATCTCAGAGGCATTTTATCTGACGTGCCCCCATTTAAACCCAATCTGGCCAATAAACTCTTTCCTTCTCTCCAAGAACTGTTGACACGTGAGAACTACTGCAGAATGACCATCTCAGGTGTCATTCTGTGCCACAAAGCTGTGATGGGGAGGCACCTTCCAGAGGTGGCCAGATGTGGGTCAGCTCACTTTCCCACTGCCCCCCGCCCCACCTGGCCCCTTGCCTTTCTCTCTCCTACTTGGAACCAGGGGTTTGTCACTAACGTCATTTTGTATGCTGCATCCATCTGTGCTTTTTGTGTTTTTTTTTTATATTTTTTCTGCTTTAATAGAAGCAAGAATGGAAATAAAGACATCTACGAAACATCACAATGCATTTACACTCCCCTCTCACTAAGCTCCTTATCAAATCATGAACTTGGAGCAGAGTTAGCAAGCCTGGAATTGCAGATGCTGAGGAAGGAAAGCCAAAAAGGAGGAACAGAAGGAAGGGATGACTTGGACGTTCAACGCATACTTTCTTAACTGAGAAAAGGGGGCCGCAGAGGGAAAAGGAGGAAAGTTCGGGAACTGTCTGTACTAGGTAACCTGGCAGTTTGCCCAGTGGTGAGGAAGGGGTGGGGGGCCTGCGTTCACAGACAAGCTCCTTTCTTGCTAGTCCTGTAACTATAGTCACTTAACATTCTCAAACCCTCACTGTTCTCATCTGTCAAATGGTGTCCATGGGTTGTTGCAAGAGTTAAATGTCATAATCACTGCAGACTTACAAGCACTGGCTTTGGAGCCTGTCTGTCTTGGTTCAAATCTTGGCTCCATCACAGACTCACCAGCTGTGTGATTTTGGAAAAGTCGCTCTATCTCTGTCCCTCAGGTTCTTATCTGTAAAATAGAGATAATAATAACACCTAATGACAGGATGATACTAGGTATATGGGATCAGTCAGAGCGTACCTAGCATCTAGATTTGTTAGATGTTATTCCGCCTTTAGTTGTAGGTGCTTCTGCCTGGATTTTGTAAAGTACCCAGCATGACACCTGACTCTGTCAATCCTCAGTTATTATTATCAATTATTAAGATGCTCACTTATCTCTCATAAAAGTAATATGCTCTTTATAGAAAATTTAAACATCTGGGAAACTAGAAAGAAAAAGTAATCATTTTGAGCCAACTTCAATAAACTTTTGCTGATATTTTTTCAGGGTTTTGCTCGGTATAACTTTGTATTGTATGTACATGCATTTTGTAGACTGCCTTGTTTCCATAGCATCCTAACAGAAGCCTCTCCCCATGTTATTATAAACATCATTTTAAAAATTTCAATGATAAGCCATCGGTTACATATACATTACTATAATTTAAACATTCTTGCCTGAATTCATGTTTGTTTTTAAATATTTTATTGATTTTTTTTTTAGAGAGAGAGAGCGAGAGAGAGACATTGATGTGAGAGAATGCTGCATACAAAATGATGTATGTCCTCCTCCTCACCCCACACCAGGGATTGAACCCACAACTTGGGCATGGGATGATGCTCCAACCAACTGAGCCACACTGGCCAGGGCTCATGTTGTTTTTAATTTTTCGGTATATTGAGTTGAACATGCTTGTGCATAAGACTTTTTCTCCCATATCTGAGATTATTTCCTTAGAATACATTGTGAGAAGTACAAGTATCAGATCATAGTAGTATACACTGAGTGGCCAGATTATTATGACCGGCTAGATTATTATGACCACCCCATCAGTACTTCATTGGACCACCTTTTGCCTTCAATACTGTGGCGATTCTTCTTGGCATTGACTCCATGAGATGTTGAAAGGTGATGCGAGGAAGCTGACACCATGCCTGATGAATAGCACTGTCCAGTTCTGTGAGATTTGATGGTTGTGGAACCAGCTGCCTGATGGCTCTTTCAACTTCGTCCCACAAATGCGCAATTGGATTGAGATCTGGTGATTGTGGGAGCCACCTAAACAAGGTAAAGTCTCCCTCATGTTCTTGAAACCACTCATGCACAATACGAGCACCGTGGCATGGCACATTGTCTTGTTGGAAGAAGCCATCTCTATTGGGATATGCCATCAACATGATAGGATGAACTTGATCAGCAATGATACTTAGGTATGTTGTGCTATTCAGGCATTTAAATGGTCTGGCCCTCTAGCAACTTCAGCGCGAAATTATAGCTCATTTGCCTACAAACGTCAGGCGGTCATAATAATCTGGCCACTCAGTGTATATTTAAGAGCCTTCATACGTTACCCAATTGCTTTCCAAAAGCGTTATATCAAGTAAAACTACAATCAAAATATATAAAAACACATCCTTTGTAGAACTGGGTTTTGTCATTTTTAAAACCTTATTTCAATTTATAGATAAGCAATGACCCTGAGGGTTGCAGTAAGTTGTACTTTAATATTCATGTGTTTTGAGTATTTTTCTGTATGTGGGTTTTAAACTATCTTTTCTAGTCTGTCCATGCCCTTTGTCCATTTTTCTCTATAAACTGTAAAATGTTCCTGTTGAATTTTGTATGAGTTCTTTATATATTAAATGATCCCATTTTTTTTCCTGTCTGTAAATATTTGTCCCCTGCTATCTTTTATCTTCTGTTGTTGTTTTGACAGGAAGAAATGTTTTGTTTTTAATTTGTTAGGTAACCTGTTTATTTTGCGTATGATTTGTTCTATTAACAAAAACTTAAAAGTAAACATCCTGGGGTGATTGGAGTGAAAGGGGGAGAGTCTTCTCGTTTTATGGTTCATAAATGTAAATTCCTCTAATTCTTTAATCCACCCGGAGTTAAGTTATGTTGGTGTGTGGTATGAATTAAGGCTTGACATTGATTTTCTCTTCTAATTTGCTAACCAACTGTTCTGTCATCTGTGGAATAATTCTTCCATTCCCCATTGATCCCAGATACCTCTCTAATCATAAATTAAGTTTTTTTATACATTCTAGGGCTATCTGTTCTTTCCTATTGATCTGCCTGTTCATTCCTATGCCAATACCATGGTGTTTTAATTATAGTTAAAGGATATTTTAAGTCCACTATTTTAAGAGAGAGGCCCAGCAGAGCCAGAAAAATTATGTGAATGTGAGGATATGGGCAATGAGATACTTACAAATGCCTAATAGTCTTCTTTTCTTTGCCCATCCTTGGGCCTTGAACTGGTCACAGCGTGATTGGTATTTGTGGAAAGGAGATACTTGGTGATGTAGACATGCACCTAAGAGGCCTCCCAGGCGTTAGCTCCCCTGGACAGAGCTTAGGTGGGTACCACTGTCTTTTGCCTGTGCCTCTGCTTTCTCTGTGTTCCACACGAATCCCCACTCCCCCACCAAGGAATAGCATCTTTCCTCACACCTTGACGGGTTGATAATGTTCATCTATGATGTTGGCATCTTGAGCTCAGGTGGGACCATGTGAGTAGCTCTGCTCAATGAAGGTGAGTGGTTGTGACATGTGCCCCTACTGGGAAGAAGCTTGAAGAACCAGTGCACGGTGCACCAGGCTCCATTAGCCTGAGCCCCACAGTGGAGGAGAGTTGGAGCCTCAGTAATTTTGCAGAATGAATGACAAATTAATCCTTATTGTTGTAAGCCACTGTGTTTGGGGGTCATTTATTACAGCGACATGACCTAGCCTACCCTGACTGAGAGCAAGTGTCAGAATATGTCACTATTGGTCTGACATGAGCATGGGCTGATGGACATGCACACCGGCCAGGACACCATGGGGGTGCACCCGGCGTGATTGCTAGCCTGGTACTTCAGTCAGGTCTTATCACCCCATCTCTTTAAGGTGACTTTGCATATCTCAAATCTCATTTACTGGGTATTGATTTTCTAACTTAGAGTTTATAGTCCTTAGTGATTCCAGCCCCTCTTCTCTGTTACCAAGGACATGCTTTGCTGTGCTGGGCAGTAGACAACTTCATATTTTATTGTTTCCACTGTGTTTATCTTCTCTCCCCATTGAGATCATAAGTCCTGGTAGTCATGGTCCATGTTGCTGCTATTTCTGTCCCTTCACAGACTATAAGGCTGTCCTGGGCCTGCCTGCCTTCATCTGAGAATATGTATTATGTACTTTTTATATTTTCCAAGCCTGTGTGTGAGGTGCTCCCACTGTGCTTTGTTCCTTAATCCTAAGACCTTATTGCTCCTAACTGAACAGACCTGCACAGGTGACCAGGGACGAGAAGCATCAGAGGGGCAGAAGGATTTGGTGTCCTCCCCACCAAGAGAGGGGATGGGAAAGTCTAATGATCACAAGGCTTGGTTTCTGGAGTCCAGCCGCCCTGGATTCCTAGCTCCACTTATGAGGTATGTGATAGGGGCAACCTATTGGATCTCTCTCAGCCTCAGTGTACTCATCTGTAAAATGGGGTTCTTTGTAGAGGTTAGATGAGAAGATGTGTGTAAAGTGCTTAAGCACAGAAATAATTAAAGTAGTTATTCTTATTTGTCTTTATTACTAGGTTAGCCCAGATGTCTCTGGGGTTCCCTTGTTCCTAGCTGGTTGATTAAATTTGGCATGAAGTTCCCTGCGTTATTCCCCAAGGCTTTGGAGTTGTCCTTAGTTCATGGTCTGTCTCCATCACATAGGAATAGCTACTTAACTCCTCTCTTTCTCAGAGTTCTCACCCCTGAAACAGGACAATATTAGAACCTACCTTACAGAGTCGTTGTGAGGATTGGTGAATCAATACATCCAAAGCCTCTAGAACAATCCCTGACATATAATGAGCAGTCAATAAGTTTTCACTGTTGTTCTTCTCCGTTTCCACATTTTGTAAGTTTGGCAATTTTTATTGAATATTAGTCATCCATTCTCTCCATCTTGCAGGCTCAATTCCATTACCTCCTGCTGCCTTTCAAAGCCCATGTTCCCAGTTCTTGCCCCTCACTAACCCCTGAGCCTCCTTGGGGCATCAGGTCCAATTCAGCGGCTCCTGCTGTTTCTCTTCTGGGGAGTAGCCTTGCCAGGTCAGTTTGCCCCCAATCCTAAATCTGGGAAAATAAAATTTCCCCATTTTCTCATGTTACATTTAAGATGCTACTGAGAAAGGGTGGAGGGCAGGGCAAGACTTGCTGTCTTGGTCCAAGGGCAGAATAAAGGGATATGCAGTTGATAGGACTTTTGCCAGCAATTTACTGTCCCATGGAGCAAACCTGCTCCCACCCACCACAGTTCCAACAGTTCTTCCATCATATGATCCTGGAAGTAATTGAAAACATCTATTTTAGGTGGAATTTCTACTGCTGGGATAAAACCCTGGCTATTCCATTTTCTATCAGATTGAACATGTTAATAACTGTCGTCCCTCAGTCTCCTCATTTAAGTGGGTATGATGTCACCTACCTTGCAGATCTGTTGAAAGAATTAAAAGGAGTAACTTACAGCCCTGGCTGGTTTGGCTCAGTGCCGGCCTGCAGACCAAAGGGTCCTGGGTTTGATTCCAGTTAAGGTTACATACCTTGGTTGCAGGCTCTTCCTCAGCCCGGGTCCTGGTTGGGGCACGTGCAGGTAGCATCCAATCGATGTGTTTCTCTCACATCGCTGTTTCTCTCTGTCTTTCCCTCTCTCTTCCACTCTCCCTAAAAGTCAATGGAAAAATATCCTCAGGTGAGAATTAAAAAAAAAAAAGAGTAACTTACACAATGGTGGGCCAGTTGTGTGCAGCCAAGAGTTACAGATATCAGGAATGTGGGCCAGGATCACCTTGTTAATCCGTGAGTGAGTGAGAAGACAACCGCCTGTGGTGGGAATTCCATCCCTTCTCCAAGCCTCACCTGGCCTGCGCGTGTACGGGTTCTAGGAAGAGGAATCTCTTTCCTATTTGCCCAAACAGGTCCTATGGTCTTGGGGCTGATGGAATGAACTCTGTCAAATGCTGAAGATCGCCAGGCTTTGAGATGATGGTCAATAAATTACAGCCATTATCACCCGTAGCCAATCCATAAGCCCAGACTATGAGCCTACTGTTCTTAAAGTGTCCAGCATTGTGAGAGATGGAGGTGGTTGGTTGTTTCCATTTTTAAATGACTGCTCACCTCTGTTCCCTGAAGGGTAAGAAACCTTAAGCCTTTGGTGGTTTAAAACAGGCTTACGTAGCTTGTTGACCATGAAGCTTCATGTGCTACTAACTCAATGCTTTGCCAGGATGGAGCCACAGGTGAAGGTTTGGCAAAATGCTTCTTGCCGCCATCCTGCAAATTGCAGAGGCCAGATTCCGGCCCAGCACCAGGGGGAAGCTGCTCCTAAGTCAGGTGTAGCGTAGGCACCCCGCCCAGATGTGCTACCTTAGGTGCGGGTGGGGGGGGGGGAGGTTGGCAGGAGGAAACGAGAAAAACGCAGCCCCGAGAGGACAAGAAAGAGCAAGAGCTGCCCTCAGCAGCGAGCTACTGAGAGATGCTATTAGCTGCTGCAAGCGGGAGTGAGGGATGCGATGGGCCTTCTGGGGCTGATTTTCAGGCTGGGGATGGGTGAGTTCCAGCCAGGAGACAGCCTTGCCCTGTTAGAGGAACCCTGCCCAAGAGAACAAGGCTCTCCTGCTGGGATTATGATGAAAAGATTACATTTTTCTTCAGTGGTTTTATTGGGAGATTCATTTCAGATTTATAGAAGAGTTGTAGCAATCTCATAGAGTTTCCATAACTCAGCTTCCCCTCATGTTAGCACCCTACATTGCCATGGTACACTTATCCAAACCACAGTATTAATATTGGTACATGCCATTAACTAAAGGACAGTCCTTCCTCAAATTTTATCAGTCTATCTATGAATGTCTTTTTTTCTATTTCATGATCTAATCCAGGGAAGCACATTGCATTTTTTTTTTTTTGGTCCTATCTCCTTAGTCTCGGTCTGTGGCAGATTCTGTCTGTCTTTGTCTTTCATGTCCTTGGCACTTTTGAAGCGTATTGGTCAATTATTTTGTAGCATGTCATTCAATTTGAGTTTGTCTAATATTTTCTAACTAGAGGCCTAATGCACGAAAATTCGTGCAAGAGTAGGCCTTCCTTCCCCCGGCTGCTGGCACTGGCTTCCCTCCGGCACCCGGGACCCGGCTGGCTTCCCTCCGGCCCTGGCTTCGTCAGGAAGGATGTCCAGAAGACATCAGGTCTAATTAGCATATTACCCTTTTATTAGTATAGATCAGTGGTCGGCAAACTGCAGCTCGCGAGCCACGTGCGGCTCTTTGGCCCCTTGAGTGTGGCTCTTCCACAAAATACCGACTTCTGCGCATGGGCCACGAAGTTTCAATCGCACTGTATGTGCGCGCCTGCACGTGGTATTTTGTGGAAGAGCCACACTGAAGGGGCCAAAGAGCCACAATTTGCCTGCCGACCACTAGGATAGATGATTAGACTGCAGCTGTGTATTTAGGCAGGTTCACCAGACAGGTGAAGTGTCCTTCCCATCTCATCAAATCAGGGGATGAACAATATCAACATGGCTCCCCATTGGTGATATCAACCTTGCTCATTGTTTAAAGCGGTGGATGGCAGGTTTCTCCACTAACGCTACCATTTCTCCCTTTCATGCTTGATTATTAGAAGTGAATCACTAAATCCAGCCCACACTCAAGTGAGGGAACTTAAGTGCCATCTCCTAGGGCAGCGATTTTCAACCTTTTTCATTTCATGGCACACATAATTACTAAAATTCTGCAGCACACCAACAAATGGTATATCTCTTGCCACTCTGACAAAAAAAAATAGGTATAATTTTGATTCATTCACACTGGACAGCTATTGTTGTGTTGACTGTTGTCATTTTTTATTTGACAATCTAAGGAAAAAGAGGTCAGTGTTCCTGACAGAATAGTCAGGTATTGCATGTTTTAAAAATTCTTGCGGCACACGGGTTGAAAATCGCTGTCCTAGAGAAAGAAAATAAAATAATTTGTGGACATGAAAATCACCACAATAATTAGTAAATATTTTTGATGAAATACTTTGAGGCTATGCAAATATTCTCTGTCTTAAAGCTTCCCCCACTGGGGTTTTTATTGACCCATGGGTTTTGTCTGCAACAACGATCACTGTGGTGTTCTCATAGTGATTCTCTCTTTGCACACAAGGACCCTCATTGTGGTCACATTCTTTGGGCTATTGGACAGCATGGAGAGCTGCATTAGGACATACGAGAGAGGGGGGAATTAAAGATGTTCCCAGGTTTGGGACCACGGGGAATATGGGAGAGGAGGGGATTTGGAGACCGAGGATGATGGTTTCCATCTGGAACGTTTGGAGTTTGAAGTGTGTGAGCCATCAAGGCTGAGAAGAACAGTTAGATATCTGCGTAGAACTTACTTGAATAGGTACATTTTGTTGGTGCCTGGGGATGCTCAGAGAGGGGTAGGTGGGGAGTTCAAAAGGACATCCACACAATTACTTGTGTAGAAACTCACAATTGATCCAATAAGCTAACGAACTATGAGATGCGATGTTTTCTCTCCTTCTATCCTGACAAATGTATTTTCATCATTATCTGGAAGACCACGTTCAAATTTGGATTTCTCAGACTCCTTGAAGTTCCACTTGAAATGAGGCAACATGAAGGCAACTGGCCCCTGAGCCCTGGCTTGGTGCATCCCTTGGTCTGCCCTTCGCTGAAGGGTGCTCCTGGGTGTGGATGTGGACACCTCAGCCGCATGCTCTGCCTGTCACCCATCCTGGCAAACTGTAATCCATTGGCCACCCCTGCCCCTGAGGGTGCACGCTCCAGCAGCATGGTCAAGCTCGGAAGGACAGACCCAGGGAAGTCCAGGAAATGGGCTCAGGACTTTCTGAGTAGGGAATCTGGAGCCTTGGGTATTCAGGGAATGGTC
>NW_005871116.1:3093330-3095013 GCF_000147115.1 Myotis lucifugus
GGCAGGCAAAATTTAGGGAAAGTAAGAAAGGATGGTGCAATACCTCGAGGGTAGTAAAACAGAAGTTCTTTCATCCGGGATTGTAATTACTTCTCAGCAGATTGTTTGAAAATGAGAGGCTGGTTCCCAGGATTCTTCACAGCATGTCCTCTGGTCTGGGATGCCACACTCTGGCCATGGGGAGTGGTTAGCCTGAAGTGGTGGGTTACATTCTGCAGTTATACTCTGGAGTGTTGGTGGATTACTCTGGAATTATACCCTGGAGTGGTGGATCACTCTGGAATTACACTCTGGAATTACACATGGGAGTGGTGGATTTCAGAGGGAAGCACAATTGTGATGCGAACGTACCCCCTGCTCCCCCAAAAATGCAGCTGGCAGGGCTCTGGAAAACACTTCACGCTGCTCCTCAGTGTCTGAGAATTTCTGGAATCCCCGGGTAATTGGAACAAACACTGGCCTGTGTCTTAAAGTCACATTTTTCACGCCCGCCTTGAAGGCATCACCTTGGAATCGGCCCTAGTAGCAGATCTGTGGTTACATATTCATAGCGCTACTTTAGTAATAATGGTTGGAGCAAACTTCAAAAAGATGGAAATAAGGTTTTTTTCCTATTCAGAATTTCCTGACTATTTTTAGTTAGTCTGGGCACTTTCCAGTGCATCAGTGAATATAACTTGGTTCATTCCGTGAAAATCAAATAACTAAAAAGCTAGCAATGTATTTCTGTCACAGATGATATTTTTACTTGCATTTTGAAGTGCTTTTATGAATTGGATCACAAATCTAATTGAATCAGAGATGAATTTTGCTCAGGAAGTTGAAGTATTTTATGAAATAAAATTACCATAAGAAATTGGCCTAATTATTCAGAGTTTACTGGTGTAAAAACCTAATACAGTTTTGAAAGCCCTCCAAAGAAGAGAGGCCAGGAATACAGCTCCCTCCTGGCAAAGAAACTCTTTCTTTATCTCTTAAGAAGTATAGCTTTAGCTTACAAGAACACAGCTTCGGGATATATTGTATAAATGCATCATACTGGTTTTAAAGGCTACAACTCTTTAAAACTAGCTTTCCATTGTGTAATATACTGCTCTGTCATTGCAACCATTGTTGGTTAAATATGAGTGCTGTTCTGCATCTAACTGCTTAAACCTTGTTCAGTCCACATGTCAGTGGTCTACTACTTTGATTTTCTGAATGCCGAGGAAACACTGGTATCCCAGAAGACCTCAATGCTATAACCATTATCAGAACTTTTTTTTTTTTTGCTTCATTCAGACTTTTTGGAAAATGCAACTGGGGCTTGGCTTGTCCAAAGATTAGACTTTTCTCCTGGAGGCTCAGAAATTGTAGCGATGTGAGAAGAGTTAGTTTCACTCTCGTCTTTCACTTGGATAGCTGGAAAAGATTTGGGGAAATACTTTGGCTCACCCCATTGTAACCACAAAGATGTCTTCTAAGCTGACATCAGCCATGTTGGCAAGACTTGCCTGCTGATGTTTTCTGGCCTTCTGGTCCTCTATCCTTCCCTGCCTGGACTCTGTCTTGAGGGTGTGTGTGGGGGGGGGGGTGGGGGGGGGGGAGTAAAGGGGGGTGTTGGGCGGGAGGCACCTGCTGGCTTACTCTTGCCTTTAGCCTACCCTGTTCTATACATAGGCCAATAACTGTACCATCTGTGTA
>NW_005871116.1:3097048-3157353 GCF_000147115.1 Myotis lucifugus
AACAATATGCATACATAAGTATTTTAAAAATTGCATGTGACTAAAAGGAAGTATACTCTACTCAATTATTAATGAATGGTGAAATTATTATTTCTGTATTTTCTAAATTTTGGCAATCTGCATATATTGTTTTTATGGACATTCTATGTATTATGTGTAAGCATAAAATTATTTAAGGTAAATGTATAGTAAAACACTTGATATTTTCTAACTCCCATTTTGCACTTAACCATATTTTGAAACTTTCTGCAATGGGAATATACTGGCTACATAAAGACATGTCTATATACATGTATAAAACATCTGTATGCTACTGAGTTAAAAAAAATTTATTATCTTGCTTAAATACATTTCAAGCTCCTAGAGCATCGGTTCTCAACCTGTGGGTCGCAACCCCTTTGGGGGTCGAACGACCTTTTCACAGGGGTCGCCTAAGACCATCGGAAAACACATATATAATTACCTATTGTTTTTGTGATTAATCACTATGCTTTAATTATGTTCAATTTGTAACAATGAACATGCATCCTGCATATCAGATATTTACATTACGATTCATAACAGTAGCAAAATTACAGTTATGAAGTAGCAACGAAAATAATTTTATGGTTGGGGGTCACCACAACATGAGGAACTGTATTAAAGGGTTGAGGCATTCGGAAGGTTGAGAACCACTGTCCTAGAGTCAAGTGAGAGCATTTGAATGTCCCGCTGCTGGTCCCTAGGGTATTAGCAGTTACAGCAGGGACTGAGGGCAAAAGCCAGGCTGATTTCAGTGCCAGGTTGGGAGGGGACAGCAGTGAAGTCATACCAGAGACATGGCTGCGTTGCCCACTCTCCACCCATAGGTGGCCTCTCTTCCATCCTGTGCAGGTACCCAAGGTGCATGGACCTCTAATGCAATCTCTTTTGTTTTGGCAAAAGCAGGCAAGGTGGGGCCTCCTCTGCGCGTCGTGCTGGACGCATTGAACTGTACGGCTTTCAGCATCCAGTGGAAGCTGCCAAGGCATCCCAGGCACCCCGTCGTGGGGTACACCGTGAGTACCTGGGCACGGGCTTCTGCAGTGGGTGCGTTGGGATGACCGGGTGCTCCTTCTCATCTTTGCTCCTCCATGGTATGACCTCCTCCCATCAGCCCCGCGTATCGATCACTGCCCCCTTCTCCCTCCTGAAGCCAGAGGAACTGTTTCCTCTTCAAGGCCATTTGTCAGTGCCCTGAAGGTCATTAGGGTCTAGCCCAGCCGTGGGCAAACTTCGGCCCCGGGGCCGGATCCGGCCCGTTTGAAATGAATAAAACTAAAAAAAAAAAAAGACCGTACCCTTTTATGTAATGATGTTTACTTTGAATTTATATTAGTTCACACAAACACTCCATCCATGCTTTTGTTTCCGGCCTCCGGTCCAGTTTCAGAACCCATTGTGGCCCTCGAGTCAAAAAGTTTGCCCACCCCTGGTCTAGCCTGTCCTTCCTCTGCTCAGGGATCAGAAAATTTAAACTAAGTAAAAGAAAGACATGGTTCCTGTACCCAGTTGCCTGCAGGAACATGGGGAATGCTAGGGAGTCACTGTGGCATGTTGTCCATATGAACAAAGTAACGTAACATCTGAACTGGGGGGAAGGGGTGGGCCAAGTGGAGGAAGCAAGAGAGAATGCGTCCCTGCCTTCCACAGGCTGCAAATCAGACCGGCTGTAGTCCCCAAGACGTTTTCTTTGAACAGTGTTTATTAAAATGAGTCACCTTTTAGAAGTCAAAAGATTTCAGAGAAATATCTGCAGTTCTCAGCTCTCTGGGGCAATCGGGAGAGCTGGCTGCACTGGGCCCGCATTCCCATTTCAACAAGGGAGGGTAGCCATTCATCAATGCCCCTGTCCTATTGTCTTCTTAGAGTAGAGAAACGTATTTCCCGACTCAGGTGGCATCCAGGGTGGGAAAATGCAAGGTTACCTGAGAGCATGGTTGTGAGGAACAGGAGTTGGGTCCAGCCAGTCCACCCCACCTCACTGACGAGAGCCTGCCTCTGGCCTCTGCAGGCTTCCGAGGTGACCCTGGCCCCGTGTGTGATGTCAGTTGTCCTGTAGTGTGTGTGAGGTGAGGCAGGGCACCCGAGAGCCCACTGCAATGTGAGCGCCCCCAGAACCCGGGCCCAGATCCGGTGGGGAAGGCCTGCGCTGCCCTCACCCGTGGTCTGCACCTTCCCAGGTCTCTTACTCTGCGGTGGGCGCCGATGAACCCCTGCGGGAGCGGAACCGCAGCGTGCAGCTGGGCCAGGACTCCGCCACCGTGAGTATTCCATCCCGGCGGCCCTCCTGGCACACCGGGGTTGGCATTTCCGAGATACTTAGGAGGGTTTCTGATTGGGGGGGGGGCAGGTGCTGCTGTACGTGTAGTGACAGTAACAGTGTCGTGTGGTCCTCGCGAATGTGTGGGTGCCTTTCGTGTACACGTGTGTCTGCACCCCCAAAGGCAGCCACACGAAGAAAGAGTTCGGACGTCAGCACTCGCATCCTGGACTCAACCCACCCCGTTTATCACAGGAGAAGACATCTGCCTTACAGCTGTTTCCCCTTCTTTTCTTCAAAAAGTTCAACTCTGATTTTTGTGAAAGCTCAATAAAGCTTTATCAGTAAATATGACACAGCTGTCTTCCCCACTGCCTGGCGACACAGTGCAGAAGAAAATGATGTTATTTGCAGTGTACACTCAGCGGGTCCATTCTGCTTGTTTTTCTTCTCCAGCCTGTCCTTCCACTAGCCAGTTGTTGGCTCTTCATCTATTTCTTTTCTGTTTCCTGTCACGGTCTATCTGGGGGCATGTTTCTGCCTTAGGCCTGTTCTGTTTGCGTCTCCTTCACGGCCCTCCTCCTTCCCCATCTGCAATTGTCCTGCAGGCTAGAGCCTTCCCCGTCCCTGCAGGGAGTTTGCGGGAGAGCCCAGAATACTGTGGCCCTGTCAGTCACTCCACGGGATCCCTGCCGGCGGACGCGCACGGAAACTTATTTGTCCTGGGTGATCAGTAGCTCTCCCTTACTGCGCATCTGTTACCCGCCAGGCCCCATCCCTCCTGCTCTCAATTTGCACTTCCATTTCATCTTCGCCACTATCCTATGACCTCATTTCACTGCTGGATGCCGAGACTCGGAGAGGAATGACTTTCCCCAAGTCAGACCTGCCAAGCAACACAGCGGACGGTAGGCCCCGCACTTCAGGGCCCTGCTCTGGCTACTGTCACCAAAGCCCTCGTGGCTCCGAAGGAAGTCCTGCGCAGTTTCAGCTCGTGTGCCCTTTGCACGATGTGCTTTTAATCTCAGACTTTTGCTCAGACTGTTCCTCATTCGCCTCAGCAGCCCTCACCCCACGCTCTGTGGTTCCCTCCACCCTAACAGGGGAGGAGGGGTTGGCCTCGCCTAGGAAACCATTACCTGAGGTTCAGTCTCCCCTCGCAGTAGCGCTGGAACTTCCAACAAGCCTGTGGCCCATCGAGGGCGGCAGTGTGCTGGGCAGCGTCCCAGCCCCGCATCCTGGCCTGCAGTGGGTGGGGCTAGCACTCTCTGGGCAGGGAGGGTGACAGGTGTTTCAGAGTCTGGATAGCGCCTCTGAAATCAAGATCCTGCCCCATCTGTGAACCTGGGCTGGACACTCGGACCCCTTGACTGTGCACTTCACATTGCATGGCCTGTCTGGGACGGCCACCGAGGTGCACACATAGAACAGAGGCCAGGAGGGACAGCACCCCGGGGTACAGGCCTCCTTCCTATCCTTATAGTTGGGTAACTTTGGCCAAAGTCACTTATCCTGTCTAAACCTCACCTTTCTCCCGTAAAAGGGGTATAATAATTGCACTGTTGTGAGTGCCAAGCAAAATTGTGTCTCTGTAAGTCTTTGGTCGCATGTAAAAGCAGCCATGTCAGTATCATGCCTGGTGGCCATTGCCTTTATAGTAAATACATCCTCTTGGTTAGAGTGTGTTATCAGGTCATAGCATTTGACGACCTTGCGGATTTCAGTAACTTTCAGAGTTGCTGCTGGACGCCCAGCGGAGATAACAGAGCCCTGTTCTTGGGCAGCTCTCAGTCTTATTGGGGAAACCCCAGTCAGCTGACTAAACAATAGAGAGCAGCAGGAGGCCGGATGCCATTAACATGCCACTTAGCAGACAGACTGAGGTTCTGAAGAGGGAGGGATGGATCCCTGTAGGAACAAGAGGTCAAATTGGGGGCTGAGAATTGAGAACTGCCCGCCAGTTTCTGGAAAAGCAGGCGGGAGGGGCATTCAGGATGGTTTGAGCCAGGGGATTGTGCATGCGTGGAAATATGGACTAGCCGTGAGGGCAGACCTGACGGAGGAGGGTCGAGTAGGCTCTGGATCCAGAGGACTAATGTTCAGATCCTGTATTACACCCAACCAGTGGGTCCCCTGACCCGTCTCCGTTCCCTCACCGACACACAGGGTTTCCCATAGCATCCATCCATAGGTAGTGTGTCTCTGACGGCAGGCTGTGTGCCAGGGTGCTGCGCAGGCTCTGCAGCCAACCCCCAGGGGGCTGCGGCTTATCTGAACTTTTCAAAGGAAACACCTCCATCGGTGTGAGCTAGTACTGCCAAGTCGTTTGGGCATAACGTGACTGACCTCCTGAAGAAATGGAACTGCTCGGCACTGCTTTGGGGTAGAGGTGCTGTCCAAGTGTATCTGAGATGCTCAAGGTGACGTGAACAGCGGGAGTTTGGGAACCTCTGCCCTGTACCCTATCATAGGGATGCCGTGAGCATTGGACAAGGTCCTGACCAGAGAGCCCTCAGCGGCATACCTGTCCGAGGAGGCACTGAGTGAGGGTCCGAAGAATCCGTGCTGTGAGGGTGTGGGCGGCTGCCCGAGGCTGGGTGTGGGGGGGCCCGCGGCTCTGAGGGTTCATTTCACCCCCGAAGGCCTTCCTTTCCTTCTCATGTGCTTCTGTTTTCTCTCCTTCACAGGGGCAGCCCGAGCCTCCGGTGATTTTTGTAAGTCTGCTTGAGAAAAGCTACCCCCCCTCCCCCCAGGGATCCAGGGGACCCTTTTGATCAGAATGTTGCTTTTCCCGAACCTGCCTCTCACTGACGGAGGCCAAGAGAAGATGCTTAGCTCCCACAGGAGCAGGATCGCCCAGCATCCTGGGCGAATTCCATCCTCTTATGTGCTGCTTCCTCTCACCTGCACAGGAGGGTTGAGGGGAGCATCATTAAAGGTTGAAGTCATTTAAGCTCAGTTCCAAAACAAGGCAAAGAAGATTAAAAAGGAAAGGAAATATTTAAACGAGTGAGAGAGCCTTTGTGGGGGCGGTTTCCCCCCACCCCTTTCCCTTCTCCCTTTCTTACTTCCTCTAACATCTGAGACCTCAATGAGACAGGACCGGTCACCTAAAACTGGGTGGTTGATTTTCTTTGGGTTGAATGACAAACAAAAGACTGGTGGGCAAGTGGTGAAATGACCAAAATTACCTGGCTGATAGATAATGTGGAATTCCCATGCATTCTTTGATAATCTGCCGATGTGGAGACTTCTGATTTGGTTAGCACTAGACACTTACCTTTTTTGTAGGAGAGCAACCTACAGTTTCATCCAGCAAAAATAAAGACTAAAGCAAATCAGGGCAATCTGGCCATTCCTTAGAGTTAGAAATAGAAAAGGAGGTTGAAACTGGCAGTCTGCACACTTTTTATCATGCATACCATCAGTAAACAAATATTTGAACATGTACCAATATATGTATATTTATGTACTTATTAATTATACATGTGCTACTCTACTGATATATTATGCGCATTGTAAAATCCCACAGAATTTTAAAGGAGGACAGTAATTCTATTTGGGTGCTACCCAAGGTTAGAGAGAGAAAACTTAACCAGGAGACTTGCATCTAGCCCCAGCTCTGTCACTACAGCAAGGGTGACTTTGGGAAAGGCCATTGGGTCCCTCTGAATGTCCCTTTGACTATAAAATGAAGGGATTGATGGGTAATGGTCCCCAACTCAGGGTTCCTTTGTCCCCTATAGGGCATTTGGAGATCTGTGTGAGCATTTTAGTGGACAAGCTTCAGGGATGCTGGCTTTCTTGTAATACATAGGACAGACCCATATGAGAAAGATTGGTCCTGACCCAAAGCCAATGCTGCCCTTCCTTCCAGACCCTGGACGACACTCTCTAACTTTCTGTGACCACCAGGGAATGGGAATCCCCCCCCACCCCCCCACCCCCCCACCCCCGCCCCTCCCTCCACCCTGGCCTGCACAGCCTTGGTCTGGACCATTGGAAGGAGGATGTCAGGAAGAGAGTACTTTTCTGTTTTTCTGGTGCCTTCCATCTAATGATGCTAGATATTCCCAACTTGCACCAGGGCAACTGAGACCCAGCCCTGACTTCAGAGCTACCCATGAAGGTTATTTAAGGAGAATCCTAGCGTTTCGGTGTTGGAACTTTGGCCCAGAGAAGTGAAGTGGCACAGCTGCATGGCTCAGAGCCTGGGTCTCCTGGCTTCTTGTCTGGGGCTCTCACTTCATGCCTCCTCTCAGCCATGTGAACTGGCTGCCCTCATAGTACAGCAACTCCATGTCCGGGCGAGTGAACAAAACAACATCTAGCATCATTTCTGGAAACAAATGGCCTGGGTTTCCAGCAGTAGGAGAAAGGGAGAGGGGGGAAAGTGAGGTCTGAAATTAGGGTCCAATGTCTGAGTTCTGATTTTCAGTGATAACTTTGAAATTTCTGGTACAGAAACGTCTACATGTATAGATCAAATAATCACCATCTGGTCGTCAGTGTTAATGCTAAGTATGGTTTGTAGATTTAAATATTATCTAATATTTTTCATCCACATATTATAGAATTAGAGCTTGGGCCGTGGAGTCAAACGAAGCCGGCTTCAAATGCCCGCCTCACCATTCATGTCCTTGAGCCAATCGCTAGCTTTTCAGGGGTTCCCTTTTATCGTCCACAAATGAAGATCAGAGTGGTACCTACCTCGCAGGCCGGGAGAAGAATCAAGCCAGGCTGCCCGTGTTTCTGGGACCGAGAAACAACACTCCATGGGAGCTGGATTTGTGTTGGCTCATAGCTAATGTCTGCAGTAACCTGTGAAACTGCATTACGCCCCCACACTTCATACAACACAATCAGTTCACAGGGAAAGGGATCCTGCAGCAAAAGCCTGTGAGAGCATCCAGTGGGCTTGGAAATGCCTCTCTGCCTCCATGGGGAAGGCCTGGGTGCGGCGCTTGGGAGAGAATGAGAACTGAGTCTGCTGTCCACCCTCCAGTCTCTGAACCCAACTTGACATGAAACCAGCGGGCAGATGGTGGAATTAGGTGCCCAGATGCAGGGAACTAGAACAGGAGGGGCTGTGGAAGCAGGTCCGTATGTTCAGCAAAGACCCCTTGTGCAGCTGCGTGTAGAATAGAGTGGGTCGGTGTGGGGCGGGGGAGGGAGAGTGGAGGTAGACACTCTCCAGGTGGCTGTAGAAATGGTCCAGGTCAGGATTCAGAGGAAGTGGAAGAAGGGAGCACCTGGGAGGCATGTGCAGGTGGCTGGAGGGAGTGGGTCAGAGGGAGACAGCCCTGTGTCTGGAGTTCCTCACTAGCTCCAGGGCCTGGAGCACAGGCATTGATGCTGGGAATCCAGGTGGAGGGGGCAGTCTCTCTTTGAGCTCATCGGATTACCTTGAACATCTGGGCTTAATTTGTTTTTCTCATTCACTAGTTTATGCATTTGTTCATCAAAAAGCATTTCGTGGGCACTGGGTACATGTCCGATAACACTATGCTAAGCTCTGGGATGCCAGAGGAATAAGAACTTGCTCCCTGCCCTCAGGTGGGTGCAGAGAAGGTGACAAATCAACAGACAGTTACAATGTAAGGGGAGTGGTGTTAAGACTGAGGTGCACCAAGGACGCCAGGAAGCATAGAGGCATAGAGGAAGGGTTGCCCAACCAGACTGGAGGCTGGAGCTCAAAGAAATGAGGTAATGTCTCGGCTGAACTGAGTCATGAGGGATGAGTGGAGCTGAGCCGGGTAAGACTGGGGAGAAGGGCATTTCATGGAGAGGGAGCAGCAGGTTCAAAGGCCCAGAGGCAAGCGGTTGACTGGCATAAATCTGAGTCCTGCCAAGTCCTTAAGTCTGACGGGAATGCGGAATGCAGGGAAGGGAGGTGGCATGAGACGATGCTGGAGGCATGAACAGGGGACACAAATATGCTCTCCTAAGGGGCTTTAAAGTGGGAAGTGACATGGTATTAGATTAGGGGTTCAGGAGGATAACTCTAATAGTGTGGAGTCTGCATTGGAGGTGCAAGCAGTACTGGTGGCCTCGTAATTGGCAAAATTGTGAGGACTTGGACTGAAATGCCTGTGAGAACAAAATGGCATTACCAGAGTCAAGTGATCTGAAAGAGTACTGGTACCTGTAGAGGTAACCTAGTGAATGGCGGTTAGGGAGGACAAGCAAACAGGGAGGATGGGTGAACAGGGAGGAAAGTGTCAAGAATTTCTGGTTTGGACAATGAGAGGGAGCACAAGAGGTAAAATAAGGTGGTTGTTTTTTGTTTTCTTTTGGGTGGGAGGAGGAGGAAGGATTAGTTGAGCTTTGGTTATGTTGAATTTGAGTTGCTTGGTAGTTGTTGGGTAGAGATGTTCAGGAGGCAGCCACAGGCCCGCGCTGGACTCTAGAGGCAGGTCTGAGCTGGAGGTGCAGATTGGGGAAGGCGGGTGCTGGAAGCTAAGGGAGCAGGAGATGAACTTACCCAAGCAAGACGACGGAAGTCCTCCCTTACCCCAGGTTTTGCTTTCTGCAGTTTCATTACCTATGGTCAATTGAGGTCTGAAAATATTAAATGGAAAATTCCAGAAATAAACAATACCTGTTTTAAGTTGCATGCGTTCTGAGTAGCGTGATGAAGTCTCTCGCCATCCGGCTTCGTCTAGCCCAGGTCATGAATCATCCCTTTGTCCAGAGTCTCCACACTATACATGCTCCCCGCCCTTAGTCACTTATTGTATAGATTCCAATAAAGGGTGATGCTCTAGTCTCGGGAAATACATCATGGTGTTTTCCTCTTTACAAATTTGAAAACTTGGCCAGTCTCAGAGAAAGCAAAACAACCTCTGTCCCAAAGCAAAATTTCACAGGGGTCTCAAGAGGCAGCCTTCATGGACATTGTCTGGTTTGCCCCATTGACACCTCACCTGTTTGGTCATTGACAGGAGGAAGTGATCGGAGATTTGAAACCAGGCACTGAATATCAAGTGAGGGTAGCAGCTTCCAGCCTGACAGGCAAAGGGTGGCTTAGCTCTCCTCAGCATGTTACCACCTTGCCCCAAGGTAAAATGGGTTCAACTCCTTAATAATAGGAAACTGACGGGTGCTCTTAATTCATTCCTTCATTCAGTATATATATCAACAAAGTCCTACTGTGTACCAGGCATTGTACTATGCCAGTGATGGCGAACCTATGACACGCGTGTCAGAGGTGACATGCGAACTCATTTTTTTGGTTGATTTTTCTTTGTTAAATGGCATTTAAATATATAAAATAAATATCAAAAATATAAGTCTTTGTTTTACTATGGTTGCAAATATCAAAAAATTTCAATATGTGACACGGCACCAGAGTTAAGTTAGGGTTTTTCAAAATGCAGACACGCCGAGCTCAAAAGGTTCGCCATCACTGAACTAGACTCTGGGAATTCAGTGGTGAACAGAACAGCTCCTGCCTTCTTGGAACATAGAGGGGTGGGTCAAGACTCCATTTAATTAATGTGTAGTCACAGGTAGTGATAAATGCTACCTGCAGTGCTGTGAGAACGTACAAAGGGAGACCCGATGGAGGGGGGAGGTAAGAATTCCCTGAGATGACTTCTAAGTGGAGGTCTGACAGTGAGTGGGAATTAAGAAGGTGAGGAAAAGACATGGGAAGAGAGATTTATAGACAAAGGGGACCCAACAAAGGCTCACAGAGGTGGTACTGGGGGCAAAGATGCTTTGATCACATGGCATTGCTCACAGGGAGCTTCTGTCGAGGGAGAAGCAAACAGTAAGCGAGCAACCCCAGTGCATCCGAGGTCTGTGCAGTGGACTAGGAGCACTCAGGAGAGAGCACGTCCTCCACCTCCAGGCTCAGGGAGGGTTTCAGGAAGAATCATGTATTTGCCCCAAATTTTGAAAACTGCCTATTTCACTGGGAAGAGAAAGCAGGAAAAATGTATCTGGCAGAAGCAGGAGTATAAAGGAAGGCTGAGCGATATGAAAGTCTGGGTATGAAAACAGTAGCAGCAGTTAGCTTCAGGCAAGAGGATCATGGGTGATGCCTATGTCTTTACACATGAGGGCATTTCCCAAATATCCTCCCACTGGTATGTATTCTGATTATCATCGGGGGGAACACACACACACACACACACACACACACACACACACACACAGAAAGTAAGTGGCTGAGCCTTTTTTTTCCTTGTAGGTAAATATCAATTCCAACGTGCAAACAGAGATGAAAGGCTGTTAGGAGGTGGGAGTATGATTTGTGGTTTCAAAGGATACACTCCATTGTGTATCCCAAAGTCAATGGTCTGGATAATAGTTTAGTTAGATTCCAGCCAGGGGGGCATGGGGAAGACAGGGAGACCAGTTCTTACTGACTCCAGCCTTACATGGTGAACCCAGTTGTGTTTATTTTTGTGTTTATTTGGTGTGGATTTCCTGCTGCTCTGAATAGAGAGGTTTAGGCAGTAGGAAGCAGACCTGTTGTTTTTTACATATTAAACATCTCCTGCAGCAAAGATCCTAAACCAACTAGTTGCCTGCTGTCTTGCCTAGATTCCTGCCTGCCTCCAGCAGCACCCCAGCAGCCACACGTCACTGTGGTTTCCGAGTCCGAGGTGGCCCTATCTTGGAAACCTGGAGAGAGTGAAGGAAGCTCCCCTATTCAGTACTATTCCGTGGAATTCATCAGGTGAGTTTGTATGTCACACCCAGAAGCCAAAGGTAGTGACCTCAGGTATTCTAAGCATGCTGGAAGCCTAGAGGGAGCATTGGCTCACAGCATGTGTGTTTAACAGATGACAGAGGTGTGGAGGCCTGGGCCAGCGCCTGTCCCCCCTCCTCTTCAGTGGTGGACCATCTGGTAAACCTGTCCTCACTCACCTGACCTCTTTCCCACGTCCCTTCCACAATTAGAGAAAAGTCTGCCTGCATTTCAGGCTCGGAACCTGCCTCCCTACCTTTGAAACATTGTCTTTGAAATAAATATTTGATGATGACTTTTCTGGAGGGAGAAGGAATAAGACCTTTAAAAACAAGTACAGTTCATTGTATCCGTATTGACTTGGGCAAGTTTCTTGGTGTGGTTGCAGCTTTCTTTGCTCTCATCACCTCTCCAGCCCCTTTTTATTCAGCTTCTCAGAGGGTAAAAAGGTGATTAGAAGCTTTTCTATGAGTTTAAAATGTGAAACAGGGCTTCTCAATGCTGCTATGTAGTTTTGAGCAAAAGAACAAAATGAGCAGAAGGAATTTCCGTCTAAGGTCCATCCTCTGGACCCCAGTTGCAGTTGGGATGTGAGTTGAAGCACCGAGCTGTTGAAATGAGGTGTGTGGAGTCAGTGTACTCTGCATGAGAGGCGAGGGGCTTGTCTGGGGCTGGCTGCTGCAGGATCATGAAGGGACTTGCTCAGTACCTCGGTCCAGGGGCTCTCTGAAGCAGGGACAGAGGATTCTGCCAAGATGTGAGTAGCTCCGCTCTGGTCCTTGACTTCCAGCTTATTTCTTGGTCGTGGGAAACACTTAGTTGTTTGTCCAGAGAAGTTCTGCGCCGAGTCTCTTCGATGCTTGAACACAGAGCTTGTTTCTGGCTGGTTTGTTGAATTCCAAGTGGCAGGAGCTTGAAGGAAGATGAGGCAGTGATGTCTGGGCTCCTGGGACTGTAAAGTCCAGTGGCAAGTCTAAATTCAGGGAGGACCAGATCATGTGACCTCGACAGTCTGTCTCCATCCATTTCTGTGCCACGCCTTCCCCTTCTTCCACTTCACTGGCCTCATTTTCAGGAAGGCTCTTCCTGTAGGTGGCAAGGTGGCCACCAGGCACTGAAGACGTGCAGTGCAGTCGGCTTGTGTAGCTCCCTGCTGGAAAGGGACCCATCATAGTCTCCGTGTTCACTCTAATTGGCCAGGCTTTGCTTCCTCTCTGTCCTCTGAGCCAATCAATGTAGCCAGGGGGGAGACCACACTAATTGGTCAGCACATGTCATATTCTGAGCTCTGGAAGTGAGGAATGGCAGGTCGTTCAGACCTGGAATACATGACTGAGAGCTCAAGACGGTGGAAATTGTGGTGCAACTAATGGAAAAGGGAACATTAAACAAAAAAAGTTGCCTCTTATTAAAGCTCTAGGCCAATGCTCTTCCTTAAGGGAAATCTACAATCCTGCTGTTGAGTAGATTTGGTAGACAAAGCCTGGAGCAGAAAAGATTCTAATTCTGGTTTCAATAATAGTTAAAGTACAAAATAGGAAACTCCTAAAACTTCAGCTTTCTTATGAACAAAAACTTAACATTTCTAATTTACCAGCAAAGCAAAATGTAATACTTCAAAATTTTTGGAAAAAAGCAAAGTTTTTTAAAGGTAGATGATTTGTGTAACCCCCTGGCAAAAATGATGGTTATCATTTAGTACTCCTTTTGCACTAAAGCGTGTATTTTTTTAAAAAAATATTTTTATTGATTTCAGAGAGGAAGGGAGAGAGAGATAGAAACATCAATGATGAGAGAGAATCATTGATTGGCTGCCTCCTGCACACCCCCCACTGGAGATCGAGCCTGAAACCCAGGCATGTACCCTTGGCCAGAATCGAACCTGGGACCCTTCAGTCCGAAGGCCGACGCTCTATCCACTGAGCCAAACTGGATAGGGCTAAAGCGTGTATTTTTTACACTTGTTTTAAGTCTGGCATTTTGGTAGAAGGTTAGAAATGATAGCTTGTAGCCTTGTGTGTACAACTGAAAGGAGAGATATGAAAAATTCATTGGATTAAGAACCAAAAGAATTGGGGCAGGTGGCCCTATGCCTGTCACTTCCCCTGCTGAGGCCTCCATGCCTCTAATAGTTTGGGGTCTCCCCAAAGCAAAGCCCGAGACAGGGACTTGGGTGCAAGCCATTTATTTTGTTTAGAAGTAGGGATGAGACACGAGGAAAGTGAGAGAAGGAAGGAGGACACATCACCGTGTGTGACTCTAGTGCCTTCCATGGGAGCTTGATGCTGCTGAGATCCCTCTGAAGTGTGCAGAGTTCTTCCTCCGAAATGTCCCTATCAAAACCACAGGAGCCTTTACTCTCAGCCTGCTTCCTCCTGTATTGATCGGGGTTTCCCCAGGGGTATAGTTCTCACCTTCTAGGCCCTGCTGGCTGTAGTTCAAGGACAGCTCCTGGAAGGGAAGGAGCTGTGATAGGAGCACAGCAGGTGCTTGAGGTTGGATGCAGGCCATGCTAGGAGGAGAGTCTGAGCTCACAGGAAGCTCTCTGCGCCACAGCTGCTGCCGAAATCAGAAGTGGGGGGACCTGGGAGCTGACATGGGCCCCCAGGTGTTGACGACAGTATCCTTATCTGCAAAATATGGTACAGTGTGGTTAGGAGAATCAAAGGAAATCACATATGAGAAAGAATTTGTTGACATTAAAAACCTAGAAAAGTGCCAGGTATATGTGGCTGTCCTGTACCTACATTTAATAATTACCATTTCTCTCCAGCAAAAATGCATTTTAACATTCTGAATTGTCTCTAACATTTGAGGGGTTTAGGCCCCAAATTCTTATGTATAAATATTTTTAAATTATTCATCATCATAACAAACTGTTACATATATGTTTTTTTCTATGTATCTTGAAAAATATACTTTAATAATGCCCTGGAAAGCTAGCTTCAAATGTAGTATTACTGGACATTTTGGAGTTCCAAATGGAGTATGGTAGAATGGGGAAGCCAACTCCTCTATTATCTCTTCCAGAACATGTGACTGGTCACGTGACCTTATCTCAGCCCCCTCCATTTCCTCATCTGTAATGTCAAGTTCATGTGACCCTCCTTACAGGGCTGCTGTGCATAGATTTCACAGTGTTTACACACAGTAAACATGCAATGTGTTTGTTTCCTTCCCACCATTATTTTCCTTTTACAAAGAAAGAAAGTGAGACTCAGTTGCTGAAGTTGCTTTGCTGAGACAATGACTAGATGGGGACAGAATTAAAATGGGAACTGAAGTCCCCTGATGTCCAGCCCCATTCTCTTTCTACACAACCCACATCTCTTCAGTCTGACCCACCTTCCGAGGGAAGGAAGTGTGAACGCAGCCCGCCCGCCCTGAGCCCTGCTGGCCGAGGGCATGGGGAGCCTCAGCTCAGCTGCTGTTCGCTGTTGGACCAGAAAGAAAGCTTTCACAGCTGCTTGTGGCATTTACTGTTTGGCTGCAAGATAAATCCCCCGCATTCATCTGTAAACATCTCCGAGTCTCTCCCATTACAGGTGAGGCCTGAGGACATGTGTTTAGGGAGAGCTTTCTTGTGCTCTAGCAGGAGTTGCAATTAGCCTCAACAGCTTTGGGGTGTTCAATCATTCTGTTTTCCCCAGAGAGGTCTGTTTAATGTTCAATATTGAAGTCCTTTTGCCCGGATATGGATAACCTCCTGCGTCTAGAAACACCTGTGACGGGTCTCCCTGGGAGCCCAAAGGTTCTTGTTATATCCAAGAGGCAGGCCAAGGCTAAGAAATTGTCTAAATCAGTTTATGGCCAGAGGTTATCCTCAGATTTCAACCATCTTCATGTGAAGTTTCCATCTAGGTTCTGTCCTTGGAATTAGGTTCCGGTCCTTTCTCTGTCTTGGTAAGTACTTATATAGGGTGTCCCAAATTTCACGCAAGATTTGAATTTTGCGTGAGCATTAACAACAACAACAACAAAAAATAAAAGCCTAATTTTACTTGGTTTATTGAATCAGATTCTAATATCTGTTGCCCTTTGATTTCAATCCCTTCAATTTGATAAGCATTACCAAGTACCAGTTATGGCCCAGGAGCAGGACAATGAAGACCAATGAAGACCACGGCTTTGCCTATGTGCCAGCAAAGCCGTGGAGGCCATTTACCCGATGTGCTATTCTGTACATAACCCTATACTGTATGCTTTAAGAATCAATAAAAAATTTACAATTTTTAATTATAAACCTTGTTTTCTATCAAAATTACTTCTTGCGTGAATTTTGGGACACCCTATACATCAGTTGCTCTTCTTATTTATGAAATGAGGATAATGGTATCAAAGGCATTGCTAGGAATAGTCTTTAAAAATCTTTAAAAATACTTAACTGGCTAATAAAAGATTAACCTGAGAAATTACACTAGACCAGGGTATGGGGAACTGACTGCTCATTGGCTAGTTTGATGATGTTTCAGGTAGACATTTTGTATTTATGATGCTCTCCAGAGCCCTGGACTTACAACCAAGCACATTTTTGTTCCTCATCCAGCTTCTAGTTTCCCCTAAAGTTGGCCCGAGGTTGTTCATTATCCTCCTTGCTAACAGTAGATTTTACATTTTTAATCAGTATAGAACAGATTTGAAGAGGCAAATTCTAAGTAAGGCTGCAGGCTGTAACCTATTTTGCAGTGCTTTCAAAAATTTTACCTGCTTTCTTAAAACAGAAAAATCGTGCATTCATGATGAAAGAGAACATTTCTAAAGTGATACTGAAAATTTATTTGTGGGCAGTGATGCTTAGCGTTTGTTAAAATAAGAACCAGGCATAAATATAGCTTCCTATGTTTTGAAATATTTGGGCTATAAATGTCTGAGAAACTTTCCTCTCTCCGCCTAAGAATTTCCCCAGGGTAAGTGTCTTTCTCATCAGCAAAAAATATACGTTATGGTGGCAATGAAAACCAAGTCCAGGAAAAATATTCCTCACCCCTGATGTTCCAAATGGGAAACCATGCTTCACATACTAGTATGCTATCATTGGACTGGTTAAAGGTGAAAAACAGTTTTCATTGAACTGACCTGTAGTTTTTCTGTAGTGTGACCTGATTTGCTAACATTGCTTCAGAGCTTTGCTATGTCAATTGCTGAAAGGGTAGATTAAAGTTTTCAGTAGCTGTCTTCAATAAAAATGTCTACCCCTGACTTTGCTGGTGTGCGTGTGGGAAAGTTCACAATATTTCTGTGTATATTTTAGGGGCACAGGGTCAAGAAATGCGGATCTCTAAATCTCAGCCTGAGACAGTTACACCAGTCAATGGGAAGGAAAAGGGTTTCTTTCTTTTCCCTTTCACACTTTTCTACCTAAATAATTCCCCGATCCCTTGGAGATGCCTTCCATCATGAGACCTGGGAAATTCATCTTCACAGAGGGCTGTTTCTAAGCTGACTTTCACTTGAGAATCTCAAGATCATGCCCACCTGGGTGGGTTTTGAAAATTATTCACAAATTGACATTTTTGTCAAAAGTTGTCTGTCTTTCCATCCTACACTCTTTGTTCATGTACAAGTAACAAATGAACTTAGTTCCTCACAGAAAGTGACCCTGCATAGGCTGTTGCTGAAATGAAGATCCAGTCGGGGACTCAGAATGGGGGCTGGACAGATTCTGGATTTTCCTTGAGTATTTTTAAGGGATGATGTGATTTGAGTTATGGTCGAGGTCACAGCCTAAGAGAGTTAAAAGAAGTTTCTCATTCAGGATCAAAACTTACAGTCCGATTATTGGTTTCATCTCTGAGCTTTAAGTTTGTCCAAATTTGGGATCAGAAGACAAGCTCTGAGCTGGCTCCAGTCCTTGGGACCAGTGGCTTGATTCCAATTCTCAGCTTCCTTACATATACTATAAGGATTGGCCATTTGACCTCTGAAACCTGGTGACTCTGATTTTCCATTCTCATGACAAAGGCGAGGCAGTGTACACTGGTGGCTTATGTATAGGCTCTGGACCTAGGCTCTCTGGTCCAACCCTTGCCCCCACCACTGTTAAACCACGTGCTCTTAAGTGGATTATTTATGCCTCTTCTTTGTTCCTCAGACAGATGAATGGGGATAACCATTTGCTCACCTCATCTAGTTGTTGTGAGATTCAGTGAGTTGATACACATGAACAGCACCTGGCACATAGTAAGTGTCTCCTCTATGCAAATTCTTCCTATTGATGGATTCTGTGATAGGTCTGTTCTGCTTTTCTATAGAGCCATGTACTTTCTTGGCTAGAAATCTTTCTGCTTGCTCTTCTCTGCCGGGATTACTCTACCACCTCTTTGCCTACGCAGCTCTCATTCATCCTTCAGGACACTTGTGTAATAATCACTTCCTCCAGGGAGCCTTCCCTGAGCTTCTGCCCCTTCTTCAGCCTAGGTTAGGTACACCTACAGCATTTAATTTCAACACTCATCACACTTGCAGTGAATTACTTGTTCAGGTCCATCTTCCTCACCATGACATTCGGGCAGTGACTCCCTCCCTTCTGTGGAATACAGCACCTGGCGTGGAGTTAAACATACCATGTGTCAGGCAGGGGCCGGCCAACATTTGGACACAGGCGGTCATGGGATTGCATCTAGAGAGTGCCCACAACTCGCTGGAACCTGCGCAAGCCCCTTAGCCTCTCTGCACCATACTTCCCTCCGCTGTCCATGGGGATGATGACAGCAGCAACCAAGGAAGGTTGTGCAGATGGAAGGGTGTCTGCAAGGAATGAGCAGAGTAGCTCCTGGTGGATTTAGTTTGTGTTGGTTCTTTTTCTCACCCTCAATCACGTGGAAATGGAGATGTATTTCCACACGGGCCACAGGGGGTTCCATGAACCCTTTACCGCTCATCTCAGAGGCCACGACAGAAACCAACATTCTGCGTCCCCCACTGCAGAAGTCAAAGCCAGACAAAACCCCCACACATGTCTGCGGACCCACCCCTGACCCCCCTCCCACACAGTGTTGTTTATTGCTTTTGTTTTCTTATCACAAAAAGAATATCAGGATGTGGTGAAGCTTCAAAGAACACCTAAGTGCACCAGCTTAACAGAAAGTCCTGCTCTGGGTTTATTTCATATTGAATGCCAGCTTGCCTTCTGGAACTCTCTATAGCAGTGGTTCTCAACCTTGGCTGCACATTAGAATCACCTGGGAATCTTTTTAAAATCCTGATTTCTGGGCCTCATCCTCCGGAAATTCTGTTTCTTTGTTACTAATGTTGTGGCCCCACCCCATAACAAAGAAACAGAATTTCCGGAGGATGAGGCCCAGAAATCAGGATTTTAAAAAGATTCCCAGGTGGTTCTAATGTGCAGCCAAGGTTGAGAACCACTGTTCTATAGTATGTGAGTGAACTGTCAGCTTTTTTTCACAGCGTTTTACTAGAATGTATATCAATAATCAGGCAAATGGCTGCAATACTCACCAGTGATATAATCCGGTGTGTTTTCCTGCCCCTAAAACTATTGAACTTACCATTTAAATAACTGTTTTTTCACCGTTAGTTAATTTGGGGGAGAATGGAGGAAAATCCAATTTCTTTGTAAGAAGTTATGCTTTTTAAGTCTAAGCCTTCTTGACCGCCAGGAATAGCCTTAGAAATAAGTGAGAATGGGCTTGCTCGATGTCAGCTGAGGCTTCACACACAATTCCTTTTCCTTACCTTTAGTTTCCAAGTTGAAAATCTCAGGAACACCTTGCAGACGGGAGCCTGGCCCCAGAGTTCCTGGTGTGTCAAGGTCACCCTCTGGGGCTCGGTGAGAGGGCCATTCTGAGTGCCTTGCAGAATCTCACCAACTGTCCTTCCTACACATCGATCCCTGAAAGCCCCAGCCCCTGCCACCAGGAGCACCTCTGATGTCATCCCTGGTCAGCCTGTGGCTGGCGACATGCCCTGAGCTCTCCTGTAGCGCGCAGGGGCCCCGTGGGAGCTGTAGATGGAAGTGTGCTCTTGCTCGCCTGGGACGAAATGCCAGCTGAGTTTCCTTCTCCACTCTATCCGTCTGCTTGTCATTGGGTTGGGTTGAACCAATTTGTAAATAAAGAGAGAAGGCTGAAAGCTGAAGGTCAAACGATACATTTTTTTAAACCTGTGACTACTTTGTGGTTCTGGACTTTCCTCTGCAATTCATTTCAGTGCCGAGCGGCTCCCGTGACAGTGACAGAACGGAGGCTCTTTAAAGCGTCAGGTTCTCGCTCACCTCTCTGTGTCGCCCCGGGTGATCTTGGGGATCATGCCTCTTCTAGAATTATAATCACATCTATTGCAAGGTATTGTTATTTAATGTAATAATAAAGAAGTACATATACTATTAGTATATCATAATTTTTTGTTTTTATCATTGTTTTCAATATGATTGGTTTCCTTGGTGATCTTATGTATGTCATTTTGTTCATTAAAAATATTCTGAGCCTGGCCAGCGTGGCTCAGTGATTGAGCGTTGACCTAGGAACCAGGAGGTCACAGTTCGATTCCTGGTCAGGGCACATGCCCCGGCTGTGGGCTTGATCCCCAATAGGGAGCATGCAGAAGGCAGCTGATCAGTGATTCTCTCTCATCACTGATGTTTCTATCTCTCTCTCCTTTTCCCTTCCTATCTTTCTGAAATCAATAAAAATACATAAAAAATATTCTGAGAGAGGGCTCAGGTGCTTCCTCAGACTATCAAAGCAGCACAAACAAGTTTAAAGATTGCTGTTTTGGTGCCCAGCTGGCGTGGCTCAGTGGTTGAGCGTCAACCTATGAAACAGGAGGTCACGGTTCGATTCCCGGTCAGGGCATATTCCTGGATTGGGGGCTCGATCCCCATTGTGGGGTGTGCAGTGGCACCTAATCAATGATTCTCTCACATAATGGATGTTTCTGTCTCTCTCTTTCTCTTCCTTCCTCTCTGAAATCAATAAAAATATATTTTAAAAAATAAATAAAGATTGCTGTTTCGGGCCAAAGGTTGTACAACTTTTTCTCAAGGGTCAGATAGCAAATATTTTATGCTTTGCCAGTTATCTGATCTCTGTCTCCACTATTCAGCTCTGCCATTGTAGCAGGAAAGCAGCCATAGACAACTAAACAAACAAGCGAGGTTGTGTTCCCCTAAAACATTACTTATACAACCTGGCAGCTGGCTGAAGTTTGCTACCCCCTGGTTTAGGGCATCTTGTTATTCCTAAGTTGAAATTCTAAAGATGTTTCAGTTCAGCTCAACCACCCTTTATTTGACACCTACTATGTGCCTGCGTCCATCCAAACACGTACTGTGGAGTATCTTCCATGAGCACATTGTACACAGAACTGATGTTGCTCTGTCCTCCTCCACCCAAAGATGCGCTCTTCCTTTTCAGTTATCCAAACTCAAATACATCCCAAGCCTAACTTAAGTTCTTCCTGGTCCTCGTAGACTTTCCCTAGGACTTCCGTTCACATTGACCCATTCAAATAGAGCTCTTGAAATATGTCATTTTGCACTGGCTTCCTACTGATTCTTAGATGTATTATCTTCCAATTAGATTGTAAACTCCCGAAGAACTATGTCTGTAGTTCCTTGAGCCTCCAGAATATAGCTTCTGTGATGGAAGCCCCATTGATAATCATTAATCACTTGCCAATTGACTAGCCCATGGCAGCTGCCTACTGGGTTTGATGGTACCGAGAAAAACAGTTGTCCACTAAGGGTGAGGTTGGCAATAGGAGAGGTTTTTAAAATGCCAAAAGGAAAAAGGAATGAAACAGAAAATTATACCACCTACTGATTGTGCGACTTTGGATAAATTATTTTCTTCAGTGTCCATATGAGCCTCCACTAGACAAGTGACTCTTAAAGCTGTTGAGAATCTGAGGACCCTTTACTAAGAAAAATACAATGATGTTCACACATAAGAGCCCACATGCACTTTCTGAGAGCCTTCAGGCACTTGGGCGAAATGATCTCTAAGATGCTAATAACCAGGTTGGATGCTACATTGCCGGGGGTCATGCTTCTTCCCTCCCCAATGTACCAGTGAGCGAGTCTTGATTACTTGAATCAGCTGATTGGGATTTGAGTAGCCCCTGCCAACACCCTGCTTGTGCCCCCGAACTCCTCTGCCCAGCCACCTGCAGAGGTGCTCCGCTGGTCCCTGGAGATGCAGGACCTGACCCAACCCTGGCCCACTCTTTGGAAAAGTGCGTCCAGTGCCCATCTGCTGGCGGCTGCCCATCTTTACCTGGATGGCAGCACATTCTTCGTCTTCTTCTCTCCCTCTCGCCTTTTCACTGTTGGGGAAATTGGCAGGCAGAGTTGCTATGGTGATTTGACTGGCAGCTGTGTAGTTGAATAAAATAATTTTCTTTAATTGAAAAAGGAAGCTGTGGCTGGAGGGAGATCTAAGACAATAGTTTTGCCTAGTTGTCCCTTTCTCAACCTCCCCTTTGCACTGCTGCACCTGGAGAGACTCAGAACATTTAATTGTAAAGCCCATGAAAAGCGGAGGCCAGATGGTAAAGGTTCTGAACTGGTATTCAGGCTGCGTGAGCTGTCCTCTCACTCTATATAATGAAATGAAAGGTTAATGATTTTAATCTCTTATTTGCTGAAAACATAGCTTTCTTTCCTGCATTAAATGAACAAATACAAACTAATCGCCCTTTCTGGGGAGGGGGTGTAATTTTTACAGGATGATGGTGGCAGATAGTTGAGTGAACAATGGCATCCGAGAGCAGTTACAGGTCATTTCCTCTGGAAATGCCAGAGGGAAGCTTGGCAGAGACCAACAGGAAAGAAATGTTGCATCTTTTCTGATCTTACTTTTAGGGCATTCCTGTGGCTTTCCTCTGAAGTGGTTTTATTAATTTTAGTTTGTAAATGTGTTTCCTTCCACTCTGAGTTTTCCTCTTGTGTGACAAAGTTAGTTTACATGAGAAGTCCGTCTTTAGGGAGAGGGTATCAAGGAAGAGAAACTGGCCCTGCTGCCTCCAGTGGGCATGCCGCGTGACCTCTGCTGCTCCCCTGCGTGGATTCCTGTGTGAAGGACCCACGTCCCGCGTGGTTCAGGGTTCAGGATCTGGAGAAGGGGCCACACACAAATGAAAGAGACGAGACAAGAAATAATAATTTGGAAATATTGGGGGCCAGGCGGGCAAGCCCAATGCAAGAGAAAGGACTTCCACTGGTGTCCAGACCTTGCCAACCTTTTATTCAATTTTGGATACACATCTAGCTCTTAGGCAGGCAGGTAATTGCGGTAACAGACAGACTATCTTAAAGGTCAGTAAATATTAGAAGGATTTACTCTGAGACTATTTGGTCAGGAAATAGCTTGAGCCCCCATTGTCTGGACTAAACAATCGGTGCATAGCTCTGGCCCTTGCCAAGGGCTCAAGGTTCACCAGCGTTCCGGGATCCTTGTTTACACTTCTCTGCTAGTGAAGATAACGGGTGGCTTCCCACAACAAACCACTCTGCACAGTGAGCCTGAGGAGGCTTCTTTTCCTGGGCCTAAGGACTCCATTTCACCTTGTTGGAGAAATCTATGATCATCCGAGCATCTCTTTCAGCAAAATGAGTCTCTATTTCCATGCCCAATAAGTTCATAAAGGACAAACATCAGTCTATTTTGCTTCCTGCCTTCTTCTAAACACCTGTGAGCAGAGGTGTTTAACAATAGAGCACCGGAGAGGTGACCAGGCAGCAAGCTAAAGGGTGGAGGCTAGCCCCCAACCACTGTCCCCCTAGGTTTTCACCCAATACCAAGGGTCTTCTTAGTCTAACTTTCCCCCATCTACCCAAGTTGGCCTCACCATTCATCCGCTGTGACCTCTGGCAAGTGACGTACCTGTGAATGCCTTAGTTTCCCCTGTAAAATGGGGGAGGGTGTTTAATGTTATTACCTGCTGCATCGGGTAGTTTGGGGGAAATAAATGAATTAAGTTGGAACCCTGCTTCGTCCGGTAGTGTCCCCTTACTCGTGGTTTCCCTCTCTGCGGTTTCAGTTACCGGTGGTCAACCAGGACCCAAGAATATTACACTGAAGATTTCAGAACTAGACATTTCCTACATTTAAAATTGCACATGGTTCTGAGTAGCGTGATGAAGTCTCCCACTGTCCCACTCTGTTCCATTGGGACATTATTCACCCCTTTGTCCAGTGTCTGCACACTCTCTATGCTACCTGCCCGCTAGTCATTTAGGAGCCGTCTTGGTTATCAGATCAAATGTTGAGACGGGTGAGAAGGGCAGTGCTTGTCGTTAAGTCAGCCTTATTTTACTTACGAATGTCTCCAACGAGCAAAAGCAGTGATGCTGGCAATTTGGATATGCCAAAGCAAAGCCATACAGTGTTTCCTTTAAATGAGAAGGTGAGTACAACAAGACATTTGAGAGAGAGGAAACCACATTTACATAAGTTTTATTACATATATATTGTTATAATTGTTCTATTTTATTATTCGTTATTCTTGTTAAAATGTGCCTAATTTATAAATTAAGCTTTATCAGAGGTATGTACGTAGAGGAGAAAACATAGTATATCCAGGGTTCAGTACTATCTATGGTTTCAGGTACCCACTGGGGGAATACTGTACTTCCTAAGAACTTGATAAATGGTGATTATTATTAGCTATTAACACAGAACTTCCACTCCAGCTAGGCCAGATGCTGGTCGACCCCTGTGATACAGTCCTTCCCAAGTGTCATCTTGCAGCTCTTATTACCCAGAATGCTCTGTTCTCCCACCAGCTGGGAAGTCTGTACAGAGCAGCACAGTCCGGTAGAAATGCAATATGAGCGGTATGGAAGTTGAAGTGTTCTAATAGTGGCATTATAAAGGTAATAAGAAATACGTGAAATTAATTTTAATAACATATTTTAACCCAGTACATCCCAAATGTCATTTCAGTATGTAATCAATGAGATATTGTACATTCTTTTCTTCCTTTAAAAATCCAGTGTACGTTTTACCCTCACAATACGTTCTAGCCCCATTTCAAGTGCCGACCAGCCAGATGCTGGTCGACCACAGTGATGTGTGCAAGTCCCTTAGATAATGGCTAACAGGTGCTGAGAGTTAACAATGGGACGCCAGGCACCCTGCTGAGGATGCAGATTTTATTTCGTCTTTACCACAGCCCTCTTAGAGCAGTACTCCTATTGCCCCCATTTTACAGATGAGAAAAGAGAGATTTAAAGACGTGAAAGGGCAGCTGGCAGGGTTTGAGCGGCTCCGTCCAGCTCGGGTTGTACTGTCACCCTCTGTGTGCTGCCTCCCCGGTGGCGGCTCTGAGTGAGGGTCGGCGCTCTCTCTGCACCTGGGAACAGTTCTGCAGTTTGACTCAGAGTAGGAAGACTGGCCACGAACAGAATCTGCCTGGTTTTCCCATGGCGATTCCTACAAATTAGTCACCCCATAAAACGTTTATTTGTTTATTTTGTGAACAGACTGTGAGCCCACGGAATCTGAGCTCCCTGACCTCCGGGAAGGGGGCTGTCAGGGGAAGCTGGTCTATGAAACATCTGCAGGACAGAGCCTGGAAACGATTCCCGCGGGGGATGTTTGCATGGCCAAGGCCTGCGAGGAAAGAAGGCTGCTCCTTACAGGCTGCTCCTTACACGGTGTTTAAACACTAGCCCTGAAAAGAACCTGCCTGCGTTTGTTGGCAGGGACTTAAAAACGACGGCCTAAGATTGAAAATCAAGATGGGTCTCAGATAGGGACCGTCCCCTCTCATTTGCACAAGCGTTGCTTGCAGAGTTCAATGCCAGTGGCCGGTGTGCATGGCGTAGCGCCTTTCCTGGGGCCGGCCCGGGGGGGGCGGGGGGGGGGGCGCTGACCGCGCTTCTTGCTCATCTTGTTCTTTCCTCCATCAAGGCCAGATTTCGACAGCAGTTGGACCTTCATCCAAGAGCGGATCCAGATGGACTCCATGGTTATCAAGGGCCTCGATCCGGACACGCACTACCAGTTTGCAGTGAGAGCCATGAATCCCCACGGCCGCAGCCCGCGCAGCCCGCCCAGCCACACCGTCCGGACCTCCCGTGAGTACCGGGCCCTGGGAAGGACGCGCAGGGCTAAGGTCGCCTCCTGAGGACCTACTAAGTGCCCAGCGGAAGGGCAGCCAGGGCCGGGCCTCCCTCGGCCTTTTCTGCGACCATTTCCCAGCCCCTTGGAAGCCGTTTGAGCAGGCACTCAGGCTGTTGCTATGGACACGGGGTCAGCGGAGGGTTTATTTTTGCACAGTCCTTGGGGAGTGTGAGGTCAGCTTTCTTTCACGACCCCAGGAACAGAGCACATACCACGGCCTCCCCACACTTTTTATCCTTTGAGATAATGGGTTCATTTTAAAATCACAGCGTTTAAATAACGCTCCCAGACTCTTCGGGGCCAGTGTTCGCTTGCAAATCAAGGGCGCCAGGTAAGCCAGTCCCTGGGAGGACGGTCAGGGAGAACCAGAGGAGTCACTGGTGTGCTGACACCTACCGGGCGCTGATGGCAGAAGATCCTGTGGGTCCCAGCGCCTCTCCGGGCTGGGGGGGCGGCTGGGTGATGGGCAGATCTGCTGGGCGGGGCTTGGGTATCTAGTAGATCTGCTGGGCGTTTTTTCAAAATGTCAGATTAAACTCTTATTACAGTCCATAGTTTAAGGAGCTCCCCCATGATGGATTCAGGAACCACTTCAATGACAGCCCTCCTTGCCAATCCCTGCTTAGAAACCTTTGTCTTTTGAAAGTGGGGGCACATGTACCTACAGCTGGGACCCTGTGTAGCGGGGAGGTCTCAGAACTGAAACTTTGAAGACTATCATCTTTTCAGTTTTGCCAGTAAATTCCTCCAAGTTTCTGTCTGAAGAGCCCTGCTGTCCCCTGAGTCCCCTGTCCCCAGGAAGGCAGCCTGCCCCACACTGTCGGCTGGCTTTCCATTGGCCGGTGCGGAGCCCTCCTTCTATTGGTTAGTGCATCTGAATAAACTCCTCCCCTCTCCTCACAGGACACCCACACAGCTGACTCCCAAGGTCACGGCTCTTATCAGGGGTGGAGAGTCACCAAGTCCTAGGGAGGTGGGCTCTTCTGAGAACAGCCCTTAGCCTAACCTTGGGTGTCAGGCTTCTTCCTTCAAAATGAACTGTTGGGGGATCTGGAGATGTGATGAGGACACACACCCCTACATACACCATAACGATGATCACCCAATAACTGCTAGACTCCTCTTCCTCTTTAGAGTTTAGGAGCTAAAACTCCCCAGGCATATGGCCAGGAATGAAGCACCTTCTTCCTAGAAATGTCAACGATTCTATCTCCAACCCAAGGAGGGCCTCCTTCCACTCCTGCTGGCTGACATCTGTGCTATAGTCTTTGGTTAAACTTTGTGCTGCCTGGCCCAAAATTGGGGTAACAGGGGCCTGACAAGCCTCAGCCTTAGATCTGACTGTACTTTGAACCTGTAGTTTGTCTTTACGACAAATGAGGCGGTCACACTGTATGCTCACCCCACTCTGCTCCCACACTGTGAGCTGACCCACACTCACCTTCTTCCTTCCATCCCTAGTGTCTCCTTCTCCACAGAGACAGACACGAGAAGGATGAGATGGCCCTGGATGTGGGTGTGGACATCGGACTCGGGGGAGGGGATGTGGGTTAGGGCATCCCTCCATCTTTCTCTTTTTAAACTGAAGCATGGTTCTGGTCTTGGAGTTCCTGATAATCATTGCCCCCTTGGTGGATCCTAGTTCTGTGGATTAAGTAGGATAAGGTATATGAAAGAACTTTACAGATATATAGTGGTTTTTTTATTGAATTTATTGGGGTGACACTGGTTAAAATTATACAGGTTTCTGGTGTACAATTCTACAATACATCATCTGTATATTGTATTGTGTATTCACCACCCCAACAGATATGTAACGTTTCATTACAATTGGTCTCCTGTGCGAAGTAAAATGTTATCATTTCAAAGTAATTGTGCACAGGGGAGGTGGCTGACTCAGTGAAAACTCTCAATCATGAAATAGTCTTAAATAAATATAATTTAACGGCTTTTACATATATACAGTTACTCACATCAGGATAACAGAAATAGAATTTGTTAGATGGCCTAATCACGGACACTAAGAATGTGCTGTAATTCGTATTTCAGTCGTGTTTTTTTCTCATGATCCCTTCCAATGTTTTAGAGACCCCTGTGGTTCCGGCACATTCACACTGCTTATTTGCTTTTAGTTTAGACTGTTATTTTGTTTCCCAAACCCATTTTTCAATATATAAAATCTAATTACCAAGGAGCACTTATTTGGATCACAATAGATTCCGGAAATCAGAGCTACCACTGTGAGAGTCTTCCGTGAGCCAGACACCACACTGAGCATGTTACCCGGCAAACCTCATACTAATCCTCACAAACAACCTTGTGCTGGCGTAATGGTGTCCCTTTCCATAGGTTTTTACACATTGAGTTTTTGAAGGGTTGTGGATTTTGCCAAGAATAAAAATTACAAAGGCAGGATTTGAACTAGGGTTTGGCTGCCTGCAAAGCCACTTCCCTGAGTGAGATTCAAATTAAAGGTGGTTCTTATTCTTCTCATGCCAATAGCATGAGGATGGTAAGGTCAACAATTAAACAAAATGGACTGGGGAAGCTCTGGCAGCACAGGACAAACCTAAAAGGTTTTCTTTTTTCATTGAAAACTTGTGAGGTAGCCCTGGCTAGTGTGGCTCAGTTCGTTGTGCAACATCCTGTGCACCAAAGGGTTGCTGGTTTGATTCCTGGTCAGGGCACATGCCAGGGTTGCAGGTTCAGTCCCAACTACGGAACATGCAGGAGGCAGCCAATTGATGTTTCTCTCACATCAATGATTCTCTCTCTCTGTCAAATTAATTAAAAAATATTTTAAAAACATGTGAGGTATACTGTACGTCCCTACCAGCCTGAATTCACCCAGTATTCATCGGTATAGCCCTGGGATATTGCAGCCTTGCAGCCAGCAGCTCTTCTGATTGGTTAGATCCAAGTCCAACCAGTGGTAAATCGTTTGAACGTGGCCTTGAAGGAATTTGTGAGAACCGTATTTCTACCTGTTGGGCTTTCCCACTCACTCACTGCCTCTCTCCCTCCCCACCTCAGGGCCCTTGATACCTGGTTGTTGTTTTTTGCTGTGATGCCCATTTTGCTCCCTAAACAGTGAACTTCAGTACAGAATTGAGGCAGAGTGCCCAATGGGAACCTTAGATCCCACCCTGGACGCAGCCAATCACTGGACTTCTCTTGCCTATTTTAGCCTACGCCCACCTCCTTCCAAAGGAAAAATAACAGTTCAGCTCTCTTACTAACAAGCATTGACTTCCCGGGACCTATTAATGCCAGACCCTATTAGCAGCTTAATTGCTCAATGGGGCCGCTGGTAGATCTCAGTTGCTTTTGTGTCGGTAGTTACCGAAAGCCAGGGCCAGCGTTTTCCTCCGTTAGCGCTCAGCCCAGTGAGGAGGGAGGAGGGTTTTGAAGGCTTCACTGGAGTGTTGCTAGGCATCCCCAGCATCCCCATCTTAGCTCCACAAAGTCACTGTACAAGGACGAAGATCCTAAGATGTTTTAGTGTCCGTGTTTTCAAATGAGAAATGGAGCATTTCACTGACCTTGACCGGTAATGATGCTACCTGTGTTTATGTCCATCCTTGTACTGGAGACTGTCCTAGCATCCATTCTGTTAGGAAACACGATCCGGTCCCTCACACCCTATCCTGCTCGATTTTTTTCAGAAATACCAACAACATTATAATTTGCCTCAGTGTTTCCTGGCATTCTTTTATCCCCATGATTGATTTTATAGGTTAGCCGATCAGAACAGGGGGCCCTGTGGAACCTCACCGGCATGGGTCCACGCGTGGCTTGGTAGGACATGTGTTTGCCCCACCAGGCAGTCACTTATTCTCTGGGAGCCAAGAAGGATGGAACAAGTAATACAAATGTGAACTATAAATAATAGAAAGGGCAGAAGTCAGAAAGCGTTTTATTTTTACCAAAGACACATGAAATGAAATGAAAAACAACTCACATGTGTGACCAGCTTTAGGATTATAACAACCTTCCCTGGAAGGTTATCTCATCCTGGTGCCCTAAACCACTTAAATCTTGTGTTCTGTGCTCATGATACAGTCAGAGAGAAGGGAAATCAGTACACCAGTAGGAGGTGTTCTTTTCTTCCTATCAAAAATCACTTTTCTCTTCCCCACCTGGGGGCGTTTACACCCTGTTTCTCTGCTGGAACTCCCTCTCCCCAGATCCTCCCATGACCACCCCTCAGGCAGGCTCCCCTCTCACTGTTACCCCGGCCCCATTTCCTGCTTGATTTTCTCCGTAGCCCTTTCACTGCCTGAAACTATTTATTATCTGTATCGACCCTCCCGTATAAGCTCCAACTGGAGTTGGAATGCCTTGTTCAAGGTTGTGTTCCCAACACCCTGAACAAAGCAGGAGCTCAATAAATATTGATTGAGTACGTGAACGGCTGAATATGACTTAGCACAGGGACTCCTTTTGGGGGCCGGATGACTTTCTACTGCTACTATCTGGGGAATTCAGAGGAGGTGGGAGGAGAAAGTTGGTCTAGAAACCTTTGGGTTGCCCCAAAGGCTAAGTTTATAAGCAAAGTCGAACTCCCAGAATTGTCAAGTGACACCAATAAAAACAAAGTAAATAAAGGAGGGAGGGAGGAAAGACGGAAGGACAGGGGACAGCAAATCTCTGGGGACTAAGTTCAAGGCAATAAAGGTGGCAAAGAGGCGTTTGAGAGAAATCCCAGCGATCAAGAGTGTAATGAGGAAGAGAGACACTTTCTAACCAAGCCCTTGTTTGCTCCTGTGCTATGTCTTGATCATTAAAATAAGCTTTATCATTTCTACACTACATTTCTCCTCTAGTCCTAATAGGTCTGATTATGGTCTCCGAGCCTCAGAGATCACATAGGGAGGTGGGAGAGATGCTTGGTTTGTTTGGCTTTTGCTGTATTCACCCCACAATCCAATTTCTTCAACAGTTTCAGAAACTCTTCTTCTACCGAGCTGAGACAAATCCAGCCTGGCTCAATCACATTTCTACACTAACCCTGACTCCACAATATTCCCCCATATCCTCGCCCCCACCCTCACCCCACTTTTCTTCTCTCTACCTTCCTCACTCAAACATCGCTCTTCAGCTGTTGCTGGTTGTATGTCTGTTTATATCCTTTGTCCCACAAGTGTCCTTGTGTGAATCTGGCATTTACCCAGTTTTGCTCTGAGATTTGGGCCCTTGGTTGTAATTGACTTAACATCTCCCCAGAGACCAGCTCCGTTTGCTCGGGTTCCTGGGTAGATGTTGTCACTAAAAGTAGCCCCAAAGTAGATGTCCTCTCTCCTGGTGACAAGTGAGAGCTTCTGAATTGGCTGCCGCAGTGAGCAGAGGGGTAGGAAGTGGGGACAGAAGGTGGTGGCAGGCACTGGGGGGGGGTATGAAGCAATCAGAGAGGGACTGGGTTTTAGTTGGTTGGTTAGTTTCAGAAGGCTGCACATTTGGCCAGACTGGTGTGGCTCAGTGGTTGAGTGTCGACCTATGAACCAGGAGGTCATGGTTCGATTTCAGATCAGGGCACATGCCTGGGTTTTGGGCTCAATCCCCAGTAGGGGGCGTGCAGGAGGCAGCTGATCGATGATTCTCTCTCATCATTGATGTTTCTATCTCTCTCTCCCTCCCTCTTCCTCTCTCTGAAATCAATAAAATCATATTTTTTTCTTATAAAGAAAAAAGAAGGTTGCAGATTTAAAAGACATCAGAGAATCCAAACTGCAAGGCACAATAAGATTTTATAACTCATTATGCAAGCGCATTCTGGATCAGCCAGAAAGGGGGTGGGGGTGACGGAGAAAAACCCCAGCGTTAGTGCTGTTCCCCTGTTTTTATGTGTGTGTTTGCTTTTTATTTTTAACCTCCCCACTAAGAACCATTCACCTAGACGAGGGGCAGCACGTTTTTCTGAGGAGGGCGCGATAGTGACTCTGTTGGGATTTTCAGGCACCTCTGCATGGAAGCAGCCACAGACGATAAACAATGTGTGTGCCCATGTTCCAATAAAACTTTATCAGTGGACACTGAAATGTGTATTTCATATGGTTTTCATGTGTCACAAAAGATTTTATCTTTTTAAACCCTTTTTTCAGCCATTTAAGAATGTGAAAACCATATTTTTGACTCCTGCATTGTTAAATGATTAAAGAAGACAATCCTGTATAATAAAAGGCTAATATGCAAATAGACTGAACACCAGAATGACCAGTTGCTATGATGTGCACTGACCACCAGGGGGCAGATGCTCAATGCAAAAGCTGCCCCCTGATGGGCAGTGCTCTCCCACAGGGGGAGTGCTGCTCAGCCAGAAGCCCTGAGCCAGGCTCACTACTGGCTAGCGCACCAGCGGTGGTGGCGGGAGCCTCTCCTGCCTCCACAGCAGCGCTAAGGATGTCCAACTGATGGCTTAAGCCTGCTCCCCATGGGGGACCCCCCCCCCAAGTGCAAGAATTTCGTGCACCCAGGCCTCTAGTTTAGGTGATAAAAGCCAAGTTTATCCCACACTGCCTGGAATAGGCAGTCTCCATTCTCAAAGGTCCCTAGAACTGGAAGGAAGCTGGGCAGAAGCAGGGAGCTTACAGGATAAAGAACAAGAGAGGGAGAAGCAGGAAGTGGCTAAGGAAGGGGGAAATCGTGCAGCGCTGAGCTGGCTTGGCATTTGCGGATTGGCTGGCACACAGCCGGTGGCTCTGGTCCAGCGGAGCATCTGCAGGGACCCTGAGTGTGCGTTTGCTGGGGTGGCACCCTGCAGGAGCGGCTGCATCTTGGGCCGTCCTTCCAACAGTACAAAGCAGGTGGCAGTCAGATTTGGCCTCTGGGCGTAGTTAGCTGAACTCAGGAGGGTCTCCAGGAAATGTGGGGAATCCTCTTATGGGTAGCAATTTTGCCAAACTTGGAAGGAATCAGTTCGTGCATATGAATGAAATTGTCGCCTTGAAAGGTATCCCTGCAATTCACACGCATGTTCTCACACAAGTATCAGACCTGGAGAGCCTGCAAGCCAAGGGTTTCCAGGCAGGTCTGTGCTGCTCTTGCCGCCGGGAGAGGAGCGGAGGGAGGGCTTGCTTCCTCGGCATTGCTCCGGGAGCTTGGAATAAGTAGGCCCATAAATCGGCGAGCTCATGGATTTGTACATCTTCGGAAGGTGAGACGAACGAGGAGACGGAGGAAGAACAAGTCGTTTGTTTTACTCAGCGCCTCGGCAGTCTGCATTCTAAGTGTGCAGCTCGACGCAGACATAACTTTGGGTCTGACTTTGCATCCGGGCGCCCTCACAGCCCTCGATTCTGCACGTGCTGCAGCCTCCACGCGTGTAAATCTGGGTGACAGCCTGTTCCCACACTTTATTGGCTCTGAAGGAAATGATTCACTTTGCTGTTTAAACGCCTGCTACCTGTTTCTTGCTCCTCTGAGGCCTTCTACGCCTTCCATCACCAGGCAGTTACTTAGAATCGGTACGCAGAGATGTTACCCCCTCTGGCTAGTTAGGGGAGAGAGACTAAGGCAAATGGGAAGCAAATATAATTTCCCAAACAAAAGGCACTCGCGGTGCTCCGGGTCAGCCGCAGACCCTGTCAATCAATCCGCCGCAGCCAGCAGCCGCCGGGTGGGCCGCATGCTTACTCCTCTCCGTCTCAATGGATTTGTACACATTAATACGTTGACGTGAGTTAACACAAGCGTTAACGATTTTTCCTTTGTTTCTCTCTATTTTTTTTTAAATATATATTTTATTGATTTTTTACAGAGAGGAAGGGAGAGGGATAGAGAGTTAGAAACATCAATGAGAGAGAAACATCGATCAGCTGCCTCCTGCACACTCCCTACTGGGGATGTGCCCGCAACCAAGGTACATGCCCTTGACTGGAATCGAACCTGGGACCCTTCAGTCCACAGGCCGACGCTCTATCTACTGAGCCAAACCGGTTAGGGCTCTCTATTTTCTTGTTACCCATTTTGTTCTCTTTCTCTTGGAGTCCTCATTCCATGGTTAATCTTTATTGCCCTTCCCGTGGGGGCACTTCTTGCTTTTACACAGTTCTCCATTCGGATGGTGTCTTAGCATCTCAGCTCCTGATTCACTTAGGTTCTCGGATGGGCCACAGCCCTGGGTTAACTCAGAGAAGTTATAGGAAATCAGCCCAACACAGCGAGAGACGTGCGGGGTGGGGGTGGGGCGCACAGTGACAGACATATGGGAGGACACAGTGAGAGACGCGCAGGAGGGACACAGGCCTGCTGGCCACGTCAGCTGGATCTCATCCAATTACGCAGCCAAACATGGAACAAATAGGTACAAACATGTGCAAGTCAGAGACAACCCTGGGAGAAGGGACGGCTTTCCTAATGATCTCAGGTGTCACCAGGCTCCTGGCAGGAAACAGAGGCACGCGCAGTTGGGTCATTTGAAATGAGTTTAGCGAAGGGACTATTTGCACAAGTTCTGACAGACGCCAGGAAGTCAAGAGGAAGCAATTACCAGCTTCTGGAGACAGACAGGGAGGGCCATCGGGCAAGGGCTGTGACCGTCGGACACATGTCCCGTGACAACCTCTTAGGATGGAGGTTGCTCTGACTCATTTTCCTCCCTCCTCCACCCTCCTGCAGGGGCTTCCCGACAGGCAGAGCACAGTGGGAGCCAGATAGGTCAGTCTCCGGGGGCCCAGGACGGAGTGGAGAAGGGCAGGGTGGCTCTGGGGGCACTGGGAAGGAATCCACCACAAGGAGGAATAGTACCATCTCCTATAGTAGAGAATGGTGCCTTTGTGAGTTTCAAAACCATGAATCATTTTTTGGTCTTTCACTCTTATATACACTGAGTGACCAGATTATTATGACTACCCCATCAGTACAATGAAGTGAATTAGTTATGCAAATAATAATAATAAAACCTTGAGAGTATTTGCTTAGGAAGTTTTCAATATTCAGTATTTTTGGATGTGTCAATGAAATACTAATGGGGTGGTCATAATAATCTGGCCACTCAGTGTATATTTAGGCACAGACCTTATCTCATTCATCTTTGCCTGTTGAGCTTATTGCAATGAACGTAGGACATCGTCAGATCTCACAGTGGAATGCTATTGGTTGAGGGTTTGTGACTTCAGAGCTGGGAAGGACTGCCTCAGTCAGCCGTGAGGAAGCAGGCCCGAGTGATCCGGCAGCCTTCTCAAGGTCACCCCAGGGCAGGTCCTGGGCAGAACCCAGGCTGCCATTCCCTTGTGAGGGGGATTCCCACTTTCTAAAGAATCAGTCCCCCACCTTAGTTTACACCGTATCCATCGATTCTTCCAAACTAATATTTAGTGCCTACTGTGTGCCAGGCACTGTTAAAGATGCTGAGAATTCAGCCGTGAGCAAGACCGACAAAAGGAACGCCTGACCTCACAGAGCTCACGTTCTAGTCAGGTGGACAGACAAGAACAAATAAATCTAAACATGTAGATAGCATGGCAGAGGGAGAAAACAAAACAGGGAAGGTGACGGGCAGTCAGAGAAAGATAGCCTCCTGAGAAGGTGACATTTGAGCCAGAAGAACGGGGTGACCTCTCTGGATAGATCCTGGATCAATTATCTTCCTACCTATCGAGCCAGCCAGCCAGCCCTTTGTGGGAGGAGCATTGCAGGCAGATGCCGAGGTCCTGACGCAGGAGCATCCCGGGCGTTCCTTGTTCAGGGGGGGAAGGGAGGTCTGTGTGGCCGGATTGGTAGGTCCAAGGGAGAAGAGTGGGAGGAGATGAGGTCACAGTTGGTGGTGGCTGATTAGGACCTAGAGGGCCACAGGAGGCCACTGGACTTTGCTCTCACTCAAAGAGAGATGGGAAGACTGCAGTTGGGTGGAGGGTGGAGGGAGGCACTTGATCAGGTTTCAGCAGATTCCCTCTCACCGGTTTGTGAAGACAGGACGCTGGAGGGGCAGGGGCAGGAGCAGGGAGGCCAATGAAGGAAGCCGTCCTAATAATCCCAAAGCAGAAATCGCTTTTTTGTGGTCTCTAACTAGAAAACGTAATCCATATTTATTATCAGGAAAAAAAGTACAAACAACATACAAAAGTGCAAAAAAAATAAAAACTATGTCTGATCTCAGCATCCCGGCATAACCGCTACTCACAATTTGATATATAATCTTCCAGAATCGTTCTTAATCTAATGATAAGGTCATAGTACATGTGTACTTTTTTGTATAACAAAATGCTATCTACATCTCTGAATATAAGTAAATACAGGCCTAACACATTAATTTTAATAACCATGGTGCATTCCATTATAAAGCTCTACCCCATTTATTTACGAATTCTTTATCGATGGGCATATAGCTCGTTTCACTATGGCACGCAGAGCGGGGCCGCTCGGCAGTGTCCTGGTTTGTCCTTTGGCTTGTCCAGGTTCTTATTCCCCCTTTCGCTATCTCCACGGAGCACAGCGGGTCAGGATGGTACCGCTCTCTGCTTTTATTGATGGAGAGACTAGTGTGCACAGCCATTGGCAATGTGGATGGCATTTGACACCACATCTCTTACCTGCTAGCCTACCCTTTAGTATTTTGATAAGTACTATCCATAGTTAAGCACACATTTGAGAGTTGTTGTTTTTTCCCGGAAGAAAAAAACCATCTGCTATGAGGACGAAACTACCCATTGTTTAAGCTCAGATCTCCTATTGGACGTTTTGGTGGTTCCAGCTGCTCGTTCCCACCTGTGTGGAGAGCAGAGACCTGTGACGGAACAAGATGGGTTGCCATCTAACTCTAACCCTAGTGTCCACCACTTTTACAAATGTGAATGCATGCCCATCCTGGCCCAGTGGAAAGTTGCCCCCAGCAGTCGTCTGGATCACACAGTCATAAGGGATTCCAGAGCCCAACGGATTCTGAGGATCAGCTACATAAGGAAACCTCTGGAGCAGTGGTCACCAACCAGTGGTCCATTAGGGAATGACCCACAAGTGGTCCTCAGGAGCAAGCAGGCAGAGGCACCCCCAGATGGCGGCAGTTCCCAAGTAGCCCAGCAGGTGGCGATAGGGCACAGACTCTCAGAGCCCTGGGAGCCCTTTAGAATTAGTTTGGAGCCACTTGAAATGGTTGAGATGCCTTTAGACAAACAAACACAGGTTTTGTAGGATAAAAGCCATCCTTAATTTATGAATAGAAATTTGCATTTTGTGCATTAGTTTTTCTTTATAGCGCAGTACCCTTGAACTTGTTTTGCATTCAGTCCGTGGTTTGACTGTTCTGGTTCTAAATAAATGCCTCCCTTTTAACGTTCTCTTTTCCTAATTAACAAAGTGCCAAGTCGAAAGAGATAAGTTATGCCCTTTAATTATAATAGCCCCAGGATACTGGGAGAATTCTTATCGCTGGCTTGGACTGCACGTTCTGTCTTCACTAAGAAATAGTGTGAGTAAAAGCTTCATGTCAGTTCTGGGTCTGAGATCTGAGGCAGAGGGCCCAGCAGGACCCAACAGCTGCAAGCTGGGTCCCTGGCATCTCCTGGTCATGCTGCGTCTGGTCCTCCCTGGGCACATTTCCTTCCGATCAAAACTGGAAAATGACAGTTAGCCTGGGTTAGTGTGAGAGATGCGGAGTTTGAGATGCTGCAAAGAGTACTTGAGGACGGCACCGGGAGTCCAGAATTCCAGATCAGCTCTGCCACCAATGAGCTGCCTCTCTGGGCCAGTCCCATGGACTCCCTGAGCCTCAGTTTACTCCTCTGTAAAATGGACTAGTGGTGGCTGATCGCTAAGGTCTGGCTACAAAAGTCAAAATTTCTTGGACTCTGAGTCTCGGTAATTCCATATTCCTTTCCCCACTCTTATCTCACAGTCTCTCTGTCCCCAAACTGAGAAGGAACTTCTGGTTTCTAGGAGATACGTTCTATACAGTGCCGAAACAGTTCTATACAGTGGCTAGAAAGCAGTTTCTAGCCACTGAGTCATAGGTGCCTTATTTCACTTGTCAAGATGAGCAGAATCGAGCCATTTCCATTCTCATCATGGTGCCATTTGGTACCTGCAGCCACACGTCAAGGTCCTTTTCTCCAAGGACTTTCCTTCAAGATGGACTTGCTAGGTTGGGTTAGGGGGCAGGACGCCACTTCTCCTTCTGTGGCCTCAGTTCACACGGAAATGAGAAGTTGTGACTGGGAGGTATCTAATGTCTTTTTCAATTCTAAGCTTCTAGACGGAGTAGGGGGAAGGGATGGGAACGGTGGCAGTTTTGAGGGAATGTCTTTGGATTTGGGGGCAAAGTCTCACCATGGAAGGCTTCCTCTCCACGCGTGTCCCACTGGGCCAGGATGGACAGACAGACTCCACCGTGGTGTGGAGCATCGCAGGAGTGTCTCCTGTGCCGGGTGGAGACCTTGGTCGTTGGTGACTATGTGACGTGTTAGTTAAGTGGAGGATGGGAAGGAATAACAACAGTCTGAAGTATGGGTCTGCCCTCAAGGGGTTCACAGCCAAGTTGGGAAACACCAGGGCAACTTTCCGAGGCCAGGAGTTCAGAAAGTGTAACTATCTTAATTGTCTATTGGTTTCATCAAGCTATGGGAGCTGAGTGCGAGCTTACGCTCAGGGGCAAATGTCTGTGTGTGGACAGCCCGACCCAGGAGGAGGAGGAGGAGTGTCCTACAGGTCTCGGCAGCTCCATCTTTTGTGGAGTCACCATTTCTTCTCCAAAAGAGTCTGATGTTTTCTTCTTAAACCATCACTTGCTTTGGATCTTTGGATGATGCCCCGTGTCTCCACAGAATGTGTGTAGCTGGAGGAATGGGAGGCTATGCAGAAGGAGGTAGAAGAGGGAACAGGAGGGTAATGTGGAGAAGAGCACTGGGCAAAGTCTTTCTTCAGGAGTCAACTGGTAGACCAGCTTGTGTGCTAAGACTTTTGAAGAGGGGGAAAGCTGAAGACACAATTCGGAGTCAGATTATTAGAGGCGTGATGTAATCAGAGAGATTCCAAGGATAAATTCTAGCTTTGCCATCTACCATCTCTATGCCTCTAAGCAAGTTCTTTCATCTTTCTGAGTTTAAATCCCCACTTGGTAAAATGGGAGTAATAACGCCAATTTCAGAGGATTTCATGAGGAGTAACAGAAACAATGTCTGAAAAACACTTGGCATAGTAAAATACACACACACACACACACACACACACACACATACGTATGTATGTATTTCAGAGGAGAGAGAGATAGAAACATCAATAATGAGAGAGAATCACTGATTGGCTGCCTCCCGCATGCACCACATTGGGGATCAAGCCTGCAACTTTGGTCAGGGACTTTTTAAGAAAAACATATATAAAACATATAAACATAATATGAACACTCACATGTACCCAACACCTGTCTTAATGAATAAAATATTAGAGAGCATTCTTGAAGGCCCTGGAATGCCTCGTGCACATCCTTCTAACCTTCCACAGGTATTTTTTGTCACTGTCTTAATCATTTAAACTACATATCTATGTATTCTTATTACATAATATATTAAGGTCTGCTTGCTGTTGACTTTTATATAAATGGCATTACACTGGATGTGTTTTGTGATTTTTGCAACTTGCATTTTTAATGTGAAATGATGTGAGATGAAGCCATGCTGATGCATTATTAAATGCTCATTCATTCATTTCCCCTGCTACATAGTATTCCTCTCTGTAGAGACACCATAATTATTGAGAGATATTATAAATAACAAATGTGAGATCTTGTTTTCTGTTACAAATTCTAATGCTATGAACATGTTTTGCACGTCTCCCGCTACACGTGTTTCCAGGTTTTGTACGTTAGGGTAAGATTGCTGGGCCCAAGGGAATCAACGTTTTCTACTCTATAAAACATTGCCAAGTGTTTTGCAGAGTGGCGTGCACGTCTAACGTCAGTGACTACGGGTGCCCACTGATCCCATCCTTGGTGATGTTTTTTTTGCTCAGCTTTTACCTGTTTGCCAGTCTTGTCGGTATAATATGGCAGCTTTTTCGGGGTCTAATTGGCACTGTCTTGATTACTTATGAGATGAACCCTGTTTTGTACTTTTTGGTCATGATCCTTTGTCTTTAGTGTTGACTTTTTTGAGTGCCCACCACATCCCGGTGTCTTGGGCGCAGCTGCGTGTGACTGGATTAGGGTGGTTGAGGGGTGGAGGGCGTGTTGACGGCAGTGGCTTCTTTTCTCTGCGAAGGCCCCGAGGAGGAGGGAAGTGGCCGCTACGGACCCCATTATCTAACGAACACGGGAGTCAGCGAGGATGACGAGGGATTTGAAGACGACTTAGATCTGGATATTTCCTTTGAGGAGGTAACACAAATCGCTGCTATTAAAACCCAGGTGTTTTGTGTGTGTTTTTTCTTGCTGAACAAGGTAATTTGGCCAATGGGCTGTGGAGCATTTTATGTAAAACTGACTTAAATGGAATCTATTCCCTCTGACTATTAGGCTCCCGGTGATCATAAATGAGTAATAACTAAATACCAACTGTGCTGATGTTCTGTGGGCAGCCCTGCCTGCCGACTTCCAATCTGGCCAAAACATACTGAGATTTCCCACCACGTAAAATTTTACACAGTTAGGTATTATAAGGAAATGAGCAGGTCCTTGACAATTCCATCTTCATGCTATTGTAATAATAAGAAGAATAAACAACCATATATCAGCTTTACTTCTAATTTTCTGACTAATACAAAGCAAGGTACCAAAAGTCCTTGAGCCTCAAGTTCTTTAGCCATAAACTGGGGAAGGGACTATCTGCCCGCCTACATCCCGGGGAATCAAAAGTGACCATGTTTTCAAGGATTAGGCATCCACCATCATAAGGCCGTCTAATTCTTGGTGCTCCTTCTCAATCCTTTTCTGGCTGTAGGTTAAACCACTTCCTGCTACCAAAGAAGGGAATAAAGTGTTGGTGGAATCCAAGTTTGTGCCAAGATCAAACCCAAAGACCATTGCGAGGCTTGTCCCCCCGACTCCAGCCTCTCTCCCGCCGGCTCCGGTGGCTCCCCAGCCCACTCCGCTGAAGAGACAAGGGAAGAACGGTGTGCCTGCGATGCCCAGGCTCTTTGACAAGCCGTGCGATGAAACTCTCTGCCCCGGTGACAGCTTTTGTGCCAATGACTACACCTGGGGGCGCTCACGGTGCCACTGCAACCTGGGCAAAGGTGGTGGGAGCTGCTCAGAAGGTAGGCCCTCGGTGGGGCAAGGACACAGCGGTGGGTTGGCCCCACTGGTCACCAGAGGGCAGGTTTGCTGACCACCTGTGGTTTCTTCTAACCCTTTGTCCAAGATAAGCCTCTTCTTTTTTTAAAATATGTTTTCATTGATTTCAGAGAGGAAGGGAGAGGGAGAGAGAGATAGAAACATTAATGACGACATAGAATCATTGATTGGCTGCCTCTTGCACGCCCCACACTGGGGATCGGGCCTGCAACCCAGGCATGTGCCCTGACCGGGAATCAAACCATGACCTCCAGGTTCATAGGTCAATGCGCAACCATGGAGCCCTGCCAGTTGGGCATAAGATAAGCCCCTTCGTCCCTGCATAAGTCATTACATAAGCTACCCAGGGCAAACATGAGGCCACTTCCACTGCGTCTAGTTAGAGAGCAGCCCTACTTCTCAGTGTGCCAACCGGGTAATACCTCTGGTGCAATGAATAAGTCATCCCGGTGGCACCGCGGGGGAGTGGGCTTTCCTTTCATCACCGCTCCGCTGAAGAAAGTGCTGCAAATTGGGACATGTGCATGCAAATTGGGAAAGGGCTTAATGGAGCCCACGTGCAGCACACAGACGCACCACTGCAAAGCAGGCGTCGGGGATCCGGCAGCCACCGTTTCTGCGTAGGGAAACAGTGACAGTCTCCAAAGGCCAGGTTCTCCCTGAGAACTCCAGGAGCTCAGAGTCCCCAACAACGAGGAGTCCGAGGAGTCTGGGTGTGACAAGTAGAGAGAAGAAGAGAGTGAGCGAGGCTGAGCCGATGAGCGGTTTCACTCAGGGACCCCCACGCAGCGGCGCACGTTGATTTTTGCATTTGAAGAAGAAGCGGGGAAAAGGCCTGTTTCCGTGTTGTCTTTTCCTCTTTTCAGATGTTGCTATACAGTACCCTCAGTTCTTCGGCCACTCCTATGTAACCTTTGACCCTCTGAAGAACTCCCATCAGGCATTTCAAATCACTCTGGAATTCAGGGTAAGAGGGATTCCTTGTTTGATGAGTGTCCATTGGACGTCCTATCACAGGAGGGAGGAGGAGAGGGGGGAGGGCCTGGGAGGTAAGTAGCAAAGGACAATATGACACAGAGCCTGTCCTGAAACCCGTTCCCAGGGTAGCAGGGATGACGGGCTCATTCACACATTCAAGGGCACCAGTGAGGGGGTGGGTGCCGTGTGCTATTGAACTGTGCAGGCGGCTGGCCTGAGGGTGCCCAGAGAGGAGGTTTGGGTCCCAGCCATGCTGCTCATAACAGGGCTCCTCCCTGGCCAGGACTTCAGAAGGCATAAGGCATTCTCATTCCAAAACCGCTTTTAAAGGGAGCCCAGATGTCTGCCCTTGTTGCTGCGGCTGTAGCGGAACAGATGAAAGCTGAAATGTGTCTCCCTGGCATAGAGTGAGGCCAATAGATGCCCTCCGCTCTGAACAACTGCAGATAGAATCCAGTCGCGACTGCAGCTTAAAGTGGTTCTTCTGTGTATCTCAGACGACACAAAAATGTCTGGAGATCTGGAAACAAGTCCCCTTTGAGGTCATGGTCACAATGTGTTGTTGTTGTTTTTAATTGACTTTAGAAAGAGAGGAAGGGAGAGGGGGAGAGAGAACCATCGATTTGTTGTTCCACTCATTCATGCACCCACTGGTTGATTCCTGTGTGTGCCTGACCGGGGATCGGACCTGCAACCCTTGTGCATCAGGACGATGCTCCAACCAACTGAGCTACCCGGCCAGGGCGTGGTCACTATGCTGAGCGCCCAGAAGATGATGGGTCGCACTCCAGGAGAGCCTGCATGGGTGGAAAGCAAACCAGGCTGTCAGATGAGCTGTTTTCACTGTCCTATCCTCCTGAGAGAAGGGGAGGAGCAAATTTGCACGCTTCTCAGAGGGAGGGAAGTAAAAACCAAAATAAAGGAAAACCACAGGCTGCTGCTGGAGAGAAGAGCATTGACGAGACAAGAGCAGCCTGTCCGTGGCCCTGGTCTCTGCCGCGGTTTCCCTGAGGCTCTGCTGGTGGGTCCAGGGAACAAGCAAAGAGCAGGTCGAACACGAGGCGGCCTCCCCTTTGTCGCTTCCTTGACATTCCTCACACAGTTTGTACCTCTGCCGTGGGGGTGCTGGGACCAGGTACCTGGGGATTCCCTGGGCTCCACGTGCTTGTCCCTTTGGTAGGCCCACAGAGGAGCACGCTCAGGGTTCATGCTCATGAGTGTTTCCAGGTGGCGTGTTATGGACCAGGCGGTGCTCATGGTCCCCGTGGCTTTTGTTCATCCGACAGGCAGAGGCGGAGGACGGCTTACTGCTCTACTGTGGGGAGAGCGAACACGAGAGGGGCGACTTCATGTCCCTGGCCATCATCCGACGCTCACTCCAATTCAGGTAACTCCGCCGAAAGCCCACAGCTATTGTAATGCCACCTTATGTTATATTTCCATTTTTACAGTGTGAAAAAAGTAAATGCAGAATGGGGTTTTTTTCATGATTTTATTAATTTCAGAGAGAAAGGGAGAGGGAGAGAAAGATAGAAACATCAATGATGAGAGAGAATCATTGACCAGCTGGATCTGCACGCCCTACACTGGGGGTCGAGCCCACAATGCAGGCATGTGCCCTGACCTGGAATCGAATCATGACCTCCTGGTTCATAGGTCGATACTCAAACACTGAGCCACGCAGGCTGGGCCAGAATGGGTTTTTGTAGACAGGGAACAGTGTGCGTAAGGTGAACGTGGGCCAGTTTAGTAAATACTGTAGCATCTGGGCCACAGGTGACCTTTGCAGAATCAGGTACCTGACAACCATGCATTCATTCAACAGCAAGTGTTTCTTGAGCACCCACATGTGGGCAGAGTGAAGAGAACCAGACCGACTAGACTGACGTCGTCCCAGAGAACAAGCCCTAGCTCAGTGATGGTGAACCTTTTGAGCTCGGCGTGTCAGCATTTTGAAAAACCCTAACTTAACTCTGGTGCCGTGTCACATATAGAAATTTTTTGATATTTGCAACCATAGTAAAACAAAGATTTATATTTTGATATTTATTTTATATATTTAAATGCCATTCAACAAAGAAAAATCAACCAAAAAAATGAGTTCGTGTGTCGCCTCTGACACGCATGTCATAGGTTTGCCATCACTGCCCTAGCTCTTCCGTGCACACATTTAAGCTGCCCCTGGTGCTTGTAAACCTAATTCTGAGCGCATTGGCTCCCAGAGAGGCCGTCAGCCTGAGATGATATCTGTGGGATCTGAACACACAACGAGCTGATTGATCAAAGGATCTTTCCTTTTCCTCCTCCACAGGTTTAACTGTGGAACTGGGGTTGCCATCATCGTAAGTGAGACCAAAATCAAACTAGGGGCCTGGCACACGGTCATGCTCTACAGAGATGGGCTGGACGGGCTGCTGCAGCTAAACAACAACACGCCGGTGACGGGCCAGTCCCAGGTGAGTCCCCGCACGCCCTGCCCACCCATCTGGCACCCACCAGAGGCATCTTGAGGGCCCACCACAGAGCGGAAGCACACTTGGCAGGACTCGGGCTCCAGATGGGCCATTGTTCATGGAGCGGAGCTCTGGCGTGCTCCTGTGGGATCTCGCCACCCCAGGGGCGCTGTCAGGGCACACATCCATCCCCCGTCCACCCAGGAGAGCGGAATCTGCAAGCAACATCGCGGTGGGCGCCCAGGGACAGGTTCTTTCTCCACAAGGACAGGAAGGCCCGGGGCAGAGGGAGAGCCACTATCGGTGCCAGATGCGAAGCTGGCTTCTGAGCCGGGGTGTCGCAATCCTGCGGCTTTAGGAAATAGTTCCAAGAGGTTCACTTGGTTCAATCTGCAGGAATCGCCCATTCACCTACCTTTTTGGGGACCATGATTATAGGAAGTGGTGAAATAATTTAACCATTGGGCTACTCAGCAAATCGCCCAGGTATTCACATATTTGTCTTGCTTGGGGCAATTTTAGGACTGTGTTTGGAATAAACAGTTTGGGTTAGCAACCCGCCAAGGAACCGAACCTGTAATTATAATCAGTCAGCTGTCCGTATTCTCTGAGGGAAAATGTAGCAAGAAGGCCTTTGTGTATCTGTGGAGAGCTTCCTCCCTGCCTGGGCTCTTCGCTCCTCCGTGCCGGCGAGACATGTTAAATGAAGGGCCATGCCTTGCTGAGCCCCGGTCATGTGGACCCTGATGGTTCCAAAGGAACAGAAATTCAAGATAATGAATATGAATCCAGTGAGATCACATACATACATTTCTAAGGAAGGAAAAGACAGAATAAATGAACTACAGAGTCACATCCATGCCAGAACAATAGGCCCATATGATTAAAATTAAGTTTGATGGGAATAAAGAAGCTTTGAATTTGGGTCCAAAATACTAACATGAAAACAGGATGAAGAAGCAATACCTCTGAAAATGGTGTAAGATTTAAAGCAAGGAGGTTCTATGAAGGTTAATAAACAGAACCATGTAGTAACAACAAGCTAATGAAATGATAGGTTACATTAATAGAGGCATACCATCTAGAAAACGGGAAGTGATAATTCTATTTTATTCTGGTGACTATATAGCTTCCAGAGTTCTAATGGTGACTGATCCTCGAAGAGGATTGTGTTCAGATCTGTGACCACACTCTCAGAGGTTTACAGAAAAACTGGAGCATGTGCAACAAGCAGTCAATGAAACAGGAAGATGACTTGAAGTCCCTGGAATGATTGATTGAAGGAGCATTGTTTAGTGTGGAGAAGAGAAGATGAAGGTGTGGAGGGTAGCTTTTCATCAGTGTTGGGGAAGAAGGACTTACTCTGTGATCCCAAGGCTGACGCCGAATGGGGGAGCCACAGAGAGCCAATTGTAGCTTTACCTAATCACGCACAGGTGTACAGACGCGCAACAGACTTTCTCAGGAGATGGCTCCCTGTCTGAGGGGATGTTCCAAAAGAAACTTCTCAGAACCTTTGGGAGGGATGTTCAAGGAATCCAGCAGCCAACGGGAGCTTGGGCTATATGAGTTTTCATATTATTTCTAACCCTAAAAGTCTGATTTTAATACTGTGAGAATTAATTGCAAGAAGCATATAATTGTATGGATACTCAGGGCAACATTTGTCTCTCTACTCCCAGGACGGGCTAAGCAAGTTGTATGAGCAGGACCACAGATGTGGAATGTTGAATAAACGGCCTTCGGGAGAAAATGACTCTGTCTTAAGCTAGAGTTCCTCAGAGACAGGCCAGAGAAGGAGTCTTGTGCAAATGGTGCATTAACATAGTGTTGCCATAGGAACCTGTAAGGGAGGGAGAGATGGACGGGGAAGGGCGAAAGTAGGCACAGTGAGCTCTCAGACGGACCCCTTCAGGGCTCGGCTGCAGCCTGACCCCACAGGGGAGCTTGAGGATACCTTACACCTCCAGGTGACTCCAGCCCAAAGCCAACGAGTTGGATTTTCATACTTCTGCACTCATTAGAAACTGTTAAGGGCTGTGCTGGGGGAATGCAAACTCAGGGGCAATCCCAGTTCTCTGCATAAGCAGGCAAAGCAGGCTCCAGGGGCCTGAAGGCAGCCCTCCTCAGAGCAGGTAAAGGCCAGGCTCAAAGACTGTCGCCTGGGGTGTTGTGAATGGAGCCTCCAAGGAACCAGCCACCAAGGAGAAAGGGAGGGAGCTCTCAGGCCCCTGCCGTGGTCTTGGGTCAGGGAGCAGGGCCAGAGGGTAAACATGGGATCCAGAAGGAGTGAATCCGGAGGATGTGGATGAAATAAGCCAATAAGGCACCCAATCCCTGTAACAGAGCAGTATGCCGGTAGCTGGCAAACAATTAATCCTTAAACTTCACTGCATGTACTTAAACCTGCCCAGCTCATGGTCAGGGTACTGTTTACCAAGGAGTCTTATCTGTTCATTAGCAGAGATAAAGCCATGACTGGGTCTTCTACTTTTTGGTAACAAAAGTATAAAGGATAAAGAAGACATTTCAGTGGCTTAACTTCTGGGCATTTTATGAGTCTGGCGGCGTGCCTTCTCCCAACCCCCTTCCATGTAGCCATTCATCCACATGAATGAGATATTTCCATAATCGCAGAAGCGCGTGGCCATGGGTACCTTCATCTCATCCCACCTGACGTTCAGGTCTGTGTTTTACAACCTCACAAGCTGCGGTCCAGGCTGCGGTCTGCTGTAAAACTAGAAATGTCTCCACCTAACTGTAATAACACTTAAAAAAAACAAAACATCCTATCCATGAGCAAATTTCAAAATATTTTGCAACAAAATCTGCTTGCTAATCCCCTCGCCCTGCCCAGTGTTTCCTGCAGGATGTAGTGTAAAGGTGAGCAGGAAGGAGAGAGGGTAGATGTTAGCCCATGTCCACACATGAAGTATGACCCCCTTCGGAACACAGAGCAGCCCTGTGACCCCTCCGAGGTCCACAGTACGTTGGTGTCAGGACTGGAAGGAGAACGTTGTTTTTGGAGGCCCAGCCTGGTGCACGGCCTGCTGGGTTGCTCTTGGCTCTGCTCCCCTCCCCTCCTTTCTGGCTTTCCAAAATCCTCCTTTCTCGAAACAGCCCTCCGAGAAGCTCACTGCGTCTCCTGTGGTGACCATGGGTTTAATTTTGCTGCAGGGCAGGGTCTTAAAGATAAATACGATGGTTGTAAGCTACATCCTGATCATGTCCCTCATTAAAATCAGTTGCGTTTTTGGCTTTGGGTGTTGGTTCATAAATCACGGTTTTCCTCTTTCTTAAAGGGCCAGTACACTAAAATCACCTTCAGGACGCCTCTTTATCTTGGTGGGGCTCCCAGTACTTACTGGTTGGTCAGAGCCACAGGAACAGACCGAGGCTTTCAAGGCTGCGTGCAGTCGCTCACGGTGAACGGGGAGAGAGTGGACATGCGGCCCTGGCCCCTGGGGCGAGCCCTCAGTGGGGCCGATGTGGGTAAGTGGGTGCCAGGTGGGCAGGGGTGCTCCTTTGGGTGCCTTTTTGGTGTGGGCGGGTGTGGGGGGTGAGTTGCAGGCGGGTGTGGGGGGTGAGTTGTGGGGGGCTGTGTTTGCGTCATCTGGTGACCTGCCCTTGAAAATGACCATCTCTGATGTGTTTGGTTAAGAGAACTAACCAGCCCACCTGATGTTGAACCTGTGAGCACCTTTACTCGCGACCACTTTCTCTCCCTCATAAGATCATAACTTTCTGGTAGAAACACGGATGCTGAAGTCACATGCTGAGGCCTCATGGAGCCCTCCCTGGCCCTCGCTGCTGCAGACTGAGGCGGCCCTGAGTGAGGCCAGTTCATAAGCTTAGACGTGGCCGCTGAGCTCCTTCAGTGCTGAGCTTGGTTGACTCAATGTTCAACCAGCAGGAGGCAGCGCTTTAGGTAACTGGGCCACACAGCCTAGGACACTTCCAACATCCTCACTCTGTTCACATTGCGGGGATTGAATCACTCTCGCGGGAACAACAGAGAGAGGAATTAATGCCAAAACAACTCGGCCACCCCCGTCAGCGGTCAAACAGTTGCCCCCAAGTCTGTTGTGTCCACCATGTTTTAAAGTCTCTGTGGCTGTTCGGAAAGAACAGCGAGAACCCAGTGAAGAGGAAGCGTAGGTGCCACTCATGCTGAAGGCTGGCGTGCAGCGGTAGGAGGTGTGAAGCAGCAGGAGTGGGAGCCCCACTGTGTCTGTGCAGAGCCTGAGCCGTGGCGTGGCCAGCTCCGGGGCCTTGGGCTGGCTGACTGGACACGAAGCGGCTGTGTGATCCGTTCTGTGTCTAGGCGAGTGCAGCAGCGGGATCTGTGACGAGACCTCGTGCATCCACGGCGGCACCTGCACGGCCGTCAGAGCTGACAACTACATCTGCCTCTGTCCCCTGGGATTTAAAGGGCGACACTGCGAGGATGGTGAGAAAGAAGCAAGTTGGCGATTTCTATCTGCTTGTTAATTGATGGGGACGTAAATTTTCATCAGTGTACTTTGAGCAAAGCCCATATGTGTTTCTGGGATTAACATTGCTTTCCGGGATGGTTGGGAGAATCTTTTTTCTTTTCTTTAAGGTAGAGTGTCTTAAAGTGTCAGTGTCAAACCAAACTTCATTTTAAGATGTTCCCAGGTCAGGTTTTGGGGGTTCCTCTTGGCCCTCAAATAACTTTGAAGAGCTTATATTTGTGCGGCCTGTTTCAGGCTCAGTTCGAAGCATTGTCAGCTCGCTGCTTAGATTATCTGAGGGTTTCGGAGGGAAGGTTGGGAAGACACGCCCAGAAACATCAACCCCGCGATGGGACGAGAGTGATCTTGTGTCATTTTCTTTGCACTGCTCTGCTGAATTATCTTACCTCTCAATAACGTATATATTGATTATGTAAAAACATATAATCAATTACATACACACATATGTATACATACATGGAAACACATGCACACACAAATACACATATGTAATAATGGAAAATGTTTAAATATTTTGGAAAACCACACAGAATTAAATGTGTTTTAACTTTTCCACCAGCGATTCAGATTTGGACTTAAGATGCCATACTGGAGAAAGTTTTTGTAACACTGTATAATGTAAAATCTCATGTCACCACCTGACTGGCATGGTTCAGTGGTTGAGCATCAGCCTATGAACCAGAAGGTCACAGTTCAATTCCTAGTCAGGGCACATGCCCAGGTTGTGGGCTCGATCCCTGGTGTGGGATATGCAGGAGGCAGCCGATCAATGATTCTCTCTCATCATTGATGTTTCTATCTCTCTCTCCCTCTCCCTTCTCTGAAATAAATGAAAAAATATTTTTTAAACAACCTCATGCCACCTAGAAGAGGGCATAGGAGTTGAGATAAGTGAGGCTGTTACATGCCATCTCGTATCTCTGTAGCCTAACGTAATAGAGGCCGATCCTTGCTCACAGTTCACATGGCTGCAGAGCTTGGAGGTGCTGGCAGTGGTGGGCTGGCCTCTGCTGCACGCAGTCATTCAGGGACACAGTCCTCTGATCCTGCGTCCAGCCAGCAGGGGGGGAGAGGGAACACAGGGAGGATGGAGGCAAGTTCTAGGGGCCCCACCTGCATAGGTGTCGTGCTCCCAGCCTCATGCCACTGGCCAGAGTTCAATGAGCCCACCCACCTCACCACGGGGTAGTGCCCAGGGGAAAAGAACACGGCTAGTTCTGCCATGGAGCGGTTTCTGACCACATGCTTGTCTCTTCAGCTTTCACCCTGACCGTTCCTCAGTTCAGAGAGTCCCTGAGGTCCTACGCTGCCACGCCCTGGCCCCTGGAGCCCCGGCGGTACCTGTCCTTCATGGAGTTTGAGATCACCTTCCGGCCGGACTCGGGCGACGGCGTCCTCCTGTACAGCCACGACACGGGCAGCAGAGACTTCCTGTCCATCAACCTGGCGGGGGGCCACGTGGAGTTCCGCTTTGACTGTGGCTCCGGGACTGCTGTGCTCAGGTAAGGGCTGAGAGCTTTAGGGGCTCCCTTCCCCGAAAAGCCAGACTGCAGCCACGCTGGGAAAAGGTGCATGTCATTCCCTGTCTCCCCTGCAGTTTTCCTTCCCGAAACCTCTCCTGACTAATACGGATCGCAGGCTTCCTGTCCATCGTGCTGGCCTGCTGCAAGGCTCCCTTTTCTTACATGGCTGCCCAAGAGGTGCCGATTCTCTGCTTGAAGCTAAGGAAAACGGGCTTGCTTCAGGGGGGAGGGGGAGAGTGACAGCCTTCCTCTCCACGTGGGGTCACACCGTGCCCTCAGCAGAGATGGGATGGGTTGTAATGAATCAGCACGTTGCCCCGAGCGTCACTTGGTGGGCGCTTAGCAAATAAACGATGACCAGTAAAATAGTACTAACAGAGCCCTGGCCGGTGTGGCTCAGGTGGTTGAGCTTCATCCCATGCACCAAAAGGTTGCCAGTTCGGTTCCCAGTCAGGGCACATATCCAGGTTGCGGGCTCAATTCCCTGGTAGGGGGTGTGCAGGAGGCATCCAATTGATGATGTGCTCTCACATCGATGTTTCTCTCTCTTCCTCCCTCTTTCTCCCGCCCTTCCTCTCACTCTAAAAATCAATTAAAATGGATTTTTTAAAACTATTAACAGAAATTTAATGAACAGAAATGTCCTTGGTGGCTTCACTTTGCATTTTGACTTTCCTCGTTGCCGTTCCTTCAGTGGTGACTTGCACTTTAGCGAGTCTTTCACTGCTCCCCGTGCTCTGACACGAGTCCCCAGCAGGTGCAAAGGCCCCCCTCTGACCAGTGTGCTCGAGGAGGCTCAATAGCACGCCCGGCGGTAAATCGATGCCTCGAGTGCTGGCTGGCGTCTGCGGAATTGGTTCTGAGTTGTCAGAACTTTACCTCAGCTACCTGGTCTGTGGTGTGAATTTACTCAGATCGATGGTTCAGTGCCGTGTCCGTATCTCTGTGAGTCCCGGGCGGTGCAGACATTTTTCTTGTTTGTGTGTGTCTCGCTCTTAACTGTGTTCCTCCCCTGGCAGCTTTTCTTTCCTACCCAGAGGCCGTGCATCTCGTTCCCACGTGTGTCCACCTCTTCTCTGCTGGGGCTCACGGGACGCCTGCCTCCGAGCGGCCCCGCAGCAGGGAATCAGTGAGCTTGCTGTTGTTTTGAAGGTGATTGCAGGTCATAGTCGATCCACTCATCTTGCTGGGCTGTCATTTTTACAGAAAGAGCATGTGGGTGAGATGTTACAGCCGTGCGTAGCCCTGAGCTGCTGGTCATAGTTCATGGCTGATGGGAAATCACTACATCGGATTTCCACAATTCTTCGAAAGGCCAGTTTGTCTCTGCCCTTATGGCTGAACCCCTGCCCATCCGTGACTCCTCCCACCGTGGGGGGCGGACAGACGTGCTTGTACCCCTGGTTCTGCAAACACACCCGGTGTCTCAGGACAACTCTGGGGGGTATTTAATTGATTCAGTTTACACGTGATTAGTATGCAACCAGTCTAAGTGTTCGCTAAGAACTATTTGTCAAGTTGAGAAAGGAAGACGTCTTGCACACCACCTTGTACTTTAAAGTGGCTCTATCCTGGATAAGGAATGACTGGCAGGAGCCAGGGTGGGTTGTGGCTCATCAGCGCCCCTCCTGGACAGACTGCTCCCTGCACCTCAGCAATGCAGCTAAGCTGTGGCCGGGGTCACAGATTCATGGGACCTCAGAAGACCAGCTTTGCACTTCCTAATTCTGTGCCTACTTTTGACAAGAGTAGTTCTTAATTAAAAAATAATAATTTCGCCTGATCAGCATGGCTCAGTGATTGAGCATCAACCTATGACCCAGGAGGTCACAGTTCCATTCCTGGTCAGAGCACATACTCAGGTTGCAGGCTCAAATCCCAGTAGGGGGCATGCAGGAGGCAGCTGATCAATGATGCTCGCTCATCATTAATGTCTCTCTCTCTCTCTCCTTTTCTCTCTGAAATCAATAAAAATATATTAAAATAATAATAATATAATAAGTTATTGTTTTCCTGCCTGTCAGGAAAGGTGCTTAGAAACAAAATCCTTGAGGCTCTGGGGTGATGAAGAGGAGGCTCCAGGGCAAACCGACCACTGCGATCACTGATGGGGTTTCAGACACCCCTTTGGGAGAGATTTATGTTACAAACCATTCCAAAGACGTCCTGCTCAGTTAAGCAAATTCTGTGAAAGCCTGACCTACAGGAGGTTGTGGAATGGGCCGCAGCGTTTTCACTTGAGGAAAAGGGCGCCGTGGTCCAATTCATTATGAGCTGGATTCAAAAATGGTGACAATTGTAAGGAGCCAGCGACGGCCGTGATGGATACAGCCGGGCTGAGCGAGCGGCGTATCTGCAGGAAACGACCTCTGCGGGGTGAGAGCAGGACCGAGGCGCCGCTCCTCTGTGTGGACACGGGCCAGCTGAAGTGCCGTGCCGCTGGGTGCTTTATTGCCTATTGATTTAGCCAAGGTGATTAAATCCTAATTGCGAAGGACAAATCACAAAAGCATTTGCCGGAGCGAAAAATCAAGTAAGGGGTGACGACCTTTCAGTAACGGGGCGCATTGGTATTCCTGATGGCTTCCCGGCGATCGCCCGGGACCCCAGAGTAGCTGGAGCTGCAGCGGAGGCCAGGGACCACGCCGCTAGACATACAGATGCGTGGGGACGCTCCTCGTACGCCGCCCTGTAAAAAGCAATGTGCAGGACTCTGACCAGCTTCATTTAAACTTCAAGTGCTTCCACCTGGAATTTAAAACTGAATTTTTAAACTACTTTTAATCCTGTTCACAATCTCAGAGAACACGCAACCTGTCCTTGCCCCAGCGTTTTATTACGAAAACTCTAACATAGAAGTTGATAGGAGAGTACAGTGAACATCACACCCACCTCCTATGGTCCACAGTTAATGCTTTGTTATATTGGCTTTATCCCACATCTAGCCTGCCTGCCTTCCTTCCTTCCTTCCTTCCTCCTTTCTTTACTTTTTTCCATCCATCCATCCATCCATCCATCCATCCATCTTATTTTCTATGTATTTCAGCAGGTACTGCAAGACATCAGTACACCAAGGAATCTCTGTTTTACTCCATAGCCCATATAACTCTTCTTCTTCAAGGCTTCTGTGCCACAATGATCACATTTTACCCTCCTGCCACCCCTCATCTAGAAAACAAGGCTCCTCCTACCCCGCTTCAGGCCCGCCGTAAGGAATAAATAAGATAATGAATGCAACGTTCCCACCGATAAATGGGGCGAACACTGCTGTGTCCACTAAGTAGGAAGGATCGTTTTCTTTTTGCCGAGCAGTGTGAGGTGCTGAGGTTGGCATCCATGTCATCGGGGCCGGATCGATGAACAGCATTCATAACCCGGAGGATGCTAACCCACGCCCAGTCTCCCTCCCTCCACAGGAGTGAAGACCCCCTCGCCCTCGGCCGCTGGCACGAGCTGCGTGTATCTCGCACAGCGAAGAACGGTATCTTGCAGGTGGATAAGCAGAAGGTGGTGGAGGGCATGGCGGAGGTAAGGACTCACCTGTGCTCCTGACGGTGTGTGGGGGCTGTTTCCTTTCTGTCCTGGAGACAAAGTGGCGAAGCACATGGACGCCAGGGCCAGGCTGCCTGGGCTACACCCGAGCCCCCGACCTGGCAAGTTACTTAACTTTTCTCTTCTTCAGCTGTGAGCGTGGACAGTAGCAGTAGATGCCTCACAGGGCAGCTCACGGATTCAGTGAGCAAATACAAGTGCAGCACCTGAAGCATTGCCGGCCGCCCCCTTTGTTCCTGTGGGCGTGTATACAGTAGGCTCTGAAACCAGACTTCAGGGTTCAAAATCTGGCTCCCCTTACTTACCAATAATGTGAACTGAGACTCTGAGTTTGTGTTTTCTCATCTATATAATGGGGGGTAATAATAGTCCTACCTCATGGAGTTGTGCAAATTAGAATATTGATATATGTCACACACAACAGTCCCTGGCATAGGGTCAGCACTGTTTAGCTTTACTTATTAGTAGTATTTATATTGTACTTTCATGGCCTGAATTTCTACTCAAGTTTACAACTTGATTTCATTTCCAAGGATATATCCGAAGGAAAATGACATTTTTGAGAAGAGATAGGAGAGATTTGCTTTAAGCTATAGCCTACTAGGATTCTGCACACCCCAAAAAATGTACAGATGCCTAAAACAATATTTGACTTTATTTTGTGCATTGCAAGATTTAAAGAGGGAAATGGTGAATGTGGGTGTTCTGGTGAGAAAATGGACCGGCAGGAAAAAAAAAAAGGAAGGAAAGGAGACTTTGGGTGGGGACAGAGGTGTTTGGTGGAGGAGGAGAGAAGAAAAGACACACGTGTCTGGGAACCACCTTGGGGACAGCAGGGGAAGAGGGGTGTCCCGAACCTCCTTGGGAATTAGAAGAATCCCAAACAGCCTGAAGGTTAGCAACAGAGACAATTCAGTCTGTGATCTGATGAAGGCAGAGCTGTGGTGCCTGAATATAACAATAGCCGGCCATGCTGAGTGAGGGGTGTGTGTCCAGCTCAGTGCCAGGAGGGGCGAGACTGTGCCCAGCCAGTCACACACAGCCCCGGGTACCAGCAGCTCATCACAGGGTCCACTTCCCACTCTCGCTCCATGTCCATCCATGGCCAGCGGCAGCTTCCATCTGAGACCCAGATTGGAGGCACCGGGGGTAGGGATGAGGCAGGGCGAGCCACTCCCAGGCTCCGAAGGCTCATGCCCAGCAGTGGTCTATGTCTCTCTTGCTCCCGTTTCACTGAGATCGCAGGCTGTGTGCCCCACGTGAGACGGACAGGGTGGAGGCCGTCAACCTGTGTGTGTGTGGGGGGGGGGGCGGGCAGGGTCCTGCTGGCTGAGCATCCACCCCTTTGCTGTGACGCATCCGCATCCGTGAGGTAGACACTGCGGTTCCCCTTTTGTAGATGGTGAACCTGAATCTCAGAGAGGCTATGAAATTTACAAACATCCAAAGAGGTGGTGAGGGGCCACGCAAAGCACTGTGAGCGTCAGACCAACATGAGGAGATTGTCCTGATGGGTCTCCAGGGGACCCGAGGGCGCATGTGCTAGTCTTGACCATCTTTTCTCAACGTTACACCGTGTTTTGTGTTTCACCTGTTGGCAGGGCGGCTTCACGCAGATTAATTGCAACACGGACATCTTTATTGGCGGAGTCCCCAGTTACGACGCGGTGAAGAACAAGTCAGGCATCCTCAGGCCCTTCAGCGGGAGCATCCAGAAGGTACGGACGGGCTCGCTTGCTCCTGGTTGTTGTGTGACCTTGACTCCAGACAGTGGGAGTAAGAACTGTGACCAATGCTCAACCCGCTGCACCCAGGGACATTTTGAGAGAGTTTGACACGTTTAAGATTTCATTTGTGAGTGTTCACAGCAAGCTTTCCAACCCCACGTCTTATAAAGTCTCAGTCCGCTCCTGGGTCTGTGCCCAGCAGACATAGCCCGAACCGAACTCGAGGAAGATGCGTTTTTCCAGCAAATCCACAAACATATCCTGGGACTGGCCCCAGGTCACTTCCAAAGCTTCCAGGAAAGGGAAGGAGGTGAATGGGTCTAATAGCAACTCTTGGCTCCACGCTTCTCTGTAGCTTACCGGGCAGATTGCTGAAGGCAAGAACCAACTCTTGTTGCCCCTCCCCACCCCCCACTTTAGCAATGGTTCATCAGTCACGTAACCCAGTTCATCAGTCACGTAACCCAGTTCTCAAGAGCGTAGAGTCTTTCCATAGAAGGTGCAGGAGGAAACCGCTCAGCTAGTGACAGACATGGGGCACGGACCCCACTCATCTTCATCTCTTCCTCCTTCCCCGGGGGCTGCCCTGCCATGACTCTCGGGTAGGAGAAGAGGGAGTTCTGTCTGCAGCAGACATGCAGGGCGACTCACCTGCCAGGTCTCCAGGCCCCCAAACCCTGGGGGACAGGGACCTGAAGGGAAGCATGCTGGGTTCCTGGGTGTTAGCGTCATCCAGGTTTTCTTCGGCCACCAGGGGTGGGGGTGGGCCATTGACCCTTTCAAACCTGAGGTTGGGAGGCCCAGGGAAGGAAGGTCCTACCAGGATTTGCTCCTGGGAGCTGGGAAGGGCCCCTGGGCTCAGCCTTTCTGGGTGTCCCGTGTGGGGTCCAGGCACTATTTGCTGACTCCTATGTGTTTCCCTTTGTTGCAAACTGTGGTGACAGTGACACCTCAATTCAGACCATTATTCCCCCTCTTACCCCCTGACTGGGTTTGGCCTTGTTTAATCTTGTGTTTGGAATTCTCACTTGGGAAGCAAGCTGAGGCGCTAAGAGGGTTCTCCCTCTTCCCACTCTCGCAGGCCCCCTCCCAGGCACAGCACACACAGCCCTTTCCTGTCCACTCCGGGGAAGGCCCCCTCCCCTCCCAGGTCCTGGCCAAAGCCTTGGCTGTGCCGTATCCTGCGGCGACGGGTGCGGTGACGGTGCGGTGACAGGTGCGGTGACGGTGCGGTGACGGTGCGGTGACGGTGCGGTGACAGGTGCGGTGACGGTGCGGTGACGGTGCGGTGACAGGTGCGGCGACGGGTGCGGTGACGGTGCGGTGACGGTGCGGTGACGGTGCGGTGACGGTGCGGTGACAGGTGCGGTGAATGGCTAGTCTCAGCTACAGTGACAGTTTCACAGCCCTTCACTCACGGCATGAAAAGGGGGAAGTTATGGAGAGATTCTAGCTGCTCTCCAGAAGCTTCTGAGATTCAGGACCGAGGGAAGTTTGCTCCCAGCTCAGGACCAGGCCAGCCTGTGGAAATGGGGGTTAGTGGCCGGAAATGCCATTGCTAACTGCTTGGACCCCCTGCAGGGCGGGGTGTCCTGGGGCACTTTCTCTCCCTGAGTTCTGCAAAGCCTCCCCCACATGGAACACCAACAGCTCAGGTAGATACACAGTCTTAGTCAAGGGCTGGCAACAATGGGTGTATGTATTTGGGGTGGGAGCCCAGTAAGCTATTCCTAGAATTCCTCTTTCTCCAGAGCCCCCTGCAGGGAACAGGGGGTGGGGCCCGGAGCGCTCTGGCCCCAGTGAGCATGCCCAGCATGTGGTGGAAATGTGAGCTGAGTTCCTCTCTTTTTCTTTAATGATGAGGAAGGGGTTGTAGAGGGAAAGGGAATTCAAGAGTGTCCGGGAAGGAGGCCAGCAAGAGCTGGGGGGCCCTGGCTGGTTGGTTCAGTTGGTTGGAGCGTCGTCCTGTACACCAAAAGGTCGCAGGTTCGATTCCTGAACAGGGCACATACCTAGAATACGGTTTTGATCCCTGGTCAGGTGCATACAGGAGGCAACCAATTGATGTTTCCCTCTCACATCCTCACTTCGATGTTCTTTTCTCTTTCTCTCTCTCCCTTCATCTCTTTCTAAAAATCAATAGCACATCTCCTTGGGTAAAGATTTAAAAAAAAGAGAGAGTGGGTGGGACCATGGGGAGGGCCCCACTGCTAGAGCCTGAGGCAGTACCCCAGGACATTAGTCAGGCAACAGAGCAGTCCAGCGAGAAGCCGCTCCTCCACCCCCGCCTGAGCCTTCACTCCGTGTCGGTTCTTTGTTCTGGATTCTTCCCTGTCTCAGCCTCAGCTGCATCTCAGGACCTCCAGGAAGCCTGGACAGGTTACTGATGACTGGTCGCACCCTCAGAGATTCTCACTCAGATATCTGGGTGGACCTGGGTGTTAATTATTTCCTAAAAGTCCCCGGCGATTCTGAGAGGCAGCCGGGTGGGGACCCCGCTTCGTAGGGACTGGGCCTTGTCTTTGAGCTCCGAGCCACCAGGCCTTCCAGACCCCAGCACAGCCCCCACGCGCCCCGGCCATCACGTCGGTTCCCGCGTCACGTCACTGAGGACTACGACTGCCGCTACTGGCCCTTGTCCTCTGCCCGAAGCTCTCGCTGCGCGTGGTCTGGGTCAGTGGCCGAGGGACCCTTCACACACCGCCCAGTGTTTCCCGGGCCCCTGACTGTCTACGCTTCCTCTCCCAGATCACCCTGAACGACCGCGCCATCCACGTGAGGCACGACTTCACCCGCGGCGTGAACGTGGACAACGCCGCCCACCCGTGCGTGGCGGGCCCCTGTGCCCACGGGGGCAGCTGCCGGCCGCGGGAGGAGGGCTACGAGTGTGACTGCCCCCTGGGCTTCGAGGGCCTGCACTGCCAGCAAGGTACGCGGGCTGGGGCCGGGCTGGGGCCGGGCCGGGGAGGGAGGGGACTGTTGGTGACAGCAGGCCGGCCAGCCCGGTTATTTTCATCAGCGATTTCAGTGACATAGTCGATGGCTAATCACATGTAAAGTGTTATGCTTATTTAACAATGAAAATGCTGAGGTCCTCCTGTAACAGGAGGTAAACAGCTTCCCACCCGACTGCCCTGGCCCCTTCCCTGAGAATCCCCTCGTGGCCCAGCATCCAAAAGTTTAGCCCATAACATAGGGGGGCTTCCAGGACTCCCCCCCCCCCCCGCTGCATCTGAGGCACCCCCAGAGCCCATCCTGATAGGCTGGTAAATGGTTTGCCTAAACATTTATGAACGTTATAGTAAAGAAATCTTACCAAATACAGAAAAATACGAATTGTACTTGGAAAGTATTAACAGCCTTCCGTGGAGTGCTATGTTCCCTGCCACCTAAGTCTCCCCTGTGCCTCAGTTTCCTCATTGTGAAGTGAGAATAAAAATAGCAATAGTATCTAATGCAGGGGGTGTGCGGGGTCAATGAGACGATGCATATTCCATGGAAGAATGCCGGGTGGGCACTCAACCAGCACCAGCCATTATTGCTATTGGTGAGAAAAATAAAAACCCATTTGAGTGCTCGGCTTTTTTTTTTTATGTATGGAAATGCCACTAGGGCTATCCTTTTTTTAAAAAATATATTTTTATTTATTTCAGAGAGGAAAGGAGTGGGAGAGAGAGATAGAAACATCAATAATGAGAGAGAGTCACTGATCGGCTGCCTCCCGCACGCCCCCCACTGGGGATTGAGCCCGCAATCCAGGCATGTGCCCCTGACCGGAATCGAACCCGGGACCCTTCAGTCCGCAGGCCGATGCTCTATCCACTGAGCCACACCAGCCAGGGCTAGTGCTTGGCTTCTAACCTGCCCTGTCTGAGAGCTGGAGCAGGGCGCAGTATTGGGTGGAGGGAGGTGGGACCGTGGCGTCAGAGGCGACCTGCCCTCTTACGGGCATCACCTTGGGCCATGGGGAGCTTCTTGTTCAGGGGTCAGGATGGCCTCACTGTTTAGGAACTAATTTTTAAAAAGGTGGATAGGCCCAGAGGACATCAGGCACCGCCCAAGTGAAGGCGTGTGCTGTCTTCCTTGTGTGTTTCTGGTTCCTGGTTTTCATCGGACTGAGTGCCTAGAGGGAAACTGAAAGTTAGGGCAGATGGTTCGGGGCATGGGAGGTTAGAGTTGTTTTTCAGGAGTCTTGGAAAGTATGAAAGATGCCAAGTGGCCGATGGAAGATTCAGTAGTATTATACTTAAATGAATTTTGAAACGTGCACAGCAAATCGTATGAAATATGTGCATTAACATAGCTCAGTCTATAATAACCCCCAACAGAAAAGTCCTAGACCCATTTGTGAACGAGCCTGAGGAGAATCCCGATAAGGGAATCCCTGGTTAGCTAACAGCATGTACTTGGCCAGATTCAGTTCCAGAGAGGCCCGTTCACTCAGAAAACTGGGTGTGGCTTTCACGGGTCAGTGTTTGAATCTCGGGGCCTCCCCTCGGGCACAGGCAGGGCAAGCTGGCTCCTGCCTTAAACACCAACGCGTGAAGGCCAGGCTTCCGTGAGCAGTCAGCAGCTTCGGGAATTCGAGGAAGGACAGGGTAATGTGTGATCTTGCTAACCCTCACTTCCTGCTACAGAACATCAACCATGAAGGTATGAAAAGCTCAGGTGTAACTGTGGGTTCAGGTTCAATGAGAAACACATTTTACCAGAATGAAGAGGCAGATCTCCGCTGAGGGTCCGGGCTACCTGGTGAGGTCCCAGGAGTGGACAGTGGCAGGGGGCCTGGGGGGCATTTAGGCCTCTTTCTGAAGCTCACTGGGCTGGAGCCATCAGCTGCCCCCCTTTTTACATCGTTACCTCCTTGTGCCTTGAGAAAAAGATGGCCCTCGGGCACCGTGGCAGCTGCTGCCAGTGCTGGTGGCGGGGTGGGGAGTTCACACAGGGGAGGCCCGGCCTGCAAACACCTTCCTCTCCCGTTATGTGGCTTCCGAGGATTAATGGGGCTCTGGGTGCAGCCTAGTGCTGCTCAGAACACGTCTCCCAGGCCCCAGCGGGCAAACAGCGGCACACAGATGGCTGTCATCCTGGGGAAAAGCGTCTAGTCCAGTGATGGCGAACCTATGACACGCGTGTCAGAGGTGACAGGCAAACTCATTTTTTGGTTGATTTTTCTTTGTTAAATGGCATTTAAATATATAAAATAAATATCAAAAATATAAGTCCTTGTTTTACTATGGTTGCAAATATCAAAAAATTTCTATATGTGACACGGCACCAGAGTTAAGTT
>NW_005871116.1:3157453-3160083 GCF_000147115.1 Myotis lucifugus
AGTCTATCTTGATGGCCAGAGAAAACCCTGCCTAATCCGGCACGGTGGTTCATAGCCTCGTCGATGTAAAGGTTCGGGTTTTTTCCAGCCTGAAGACCAGGTCATGCTTCAGAAGCAAGACCCCGGTGTTTGTTCCCAGCGGAAGTTAGGCCCTTCCTTGTACACTGAGCAGCGTGGGGTGAATCTCCAGCATCAGGCCCATTCAGTCCACACCCGGGGGCACCTTCTCCATCAGGAATGTGGTGTGGGGCCCTCCGCGAGTCGGGTTTCTCTAGCCGGTGCAGGGTGTGAGGACAGACAGGTGAATCCACTTGGGACCTGGTCAGGAGACGGGGACTAGGACCCAATATTCGGACAAATCCTAGGGAGGCGCTAGGCCCCCTGACCATCGCGGAGGTCTCGGGAGCCCCCTTGGTCCCTGAGAGGTCAGGGTCAGGAGCAGGAGGGCATGGAGGTCCTCTGAGCCCCAGGGGCCCCCGGGGCACCACGGGCTCCCTGAGGCAGCAGCTGCCGAAATGAGGCTGCTCTTCCCAGTCTCGGGAACCCACTGGCTCTCGGACTTGCAGCCACAATTTCAGGTCCTGAGAAAATCATCAGACTTGACTTTGGTGGTCGCCTCAGCTTCATCTCGGGGCTCCCCCTCTTAGGTGTCTTCCTGCACCTCAAACCTCAGCACCCTAACCCTGAGCCCCCCTTCTCATCTCACCCGAGGGGTGTCAACAAGGCCTCCCTCCTCAAAACAAATGCTCCCCTGCCTTAGAGATTTCTTCTTCTTTCTACTCATCCAAATGTGCCCATCGGATGTTCCAGTTCCTCACAGCTCTTAGAGCCAAGCAAGTTACTGAGAAGTCAGAGCTGCATTTCCCAGAGTGCATGCAAGAATTTAAGTTCTAAGGAATATTAGTGGCTGTTTTTCACACAGAGACAGACACGCATACATTCACATCCACATAATGGGCGGGAGTGTTCTGTGGTCAAAGAAGTTTGGGGAAACATGGTTAAACAGCTCTCGCTTCTGCAGGACTTCTCAGAGCCTTTGTTATGCCCTGAGTGTCCCAGACACGGGTATAGGGTGCAGCTGTTTTGTCCTGGGTTCTCCCAGCCGATAGCACACAGGCTGCTTGGGGAAGGAATAGGACAGGTCCCTTCATTACTGAGAAGTTTGGACTCAGGCGGTGTAGGACCCTGCTGGCCACTAGATGGGGCTATTTCTCCGTAGCAGGGGAGCTGATGCCGCTCACCGCTGACACCCATAGCCACTGAGGCCACGCTGGGCTTCAGGCATGCGCTCTTCATGGACACAAGGTCCCAACACACGGGATCTGGCCTGATCTACATGGACCCACCACACACACAACACTTGGGACACTTCATGTCGCATTTAGTAGATCCCACGCCATATTGTTGGGTCTGATTTGGATTAATATTCTTCGGTCCCAGTGTATGAAAAATGGTTCCAGCAAGTATAGGCCGTGCTTTACGAAACCCAGGATATGGAAACACAAAGGAAGAAAGGATGCCCACCACCAGGAATTTCTTTCCTGGGGGTGGTTTAGGATTAAACAATGAAACACTGCTGCTGTTCAGCCCAGGAGCTGGTCTTTAGAGTAGAGCAGGTTTTTGTTTGTTTATTTGTGGCCACAGAGTCTGCTTCCTGGAGCTGCCCCAGCCCCGATGGGGAGCCGCCCGGGGCAGCAAGCATGTCCTCGGGTGGACGGCCATATGTCAGGGTGGTGCTGAGCGGAGCCCTGGCTGTGGGGAAAGCTGGGTGACACCCCAGCTCCTCCTGTGACTGCGCGAAGGAGCTAGATGGCAACACCCCAGCTCCTCCCTTCACTCTGTCTAGTCTGCGGGGAATTGCAAGTCCAGGGCGGACAGTGTGCTTGGCCTGGAGGCTGCCGTTCACTGGGGCGGAGCACTTCCATGGGTCCTCGGACGGCACAAGCTTTTCGGTATAAATGTGAGGAAGTGACCAAAACACATGTCAACGGATGCGTCAGCAAGGCTTCGCCACAGGGAAAAGGCAGTGTGACAACATAGACACGAAGGGTCCGGTTAAATGCAATCCTGTTTGCCATATTGAAACACACCACGAAGGGCCCGAGGGCTAGATGGGCGCCTCCAGCCCCAGCGTTTGAGGACAGAAGGCACATGTCTACCTACATGTCTGCAATGACTAGCGCGGGCGTGTTGTCGCTGTTTTGTACTCAGTGGTGTCACTTCTGGACAGTTCCCCTGCCCTTCGTTCACCGCCCATGACCAGGGCTCTGGAGTCTTGCAAAGGGGGGTGGGCAGGGGTGGGAACGAGGCTGGTGTTTTCCGCTCTGGAGAGAGAAGAGGCAGATGGCTGGCTTATCATTCCTTTTCCACATGCAGCCCAGAGCCAAGCAAAGTAATAATCACTGATGTACAAGGTAAGTCACTTTTTAGCAGGAGCTGTTACTCCAGGTTTAGCATAAAGGAGGACTGTCGGTTCAAGGTCGGGAGCTTCAGAGGTGTCAGACAACTTATCATTCACGTCTCCTTGGTCCACCGCCACCCCACCCTCCCCCCCATGGGAAGCTGGGGCTGGGAGGCGAGCGGGGCCCTCTGCGAGGCGTCAGAGGGAAACGCGCTGGTTCCCTATCTGC
>NW_005871116.1:3162017-3165515 GCF_000147115.1 Myotis lucifugus
TTCTTCTTGTTTTGCACATTTGTTTGAAAATGAGATTCATTCTGCCTTAATTCTTTCAACTGTCACTTCGGTATTTTTCTAAAGAGGAAAGAGAGATGCTGTGATCTCTTTGGGTGGCATCTCCTGAATTATCGCTAACCTTTGACACCAAAAACAACCCGTAACCTATTCCTGTGCCAACTGCGTGGAGAAGGGAGATTTCTCAGGAAAACAAAGGGAAGGCAAGTTGAGAGGCAGGAGACAGGCTGCTGAGGTCCTGGAATGTGAAGGGTGGGCTGAGGAACAGAACCGGGAATAGGGGATCAGTCTGGTTCCTGCCCTGCTGCTCTCTTGGCCTCTAACCTCAGGCAGATCCTCGCTGATGTCTGTGCCTCATTTCCTCTTCTAAGAATGGGGATAACCAGCCCTCCCCTTTCTCCAGTCTCCCTGCTGCTTCAGGACATTGTGGTGAAGAGCTTAGGAAGTGCGACACTGGAGGGGATTTGTAAAAACACGTCAGGGCCTCCTGTCTCATCGTTGGCCCATCTCCTGCGGTCATGGCTGAAAGGGTTTTGGGGCAGACTGGCCTCAAATAGGGAAATTTCGGTGGGCTTGTTGGGGGGGTTATTTCCTCTGCCTCCCTTGGAGAACATCTAGGGGTGCCCCCAGCTCCTCCCCACATGGCCCGAGACCGGCTCTCAGGCTTACAAGAACAACTGGGCAGGTTCAAGTTTCAGCATATAGCAAGCCCGCCTCAGTAGTGCTGAGGGCATTCACAGTGACGCCAGCCCGGGGGAGGGGACAGCAGGGAGGTGCCGACCCCAGGCCTTCAGGCCAGGCAGCTCCAAACCTGGCGGAGAGGAAGGAGCTGACACGTTGTTAACTGTCCCGATCCCAGGAGCTGGCCTTCTTGCCCCCTGTTTCCCTGCCCGTGGCTGAGTGCTGGGTCAGGAGAGCCACGGCCATGTAACTTCCGTTTTCTCTCCTGCCTCAGCCATGACAGAAACCATCGAGATCCCGCAGTTCATCGGCCGCAGCTACCTGACCTACGACCACCCAGACATCCTCAAGAGGTAATAATACGTGTCAACCGGCAACAGGCGCCTTATCTCTCTGGGGGTAGATTTCATAATAGTTTTCCCAAGGCTTTTCCTTATTTTATGAGCCAGAAGATAATTCTCAAAGAAGGCCGTTTAGCCATGGCCTCGGGGGAAAACAACCACACATCATAAACATAGAAACTAGAACAAAACAAAACAAAAAAACAAACTTGAAAGAGGCAGCCTTTCAAACAACCCAAACCCTACCAAGGAGGTTGCCTGGCCTTGGGTTTTCCAGTCCTCACATCTCACAGTGCCAGGGTTATGAGTGATTCCCCAGTCAGGGCAATCGATTTCAGAGAGGAAGAGAGAGAGAGAGAGAGAGAGAGAGAGACATCAATGACGAGAGAGAATCATTGATCAGCTGCCTCCTGCATGCCCCTCACTGGGGATTGAGCCTGCAACCCAGGCAGGTGCCCTGACTGAGAATCGAACTGTGACCTCCTGGTTCATAGGTTGATGCTCAACCACTGAGCCACACCGGCTTCATGCTGCTCTTGACCAGGGCCTGACGCTTTGCTGCGAGCTGCAGCAGAGGTCCTGGTGCTCCCACAGCTCCACGGACAGTGTCCTACTTCCCATCTTCAGCAGCAAAGGTCTATGTCCTCCGCAGCCGGCCAGCTCAGCGAGGGCTCCTCAGCTCTCTTCATGTGGACAAGGCACACGGAGGTGCCCAAGTCACCATCCTGGCTGGTAGGCCCTGGTGACTGAGGCTCCAGTACCCCCCCTCCCTCCGGCTCGTTCCCCTCTCCCCCCCTCTTTCCCCGCTGCCAACCCAAGCTCCTGGTGTGGACTAGCCTCTTACGTAACCATGGAAGGCTGGCCCTTGGCAAGTCCTCGACCTGGAGAAGCTCGTCTTTGGTCCTTTCATGTTGCCTCTTCTTTTTTTCTCCCTCCCCTCATTCTCTATAGTTTCGAGTCTGCCATCCCCCACAACACCGCCAGCACCATCCTCGAATTTTCCTTCCTCTTCAGGTTGACTGTTTCCTAACAGGCTAAGGCAACGCTTTAAGCTAAAAGCACCCAGTTTGTAGGGTGGAGGTGGGTGGCTTTTCAAGGAACAAAGTTGAGAGACGTTTTCCTGGGGCACTGGATGAGCATTTCCCTGGTGACTGAAGCCACACCAGGCGGGCGGCCATTGCTTCATTTCTCTAGTCCCAATAGGGATCATGTAGGTGGTCGTGGTGGGGCCTTAGGCAAGATGGATTTCCACCAGGAGACACCCTCTTCTTTCTTCAGTCCTTTTCTCCAAAGATGGAAGGACATTCAGTCCCCAGAAAGCAGGGAGGGTGTGAAGGGGCCCAGGTCATCAGCCCCTGGATGCTTAGCGAGTGGCACTGGGCGGCTTGGTGGGAACAGGAGGCACTCGGTGGCCCTTGTGCACATGTATGTATGTGCATGAACACATGCATGTGTGTGAAGCCACAGGCAATAGTCGAGTTCAGGTTTTGGTTAGATGCCTTTGGCTGCAAGTAACAGAAAACTCAGCTCACAATGGCTTAAGCTACCTTAAGGGTGTTTATTATTCCACCTAACAAGCAATCCAGGCTTAGACTGGATCCTGGTGTGACTAATTTAGAGAATCAGCTGGACCATCAAAGACGCACGTCTCCTCTGTCCTTTGGCCTTGTTATCCTCAGTGCATTCTCCAGGGGTTACTCCCTTCCTGGTTATAAGATGGACATAAATCAGGCCCATCTCCAGTGGAAATGAAAAAAACAACCCTTTTTTTCTCATGTGACTCTTTTTAAAAAGAAAGGAATCTTTCCTAGAATCTTCCTGCTGCATTTCCTCTGTCTCATTGGAGAACAGCGGGTCACGTGCCCATCCCTAAACCACTCCCACCAGTCAGCGTATCCCAGGCGAGCGGGGAAGGCGGGAGCCTGAAACAGGAGACTGGGGAGAGCAGGCCTCTCGGGAAAGGGCCAGAGCTGGGGGCTCTGCACCTGGCCTGGTGGGGAGTCACCATGTGGCCCTGCTCCTCCCTTTCCGCTCTGAGGCCCCGGCGGGAAGGCAGCCTCGGTCTCCTGCCTCAGTCATGCTGGGAAAGCCTAGACAGAAGTCCCCTCCTGTTCACTACTAAGTGCATCCACAGCTCCAGGTTTGTGGGACAGACAGGGGATGGTACAAGTGACAGGAGAATAGAGAGACTTTTCCTATGGTGCCACGTTAGTCGCGATATTAAATCACGGTTACTCTTACTGCCTTTTACTTTAGGACCTCATACTTGCTCTTCTCCCTGCAAAACACTGGTCACTTTGGAGCAGTGGTTCTCAACCTTGGCTGCACATTATAATCACCTGGGAATGTTTTTACCATCCGGAAGTCTCACCACCCCAGCCCCCCACCGTTTAGCGATTTGTGAATGAATGTAGAGAAAAAATGTTTGGTGTTGAGGGGGGGCGCGGCGTAGCAGGAT
>NW_005871116.1:3169006-3171040 GCF_000147115.1 Myotis lucifugus
GGCCCCGAGTACAGGACTTGGTACAGCTGAGTGTGGCCCTGCATTACAGGACTTGGTACAGCTGGGGTGGCCCTGAGTACAGGACTTGGTACAGTTGGGGTGGCCCTGAGTGCAGGACTTGGTACAGTTGGGGTGGCCCTGAGTGCAGGACTTGGTACAGTTGGGGTGGCCCTGAGTGCAGGACTTGGTACAGTTGGGGTGGCCCTGAGTGCAGGACTTGGTACAGTTGGGGTGGCCCTGAGGGCAGGACTTGGTACAGTTGGGGTGGCCCTGAGTGCAGGACTTGGTACAGCTGGGGTGGCCCTGAGTGCAGGACTTGGTACAGTTGGGGTGGCCCTGAGTAGAGGACTTGGTACAGCTGGGGTGGCCCTGAGTACAGGACTTGGTACAGTTGGGGTGGCCCTGAGTGCAGGACTTGGTACAGCTGGGGTGGCCCTGAGTGCAGGACTTGGTACAGCTGGGGTGGCCCTGAGTAGAGGACTTGGTACAGCTGGGGTGGCCCTGAGTGCAGGACTTGGTACAGCTGGGGTGGCCCCGAGTACAGGACTTGGTACAGCTGAGTGTGGCCCTGAGTACAGGACTTGGTACAGCTGGGGTGGCCCTGAGTACAGGACTTGGTACAGCTGGGGTGGCCCCGAGTACAGGACTTGGTACAGCTGAGTGTGGCCCTGAGTACAGGACTTGGTACAGCTGAGTGTGGCCCTGAGTACAGGACTTGGTACAGCTGGGGTGGCCCTGAGTGCAGGACTTGGTACAGCTGGGTGGCCCCAGAACAGAACTTGGTGCAGCTGAGTGTGGCCCCGAGTACCCGGCTCAGGGCTCCGGCTCAGGCAGCGTTGAAGACCCAAAGTCGGGAGACCTGGCGTTCAGTTCTGACCATGCTCCCTGTTAGCTGTGCAGCCGTGGGGAGGAGAAAGCCTGCTTTCCAAGCTCCCACTACCAAGAAGAGCAAAGCACAGATTTATTTCTCAACAGATCGACCCCACATTTGGCTTTTTAAAAATGCTTCTTGGGTGATACTGGTAAGGAAGTCCCTGGAGTTCTTAGCCCTTTTCAGTGAACTTAGACCGCTCTCAAGTTTTCCACTTGAGTAGCTAGGAAACAGCTAAAGGATCCCAACCACTTCTCCCCACCAGCATGGGAGGGGGCTGGGTTCCCACAGGGCCCGGACTGGCTTGTATAACAAATAGGAAAACGCATCCTCTACCAGGGTGGGGAACATCCGGCCCGTGGGCCAGGGAAGGCTGGTGAAATCATTTGGTCTGGCCCTGCCAGGTTATTAGGGGTGAGTTAATTAAATGTTTGACCAGGTATTGCAGGCTAATATTTAAGTTAATAATTTTGTATGGCCCGTGAATGATGCTATAAATATCCAAATGGCCCTTGGAGAGAAGAGGTCCCCCACCCCTGGATCTAGACCAATGGGTCTTAAAGTCTGGTCCCTGGACCAGCAGCAGCATCGTCACCTGGAACCGTCTTAGAAATGCAAACTCCCAGGCCCACCCCGGAGTGGAAACGCACTAGGAGAGGAGCTTGTGCTGTTTCCACCATTTCTCTAGGTGAGTCGGTGCTCACTAAACCCTGCGAGGTCTCTAGACCGCCATCTGCTCCGTAGGGCAGGAGTTTATCCGGCTTTCCTTCTTTAACCTCCCTCTACCCCCCCCCCCCCCCCCCCAAAAAAAAAAAACTTCGGGGGCTAGCCCAAGGGCTCCCTAAATCATTTTGGTTGGAAAAAAAAAAAGGTTAATGAAAAAGGGAGAGGATGAGACTTTGGTCCGGGGCTCCCGGGGGAGGCGCTTGCATCCCCCCAAAGCCGAGGGGGAACACGGGAGGCTTTCCCCTCTTGGAAAAAAAAGAATCTTGGGAGGAGATGTGATTAATTCAACCCCCGCACTGGCCCCCAAATAGCAAAACGGGGTTCAAAAGCGGTTCCGGGAAGGCGGGACTTTTCGAGAGGACCCCCGGGGTGAAGGCATAAGTTGTGCGAGAGAAGAGGCCAACATCCCGCACCCTTCCCCCCTGCCCAAAGTCAAC
>NW_005871116.1:3171401-3229402 GCF_000147115.1 Myotis lucifugus
CCTGGCCAGCCCCCCACACCCTATGGGCACCCTTTCAACAACTCCACTCCATCTGGAACTATTTCCTACGTTACTGTGTCTTTCTCAGGTTTTTGAAAACTGGCCCTGTTTTGCTTTGAAGGCTGGAGCTCTGGTTGTGTTCTGTGCACAGGACACACAGCTCAGCCCCTCCCCGGCCTGCCCCTGGGCCTGGGCCCACAGCTGCTGCTCCGCTGTCGCCTGCCTCCCAGCAGGTACCTCCAATACCGATGCCTGGTGCCCCACGGGAGGCTGGCACAGAGCCGGCTAGACCGCAGGCCAGTGGTTTGAAAGCGGGGAGCTTGTTTCAGAGGCAGGTTCCTGGGCCCAGCCCGCAGACTCGGATGGAGCAGGTCTCCGTGGGCGCCACTCTGACAGGAAACAATCCGGGACCACGCCCTGGGAAATGGGTCTGAGTGGTCAAAGGCATGAGCTCCAGAGCCAGACAGGCTGGTTCCCAGGGCCACGTGACCTCCTGCGAGTGACCGGACCTCCCTGTGAGAAGGAAAGGGTTGGTGGTGAGGGTTGGATTCGTTCATTCTCGCAAAGGGCTTAGTGCAGGGCCCGGAATAGCTAGTTGTTAGAGATAATGAATATCAAACGTATTTCCCTTGGTCAAGTGTTTGTAAGTTCTAAAAACCCCTTCCTCGGATTGATAATATAAGGAAGTTAGCACAGTAGGGAACTGCTTCACAAAACGGAGCTATGATTATTGTTCTTGTTTTTAATAAGACATAGGCCCCCCCTGAGAGCAGCTTACATTGGGGGAGCTTAGAGAGTGGGCTGGTGTTTGGGTAGAAAAACCGTGTTTGAGGTTTTGGTGTTTGACCCAGGTCCAAAGCGAACAATAGGAAACGTAAGATGGTAAAATATATTCTCAACTTTCTTGACTTCTTTTCTTCACCGAAATGCTGCTCCTTTTGCTACTCCGGTGCTCAAAGCCCTTCTGGCAGAGAATGAGTGAGAGCAGTGGAACTCGGAGAGAAACCGTCTGTGGCTTCTGTGCGAGGTGAAGTAGAGGAAGAGGAATCAGAGTGCGCAGCTGAGTGCGGTTTTCCGTCCTGGTTCCGTTTCGTTTGGGTTCATGGTTGCACGTGGGGCAGAAGACCCAGTGAGCAGGTTCTGTGAGGATCGCTGGCCTGACCGTCTTTCCCGCTCATTCTCCATGTGACCTTGGTAACATTTTCGGGCAGCAGAGAAGGGGAGAGATCTGACCTTGGCGGGTGCCCTGCGCTGCAGTGTAAAGGGCCCAGCTAAGTAGAATGTGGCCACATGCAGGCGGCCGATGGTTTCCCGAGGCCTCCCCTGGGGGCTTTTCCATGCGCGGGGATTAGGAAAACCTGCACCAGGATAACCAATCATGCTGACCAGATCCACAAGACCTTGCTGGCGAAACCACACAGGCATTTTTTTTTGTTCATTTTTTCACTCATCCTTATGTATTTCCTTTTTTTAAAAAAATTGAGCTATAATTTACATGAAGTACACACATGTTTGATACATTTTAAATGTGTAAACACCTGTGGATCCCCTCTCCTCCCCTACACCCCTCCATACACAGAATAAGATACAGAAGAGTTTTCACACCCAAGAAGGCTTCCTGTGCAGCAAAGAGAACCACTAGTCTTGGTCATGTAGGACTACTCAAAGGAAAGAGAGGTGCAGGGTGTCCGGGAAGCAGGAGGTTATGGGAGGGCCTAAATCCGAGGAGTGGGGGTGGGCTGGAGAGCCAGGCCCTGGAGACGCCAGCAGCGGGTGGAGGCCCCGTGTGGGCTGATGCTGGAACCCGTCTGCCGGATTCAGGGCTGCCCCGAGCACAGCCTGGCTCCACATGGACAGGCGTGCCCTCGGGCTGCCAAACAGGCGGGAAGCCCCGCCTTTGTCCAAACACAACTGTGAAGGTTCCCACTCACCGGATTCCACTCCCGTTCCAGCCCAGCGTCCCTGCAGCTTTCCCCAGGTCACCTCTGCTCTGCGAGCTCCTGACCCTTCTGGTTACACATTTACAGCCTGTGGTTTGCGCTCGCACAGGACTGCTCTCCCGGGAGCGGCCCGGGAGCTTAACTCTCGGTGCAACTTCCTCCTGCCGCCAGTTCCCGGGGGTCTGCTGCCCCCGTCTGCGAGCTGCATTAACAGGGCACATGCCTGGGGTGGCGGGATCATTTGTGTGGTTTCTACTCTGTGCTGTGCTCTGTGCATATGTTGTCTTACTGAATGTTCCCTACGGCCCTTCAGGGCAGGTATAATTAATCACCCCCACTTTCAGATGAGGGATCTGAGACTCAGAGAGATGAAGCCAATCGCCTCAGGGCAGGAGCTCGTCACTGGCAGGAGTGGGAATCCAGGCGGGTGGGTCTGATCGGTGGGTCCCTGGACCCCTCGCGAAGCCGCACAGCCACTCAGCTGCGTGTCTGCCAGCCAGGCTCGGCCGCTGCGCGGTCAGGCCTTGGCCGCTGAGTAATGAAGTCTGACAACTCCCCTCCAGGCTGCTTTGCACAAGGAGCTGCCTGATGTGGGAAACTTGCTGGGAAAACAGTGGCGCTTTCAGGGTCGGGTCGCAGCCTCCTCGCTCAGGGTGTCAGGTCACCGAGTTCTATTCTGGGTTAAATATCAGGCGCTGGGACTCCTTTGAGCCTCGTTCTTGACGAAAGGACCCGGGGCGCTTTCCCTGGGGAAAGCCGGGCGCTGTCTGTTCTCGCTTTTTTCTCAGGCCAAGTGCGCACAGGAGCCCAGGGCCAAAGCCAGGGCCTCGAATCCCTCTTCCTTGGCCGGTGGGGGACAGGAGAGAGTTGTCCTCTCCCACACGAGGGGAGAGCTGTTCCGGCTGGGAGACGTTTCCTCCCCAAGCATGATGACCGAGGGGAGGGCTGGGCATGGGCCCAGGCCCTGCCTAGGCCTGTCAGTCACTCGCCAGCTATTGTTGGATTCAATCGGATTAGAATAATCGAATGAACACTGGACTGGGAGGGATATTTCTCTCTGGTAAACAACCTGTGTGTGTGTCCTTTGATACCCTCAGGGTATCGGGGCATCTGGAAGCTGAAATAGAAAACAGAAAGCTTCTGAGTGGACCCGGTATCAGAGTAAAACGTGGGGGAGGAGGGACAGATAAAATCCCAAGTTCAAAGGGATTTTAGGCAAATGCCTTTCATCTCTTTGGGGCTCTTTGTTTTGCTTTTTAAAAAGTGAAAACACATGTATTGGTTTCCAAGAGCTGCCATAACACATTGTCACAAATCGGGTGGCTTAAAGCAATAGGAATTTATTCTGTCCCGGTTCTGGGGAAAACATCCTCAGGTGAGAATTAATGAAGTCTACGTGCAGGGGTGGGCAGGGGTGCTTCTTCTGAGGGGCAGTGTGGTCTGTGCCTCTCTCTAGGCTCTCATGGCCGGCAGTCCTTGGCTCACAGCTACATCACTCCAACCTCTGTCTTCATCTCCGCATGGCATTCTTCCCTGTGTGTCTGTCTGTGTCCAAATTTCCTTTTCTCATGAGGACACCAGTCCGACAGGATTTAGGGCTGTCCTAATCCACTATGACTCCATTTTAACTAACGACATCTGCCAAGACCCTATTTCTAATTAAGGTCACAATCTGAGGTTCTGTGTGGACGAGAATTTGGGGGGACACTATTCCAGCGAGTATAACACGTTACAAATGATAAAGCCCTTCTTGTTCCTGATGCTACACGGATGCTTCTGACCATGGGCCTAAAGATCATCAGCCGTGAGGACATTATTCTGAGTGAAATAAGCCAGTGACAGACAAATAATGTAGGATTCTACTTATAGGAGGTACCTGGAAGTGGTCCAACTCATAAGGTGAACAGGAGCATGGGGGTTGCCGGGGATGGAGGGAGGGGGAGTGAAGAGTTGCTGTACAAGGGGTGCAGAGTTTGAGCTTTGCAAAATAAGGAGAGTTCTGGAGAATGATTGTACAACAAGGTGAGCATATGTGGCACCACCGAACTGCACACATAAAAGTGGTTAAGGCGGTAGGTTTGATGTTATGTCTACTTTGCCACAATTAAAAACATATTTGGTCATTCCTGGCCCAGCGTGGAAACCTGATTGCTAAGATTGTTTTGTTTCGGGTGGAGGAAACAGCATTCTGAGTTCATAGACCTTTGGCCACGAGGTTGTGAGTGAGTGTCTGCCTGGGCGTCAGTGTGTGACTGTTCTGTCTTGTTCTTCTCCAACGCCCTAGCTATAACCTGGGCAGTGGTGTGGCATCCATCCTGGTGAACGGCTCCTTCAGCGATGGTCGGTGGCACCGGGTCAAGGCTGTTCGGTGAGTACCTCCCACGGCGCAGGACAGAGCAGAGCCCAGCAGCGGTGGGACGTGCTCTCCGAGTCCCTTTAGTCCCATGTCCTCTTCCTCAGCCTTGCCTGGCCTCCCATGCTCCTCATCCAGGGTATTTTGCTACCAACTCCCACCTGTGCCCTCCACTGACAGTGAACTCCCAAAGCTTCACTCACCAGCGGCTTTCTGGAGAAATTATTTATATATTTATGTTAATCCTCACCTGAAAATATTTTTTCCCGTTGGTTTTTAGAGAGGGTAGAAGGGAGAGAAAGGGGGAGGAAGAGAGAGACAGAAAGAGAGAGAGAAACATCGATGTAAGAGAGACACATGGGTTGGTTGCCTCTCTGCACGGCCCCAACTGGTGACCGGGGATTGAACCTGCAACCCAGGTACGTGCCTTTGGCCCTAATCAAACCCGTGAACCTTGGGTGCACTGGCCAACACTCTATCCACTGATCCACACTGGCCAGGGCTGGAGAAATAACTTTTTGATGGCTACCTGGAAGAGGGCCTCCTATTTAGTGAGATCTGGGTATCACTACTGGGATGAAATTTGGGGGCATATGGACTTTGAGGAAGGCTCCACATCTCATTATGTAGGCAGTTGCCCGCTTTTTCTTTGACATCACTTCGCCTGAACCTCAAAAGCTCTGTGTATCCTGCCCCTCACAGAAGTCATACCCTGATTATGTCACTCCCTTAAAATTATGGTCTTGCTACCTATGTCCATATTCCTAACAATATATTGAGAAGTCAAATAGCAGGCCCAAATGGAGCAGTGTGAAGAAACCTCAGTCTTGCCATGTTACTGCAGGTTCCAGGAGATGAGCTGAACAGAGGTTTTTATTTGGGTTCCCTGAGAATTTACCACAACCCTTTCTGGGGAGGTTAGTGGGTGAGGTCAAAGGTGAGGCTTGGGAAACATGGGATCACCAAGGTCAGTTTCTTACTCTGCACACATACAGCCTATAGAGGAAGTAGCCTTGCTGGACCCCACTCTCTTTTCCATGGTGCCTGCCTTTGACACCCTAGAGCAGTGGTCGGCACACTCATTAGTCAACAGAGCCAATTATCAACAGTACTTCTTCAAAATAGACTCGCCCAGGCCAAAAACCGACTTCTGCGCATGGGCCATGAAGTTTCAATCGCACTGTACGTGCGCCTGCACGTGGTATTTTGTGGAAGAGCCACACTCAAGGGGCCAAAGAGCCGCATGTGGCTCTCGAGCCGCAGTTTGCCGACCACGGCCCTAGAGCAAGCATGTCAAACTCAGAGACTAGCACGGGCCAAATAAACAAGGCATACGGCCCGCAGGCCCCAAATATGACATGCTTGCCCTAGAGGGGGTGTGAGGACACAGAGGCAGATCTGTGCCCATCAGCTGCCCACATATCAGAGGAAGTCCTGGCGATAGTGATTTTGATGAAGCCCAACTCTTGACTTGTTGAACAAATGATATAAATATTAATATCATCAGAGAGATAAAAGAGGTTATTTTCACAAGAAACAAGAACTGTTTGCTGTAGAAAAGGAACATTACAAGACCAATAAAGAAGTGCAGCCTGGGTCAGTATCCCCTACGAGAGCTATGGACCCAGACAGGCTTTTTGAAGAAGCGCAGGGCTGGATGGTTTGGGGAACCTGCAAAGCCCTTCCACTCCACTGTCCTCGGAGTCACTTTTGGGTGATTCTTTGGGATCTTTCGAAACTTCTAAGCCAGCGGTTCTCAACCTGTGGGTCGCGACCCCTTTGGGGGTTGAACGACCCTTTCACAGGGGTCGCCTAAGACCATCAGAAAACACATATATGATTACATATTGTTTTTGTGATGAATCACTATGCTTTAATTATGTTCAATTTGTAACCATGAAAATACATCCTGCCTATCAGATATTTACATTACGATTCATAACAGTAGCAAAATTACAGTTATGAAGTAGCAACGAAAATAATCTTATGGTTGGGGGTCACCACAACATGAGGAACTGTATTAAAGGGTCGAGGCATTAGGAAGGTTGAGAACCACTGTTCTAAGCCATTCTTTGTCCTTCCCTAGAGTAATCCTCCACCTGTGAAACCTACTTCATGGTTTCCCATTGTGCTCGGAATAACATACAAACTCACCACGTGCTAATTCTTCTCTGGTTCCCTCTCACCTGCAGGATACGTTCTCACGAAGCTCCATGTGCCTTGCACCCTCAGCTCTGGCTTCCTCTCTGTCCACTCAGCTCCCACCTCCAGAATTCTCAGTGCTCAGTCTGCATCAACCCCTTGTCTTCTCTCTCTCTCTTCATAGCGACTTCCTGTTGGCATCTGCTTCCTCCTGCACTTGACCTACCCAGCCTTCAAAACTCATCTCAGGCAGACTCCCTGGGGGAAGCTTTCCCTGACCCTCTCTCCGACTCCTGTCACCCCACAGCGTGCTGGCGGTCTTCCACCGTCTCGCGGTGACACTGAGTTGTCATTTGTAATTTGATTGTTTTGTCTTCCTCAGTAGACCTAAAACTCCTGGGAGCCAGGAATGTGTTTTTTGTTTTGTCTTCTTTTTTTCATCTTTGCAGCTCTATCATTTAGCATAGTGCCTGGTGCAGAGTAGGTCCTTTCCTACATTTTCATTGAAATCAATTGAACAATTGACTGAAACTCCCGAAATGGTGGTGGATTTTTCCAGGGACGGTCAATCGGGAAAGATAACTGTGGATGACTACGGGGCCAGAACAGGCAAATCACCTGGCATGATGAGGCAGCTCAACATCAACGGAGCTCTGTACGTGGGTAAGTGACCTTGGACCAGATCTAAGTTATGCCCTTTGGGTGTTACTCCTCCATTGGCCGTGCTGGGGCTCCTCCAAGGCGTGTGCTTCCCTGGACCAGCCAAATGCTTGGAAATAGGAAGCTCTCCAGAGTCCATTCTCCCTTTTCTGAACTTCTGACTCATGGTGAGGGGGCAGGAAGCACTTAGAGGCCTTTGTGCTTTGGATGGATCCACCAGGAAAACCATGCTTTTCTTGTTATAGAACAGGAATCTGCTAAATATAGCTCCGAGAATTCCCTCCGAGGAAGGAGGATCTGTTTTCCTGGCCCCTTTCAGAAGTAGAATGAGTGGTATTTCTGTAAATAGCTTAGAACCCGATAGCCCACACAGGTAAGTATGCAAAGATGTCTTCCTCCGTATGCTTTCTACACGTGGACTTAATTGAAAGCACTCAACATCCGTGAATTTCTTTCAGCTTAAGACAGTGGTCAGCAAACTGCGGCTCACAAGCCACATTCGGCTCTTTGGCCCCTTGAGTGTGGCTCTTCCTAAGCCTTAGGCGTACCCTAATTAAGTTAATAACAATGTACCTACCTATATAGTTTAAGTTTAAAAAATTTGGCTCTCAGAAGAAATTTAAATCGTTGTACTGTTGATATTTGGTTCTGTTGACTAATGAGTTTGCCAACCACTGGCTTAAGATGACAGCACCTCTAACTACACACTACATTTTGTTGATATTATACAACATTTCGAAATTCACCAGATTTGGTTTGAAGTGGCCAACTGGGTCAGAAATCACACACGATGTAGGTATTTATAGCCTCTGGCTGTGTATCCGATTGAACCAAGTCAACCTGTTCCTTCAAGGATAGTTCTAAAGTAGATGTGATGCACTGAGCCATTCAAGGGACCCACAGTCCTCACGTAACCTGTCAGCCCAGGGACACCTTGGTCAGCAGTCACTCAAGTATCCTAAGGAAACACGGTTCCCTGTGGCTCACCCCGTCTCCCTCTGGCTCCCCGGCAGGTGGAATGAAGGAGATCGCCCTGCACACTAACAGGCAATACCGGCGAGGCCTCGTGGGCTGCATCTCTCATTTCACCCTGTCCACCGATTACCACGTTTCCCTCGTGGAGGACGCCGTGGATGGGAAAAACATCAACACGTGTGGAGCCAAGTAACACCAGCTGGCCTTGCCCAAGGGACGGAGCCTTCTATCCTGAGAATCCCGGGGGCCCTGAGACCCTGCCTGATGCCCCGTGCCATTCACAGAGGCATGGGGGCCAGGTGTGTTTCCTCTCACCCAGGAGAAAGGACACCTGATGAGAGTCTGGACCCAACATAGGAGTCTCCGTGTGGCCTTTCCTGCTGGCACTGCGTGCGGGCCGCCCCCCACGGAATCCTCTGTGTGAGAAGCATCGAACATTGTCTGTTGACTGTGCAGTGGCTGTCAGAGATCACACATGAAGGCAAATTCCGGAGCCCGTCTTCTGTAGTCAATGACTGTGTTGTGATTCATCGTGCAGTGAACTAAGAAGAGAGAGAGAGACCCAAAGGGCAGTATTAAAATATTCCTCTCCTTCCCTGACTCATGACACTTACTGACAGCAGAATGACTGTGTGACCTTGAACCTGGGATTTCTCACCTTGGCCCATGGAATATCAGGATTAACCCCTTCCACTCCCCACTGGCTGGTTCAATGTGCTCTGACTATTCCATGAAAATAAGGAGGAGAAGAGACTAAACATAGAATCATAATGCTGCCCCTCCTTAATGAGAAATCCCTACTTTTTATAATACTAATCTAAAAACAGGCACCCCGATTTTGTAGCTGTCCTTTTGTATGTGTATATTTTTATAGCAGCTGATAGTCCACACAGTATAATTTTGAAACTTTGGGTGGACAACCCTGAATTCTTTGCACAGTTCCTAAAAATTTTCTCCCAAAGGAGACTTGTGGGGGCCCTTCATGGCGCCAGTGGGGTAGGTAACTGGGGGTGGGCAGTCTCTTGGAGAGCTGACTATTCTGTTTTGGTAAATGGTGACGGCTCAAGGAAATGGATCTGAAGCTTCCAAAATAAGCAGATTAAAAGATACATGTGTTCCTGAGGGGGGTCACTGTCATTTTTGTTTTAAGAGGGGAATCTAATCTAATAAAAGACAAACATGCAAATTGACCATACCTTCGCTATGCCTTAAGCCATGCCCACCAGCCAATCAGAGCAACTATGTGCAAATTAACCCAACCAAGATGGCAGCCGGCAGCCATGGAGCTAGAGCGAGCAGGAGGCTTGGTTGCCCCAGTGATGGAGGAAGCCAAGCTTCCCACCTGCTGTGGCTGGCTCTGAGCTCCACTGAAGGCAACAAAGTTTCAATTATAGAAGGTAAATAAATCCCAGAATAAAAAAGAAAAAAAGGAGAGGCTGGGAGCTTCCATCGCCGGGGGGCTTGGCCAGCCTGAAAACGGCCCTCAGCCCCTCACCCAGACTGGCCAGGCACCCCAGTGGGGACCCCCAACCCTAAAGGGGGTGTGACCAGCCTGCAAACACCCATCAGCCCCTCACCCAGGCTGGCCAGGCACCCCAGCAGGACCCCCACCCTGATCCGGGACACCCTTCAGGGCAAACCAGCTGGCCCCCACCTGTGCACCAGGCCTCTATCCTATATAATAAACGGGTAATATGCAAACTGACCCTAACAGCAGAACAACTGGGAATGACTGGTCACTATGACACACACTGACCACCAGGGGGCAGACGCTCAATGCAGGAGCAGCCCCCTGGTGGTCAGTGCGCTCCCACAGGGGGAGCTCTGCTCAGCCACAAGCCAGGCTGACGGCTGCCAGTACAGCGGTGGTGGTGGGAGCCTCTCTCGCCTCCTCAGCAGCGCTAAGGATGTCCGACTGCAGCTTAGGCCTGCTCCCCGCTGGCAAGTGGACATCCCCTGAGGGCTCCCGGGCTGCCAAAGGGATGTCTGATTGCCAGCTTAGGCCCAATCCCCTGGGGAGCGGGCCTAAGCCAGCAGGCGGTCATCCCCCGAGGGGTCCCAGACTGCGAGAGGGCACAGGCCGAGCTGAGGGCCCCCCCCCCCCCCAGTGCACAAATTTTTGTGCACCGGGCCTCTAGTGTCTATAATAAACTTGAATCAAGGAGATGAAGAAGGGTAGAGCTCATTCACTTAGTCATTCATTCATTTGTGCAGGTGTCTGAACCTTGCACAGGCCCATCCAGAAATGGGCACTAAGACAATTAGTGCCCCTAAGGCTGTACTGGGGTGGGGGGTTGGGGCGGAAAAGCAGGAATGCTTCCTTCTGAGCCAACGGCTGTCCCTTTGCCATTCACGCACATGACGATGGAGACAGCTGGCTGGCAGAGTCCCATGACATGACTCGCTAAGGGAAAGGTGAGATGCACGCTGCCCCCAAAGAGCAGGGAAATGTGATCCAATGCACACAAGAGCCTATGTTTAGTCCCAGTCATGACTCACCCTTGTTTGTGAAGCATTCATTCAGCGAAGACTTGGAGCTCTCTGCAGAGCACAGCTTAGGCACATTCAGAATTCTATAAAATGAATAAATAAACCAGAGACATTCACCTCGTGCTTTAACCTCTGCCTCCTGTCTTTGGGCTCCTTTGATGACCAGGATCCTCCCTCCCTCCCAGAGGAATAATGGTAACAACAACAACAATAACAATAATTCATCCTCTCCTACACATGTCTCCTTGTGTGTGCAGTTTGGAGAAAAGCCACGTGGTATGGTAGCAAGTGGGTTTTACGACCTCCCCTCATACCTGTTCCTTGAAGGCAGCTCGGGCCAGTGCTTCCCAAGATGTAAGAGTTGCTTTCATAGCACATTTTGAGTCAGTAGCCTCCAGCCAAAAATATCATCGTGATTTTAGCAAAACATCCCGCTGAGCTGAAGCCAGAAGAGCTGTGTTGTAGATGAGCTATTGTTCCATGAGAGTGTCGTCCAGGGAAGAATGCAGTGACCCAGGGATGCGGGCTGGGGGCGGGGGTGTTGAAGCAGATGAGAATCCTGAAGCACCGACTTGGGTGGGATGCAGGAGGGGCTGAAAGGGAAGGGGTGACAGACACCATGATGGATTCAGGGCAATAGAGATCCTGCTGGTGAGAGGGCTGCAGGGACGGGGACCCAAGAGCAGCTGGTCACATGGGAGGCTCCGGGCAGGAGAACAGGGTAAGAGACAGAACATCCCAAGCCAGGAGGAAGGTTCTGTGACCCCCTCAGTGAACAGAACCCAGGAGATGCGGGATGAGTTGATAGCAGAGGTGGTTGTGAGGATAAAAACTTGTCCTGAAGCTGAGGGATTAGACCCAGGTTCAGAGGCGGGAGAGCTGAGATGGGCTGAACCTGGGTGTGTGGGTCCCCCGTTTTCTCTCTAAGTGCATCTGCTATCTGTATGTACAATAATGCCACATGGCAAACAAACACAGACCCCAGGGGCATACCAGGGTAAGTGTTTATCGCTTACTGCCTGAGTGTTCACCTTGGCAGCTCTGCTGATCTTGGCTGGCTCGACTAGGCGCTTCTTCTGGTCTCGCTGGACTTGGTCCCTGCGTAGCAGTTGGCTAATTTAGGATGGCCTTGCCTGAGACGGCGAGGTGACTTGAGTCAGCTCCATGTGGTTCTCACGCTCCTCCTGGGACCTGTGGGAGCCCGACATGCCCTTCGCATGACGATGGAGGAGGGTAAGGGCACCAGAGGGAAGGTGTAAGGTCCTGCACAGCCAAGGTCTGGAACTGCCACATCCTAGGAGTTTAAGTTCATAAGAGATGAAAATACAGACTCCGCCATCCATCATCACTTGGCAAAGGGCATGGATACAGGGAGGGTGATACAGTCATGTGCTGTTGGGAGAAGGGGTGCAGTAGTCCTTCTGTGGGGACCCTTGGTGGGGGATGGGGGTCTGTGAAGTTCTCCATGATTGGTCCAGCCAGGCCGGTCCAATGGGGCAGCATTTATCCCTCCCCGCCCCCCAATTCCTCTGCTGCCTCCTCGTTCTCATTCTTCCACCTGCCCACCTGCCCACCTGTCCACCTGTCCACCTGTCCTCTGCCACTTGCACTTGGTGATTCCAAGGAGGTGGGATCTGTGCTGGGCTTCCGGGCATCGGCTCTGTGGGGGCGCGTGTTGGAGAAGCTGGCTGGGCTCCTGGCCCTAGAGAAGTTTAAGGAGCAGCCAGGGAGCTCTCAGGTTCACACAGTCCGCGCCCTGCCCAGGAAGGCCCGCGTGAAGGACGGGTTCCTGGAAACCTTTGTCCCACCGGCAGGACCTAAGAGAATTCCCCAGAAGTCCCCTTGTGTTCTGAGCAAGGATGGCTGGGGGGGAGGGGGGGGTGGGGGTAGTGGAGGGGAAGGATTGTTCTTGCTTTTCCTAGTAACACTGACGGCCACACCCCCCTATTTCCTCTGAGCCCAGTCCTGGGGTTCTCTCGGGAAGGTCTGTGGGGCTCCCTCGTCCCCTCGCTGCTGCCCCAGAAGCTGGGAGGCAGTGATGACCGGCCTGCCAGGCACCACTGGGAGCCGCCTGCTCTCCGCCCCCTCGCTCGCCTCTCATTTCCGGAGCCCGTCCTGTTCCAGCCCCGGCTGCTCCAACACAAACAGGCCCTGCTCTCCCTCCAGCAGCCCTGGCCCAGTGACCAGCGCTTCCTTCTGACGGCCGCCCCGCCCTCCGCCCGGCCCTCCCTGAGTGGGAGGAAGGAGCTCGGAAAAGTGCCCGGAGCTGGCGGCCAGATCTCCACTTGGAGGAAACACTGCATTTTTCACCTTTAACCTAGAAAAATATGGTTCTCAGAAAGCTTGTTTTTAGCACTGGGAGTTCCCAGAGGAGGAAGCATGGGGAGCAGGAGGGGCCCGCGGCCTCTCTCAGGCTCCACAGCGAGCCCTGGGCCCAGGAGGCTGCCCCCGGGAGGGGACCCCTGGCCGCCTGGGAGGCCCAGCCCTGGGGACGAAATTCAGGCGAAGGCCCGAGGACAGGGGCTTGGACAAAGCAGCAGCTGCCTCCCATTCCGTCCCTGCTCTAAGCCTGGCCTGCTCTAAGCCTGGCCTGGCCAGGAACACACCGTAGCTGCCCTGGAAGGTGGAGGGGTGGGTGCAGGTGGCCCTGTGACCCTCAGGCCCTCGGCTGAGTGGGGTGTGTGGTGAGCTTATCAAAGGCGGGAGAGGGTCCTGCAGGACTAAGTCCCCCAGCGCTGCCACCCCGAGGAGCCCAGAGAGCAGAGGACGCCAGCACAGTCAGAATCCCCAGTGAGGGGCGTGGGTGCTTGGGCCCACCCCGCAGGTCTTGCCCAGGGTGGATGGGTCACCCCCCTGCATCCCCACCAATGCCTTCCCTGAACACAAAGGGAGAGACGCAGCCCTGCCTCCGCCACCCTGAGGGTCTCTGCCATCCTAAGGGTGAAGGTCAGTCAGGTCAGGTGGTGGCCAGGCCGCGCGGCTTGCAGGTGGCCGTGCTCAGGCCGCAGAATGACTACGTAATCCAGCTCAACACATGGCGGCTCTGGGATCGGCCTGTAAGCAACTGCGCAGCCGCCTCACGTCCAAAGAATGTTCTTCGCAACAGCCCTCCTTAGCCGTGGGCCAGAGCCCATGGGCACAGCCTGTGTGACTCGGGAGGACAGAGGCTGGCCAGAGAGCCATGGGTGACTTGCATGGTCCCACCACCACGACCCTTCACTGAAGCTTCTCTGCCCGTTACCCTGACCTTTGGGTGCAGCCTGCCCTGGGGCTCCCCGTCCACTGTCTGGCAGTGTAGTCCTGTGGGTGAGGGGGTCTGGGCACAGGCCAGTTCCTCCTCACAGCTCCACCTCTGCCTCCTTCCAAAGTTCTCCTACTGCAAGGACCAGGGGCTGAACAAAGCTGAGAGCACAGACCAGAGCCGCTCCATCAGAGTGGGGGGCGGGTTCCCCAACAGGCCATGAGGTCCCGGTTGAAGTCTTTGCTCCTCTCTCCTTTGCCTTCCTGCAATGAATAACCTCCAGCGCTCCGGGGCGCTGTGGCAAGCTCTTTCCAAGCAGCAGCGAGCCCCCTGGGCAGAGCCTAGCCCTGGCCCCGCCAAGACCCGGAGGAGCAGGCCAGGCTGCAGGGAGCACCCCAGCCTCTCCTCCTCGTCCTACCGGCCTTGCCGAGACATCTTTGTCCTAGAAAGTGCCTGGCTTCCAGGAGCTCTCGTCTTTTCCTGGAAAGACGTGAGGGGGACGCTGCTTCTCTGTTTGTCTATCTTCGTCTCTCTGACTCGCTCAAGTTCCACATGCTTTACAAAGGCCCAGATATCTCCGAACAGGCGGCTCGGCCTCCCCTCGGGCCCCGGCTGCCCACCTCCCAGCCGGGGCCCAGCCCGGGGCATGGCCTCCTGGGACAGCCCAGCGCTAGAGGCTGCAGCTCCCACGTGGCTAAAAGATGACTTCGATGGAACATCTCTGCCAAGGAAGGCCAGGGAAGTTCAAAAGAAATCCGCTCCTGCAACGCACTCACTTAGAAACAAAAGTCACCGGCAGCAGGCCAGGGGCTCAGCTGCAGGAGCCTGTGAGGAAACTGACCAAAGGCAAAGCAAAGAAAGCGTCAGAGCCGAGGAGAGGGCTGTGCTGCGTGGCTATGAGGCCTGCGGCACGGCCTCAATTAATTACATGCATCAGTACATTCATAGCACGTACATATATATGACAATCCACTCATTCACACCGGCCAATGTCTGAAAGGGTAGAAAGGAAAATGTTCAAAATGGCTAATGCTGCGGAAGGAGATGGCATGAGCTTTCTCTTTTTCCTTGTACCTGTTTTCATGTTCTTCAGCGAGCCTGCAGTGACTCTCTTGTTCTGTCCCCTCGGAACGTCATCTTGCGTCTTTGGAGGGCTGGTCCTCCCTCACTCTAACACCAGGCGCTGGGGAAAGTGGCCTTGACCTAGCGCCTCTGCCCGGCCACGTGACACGAGCAGGCACGTGACCCGGCCAGGCCAATCTCGGTCCTGGGTGGGGGCTGGGAGGAAGGGTGCTGTCTCCTTCATGGTAAGGCTCTCCGCTGGGAGGAGCCTGGAACCCCAGGCCTAGCTCTGCAGGGTCCTCCGCCGAGAGAAGGAAGTTTGGGACACAGAGAGGGATGTGTGTGATTTGAGGGAGGAGCGCAGTCTGGGAATGCCCAGGGCTCACCTACCCAAAGTGGAGGCCGAGATCGGGCAGGGGTCGGCTCCCACAGAAGCAGGTGGCTACCCGGGGAAGACAGGTGGGGAAGGAATGGACCACCTGGCCACGCAAATCATCGATTGGAAGGATACAGAGAACCGTACCCAGGAGAATGAAAGACACTTTAAAGCGGGGAGGAGGTGCGGAGGGGGGTGGTCTGTGGGTAGGAGGGCTCGAACCTGTTGGCACTGGTGCGTCTGAATTGGTTTGGAGGCGTTTACACCTGCAAGGCGCTGGTCAGAGAGCCGGTGTGGCTGAGGTTTCTCAGGGGGAGGCACACCTGTTCTGTGGGGAGCAATACTCACTCCACCTGGAACCCTCTGAACTTTGGAGAAGTCGGTTCAGAGATGAGGAGAAGGAGAGGTGGGGTAGCTTCTCTAAGGTCACCCCGGGAATAAGAGGTGATGTTGGCCCCAAGCCTTTTGAGCAGCTCAGGTGGGGCGGCAGCTGCCCTGGGCCTGAAACCGGCATCAGCCACCCCAGGAACGGACAAGGGCCGAATGGTCGTGGAGGAAGCTGGACTCTGGGCCACTGCTGAAGGGTGAGGGCTGCCTGCACGGGGGATCTGGGACTAGGAGGCCCATTTGCGGACACGGCTTCTGCAAGGCTTCCTGGCTCACCCAGCAGCCGAGGAGAAGGGGGGAGAGGTTGTGCAAGCGCCCCCAGGATAGGAACGTAAGCCCCGGCTCCTGCCTTCGACTACTTGTCTAGACAGAGACAAGGGAAGACGTGCGGCGGCAGCGATGGATGGAGCTGTCGGGGGCCTGGCGGGGAAGTGACAGCTCAGCTGAGACTTGAGTCTTTCTCACCTTTGGAAGGTTGGGAGGCAGAGAGGGATGAGCAGCTCAGAGCCCGCCCTGCACTCACTGTGGCGTGATCTCCACTTAACGGTTTCGATGATCAGAATCCTCGCCCAAAGCTTTCCTTGTCTCTCTAATCTGAGACTAATCACTCTGGGATAAAACCAGCTCCAGTTTAATCCCAAATCAGTTCAAGACATCTCTGGTTACTTCAACTTCTCTGCTCCTCGCAGGCTGAGTAAATACTTTTAATTCAGTTTCACTGTTAGTCACTCCAGGGGAAAGTGAATTCTTATACAGCTCTTTTGTAAAGGACTTGGGTTTGTAAGCTAACATTTTGGTGTGATATAGAAAACCGTACATTAAAAAAAAAAAGATTATTCAAACCGCTCTAATTTTCTTTCCCCAAATTATTACATCATTCCTCTCTTCTGACCTTTTCAAAGTTTCTGGGGCCGATGGTGCTACCTGTTTTGACTCAAGAATTCACCACCTGGAAAACAAGTTATTTACAGGGGGCCCGGGTACTTAACTACTAACACCTGTCACTGTTAACTTAGAATTGGTCTACAAGGTGCCTCAGGTTAAATCCAAGCTCATTCAGTTCAGTTGTGCCTCTAGGTCAGGGGTGGGGAACCTTTTTTCTGCCAAGGGCCATTTGGATATTTATAACATCATTCGAGGACCATACAAAATTATTAACTTAAAAATTAGCCTGCTGTATTTGGTCAAACATGTAATTAACTCACCCCTAATGCCTCGGCAGGTCCAGACCAACTATTTCTCGGTCCTTATACGGCCCAGGGGCCGGACCATCCCCACCCCTGCTCTAGGTAAGCCCAGGCTACGTAGGAATACTTAATTTCTCCCCTATGAAGTTCTATTTAAGATCAATTCATACTTTAAAGTTACTGAGGTTTTGCTGAGTCAATGACTATATTTCCAAATTCAACAACTTGCAATAAAAGTTTTGTGTATTCCTAGAATCTCCAGAAATGATGTTTATCCTCATAGGAAATTAATTAAAAATCGTATTTTAAGGACCAGGATTTATTTGATAATGTCAGATTCCCACTATTTGATTATCGTTATGCTAGCTTCCCTGGTAAATAGAATATAGATTTAATGAAGCATACAAAGGTTTATATCAATGGCATAGCAATTTAGTGACTGCCCTATGCGACTGTTTTGTAACCACTGTAATTCTTAAGGGATGGAACCAAAAGTATTAAAGCAGAAGCCACTTTTCCTAAGTGCTTAACCCAGGAAGAAAAACAAAACAAAACAATGCCCACATCTGTCAGTGTAAGTTGTAAGAAAATATATTTATTTTTTTCCATGACAATACTATGATAAAATTGTTAAATACATGCATGTTTTAAAAACAGACATAAGTAACATCTTTAAGAGTTAACAGCCAAGCGTACTAGTTTTACATTTAAGGTCTCTTAGTAATAGGTTACTTATATTCTATGTTCTTGCTATAACCATGTTCTCCAAAACATATGGAAACTAAATTCTGAAATTATACAATATAAAATGACCAAATTTTTCCATTCTAACACCACATAATCTCCAAATTTTCGCAAGGCAGAAAATACTTGTTACCTTTGTAAGTGGAGTTGTTTTATTCCACATTAGACTCAGAATTTTGCGAGTTAGAGTCAGTCGCACAAATGTCCGACAACCTGCAGTTTGCTTCCTGTATACGTATGTAAATGTTTCTCCTTATATGACTAAGCATGATCTTAGATACAGAACATCATGACTGATCATTCAGGTAAAAAAAAATAAGAGAGAGAGAGAAACAAAAGGTCGGTAGTGGTAACATTTATAAGAAATGAAGAAGGGAACAGGTTTAGATCTGCAGCCTCTCCCTCTTTCAGCTACATTTGCACACACCTGACTGAACAAAAATTAGTAAACAGCTGCTAGTATTTATAAAAAAAAAATTGAAGATATTTAACATACATCCCTTTTGAAAAAACACTCATTCTACAAAGAACCTTATAAAAAACAAAAACTTATATCTGTTCACAGTATGTGTATTTTGTAAACAGTCATTCACTATAATGCGATTTTGAAAGTAGAAATGGCGATTTCCTAGCACTTTCCGAACTTATGGCCAGCTAATGAAAGAGAATAAAAAGTAACAACATTCCTATGGTACCATCTCAAATTTGGGATCTCTCTCTACCCAGGCCAATCTTTTCAAGCGATTCTAAATTGAAATGGTTTGGTTTTTTTCTAAAGGCCATGTTCTTTTTTGGGGGAAATAATGTGATAAAAACAAATCTCAGGCATCATATCCTGCCTACCTTTCCACAACAAACGGAGTAAGATTTCTTTTTGTGTGTTGCCTTTTATTCATAATGTGTCCACACTTTTCCTAAACATTATGTAGGGGAAAAAAACTAAATAGGAGGATATACCGTAAGTAATGGAGAAAAGTATTTGGAATTAAACTGGGGGCAGACTATTTGAAAAAAATTTATGAAAATCATTATTCAGTATTGTTTTCTATGATCAGTTGCACATGTCACAATACTAAAGTCAAACCTAAACACTAACTTGTTCACATTTTAACCAAAAATTGTATTACCACGCAGACATCTTTTGTGTGTTTTTATAATACATCCCTGGAATGCTTAGGAAAAATAGTGAGTTCAGAAACTGAAAGTTAACCATTTAAGAGGGAGTAATTATACAGGGAAGTACATTTTAAATGTATATAAGGGAGGTCCAAGAGGGTATATGGGGGATAAATGGTGATGGAAATAGCATAATAAAATAAAGGGGAAGAATAAATGTATATAAGGAATTCAATAATTTTAAGTGAGCAATTCAATCAGGTATAAAAGTATTTTTTGCTTAAGTGCAGCAGCATAAGGTCTATGTGGTTATTTTTATTTTTAAAAGTTCTGATTGGCTACTGCAAAGGCAATCTTAGGAGATAAATATACAAGTGTAATAAAATCATTTCCCCTATCAATTAAATATTAATTTTTCCATTCACATCTCTTAGTTTTTACTGTATTGAGTTATAGCAACCAAAAAGTAATGTAAGTTACTACTGCTTTGTAATTGGTTAATATTCCATCAGTTATAGTTACTTAAGAGCTTTTAAAATTTTTGTTTCTATGGTTCTTCAGCTAGGCACTTGCACATAAAAACATTCAGAGGGTTTCCTTCTTAAAACACTACTTTTAATTTCCATTACAGTGTTGCACCGTTAGAATTTGTCTTGCATAGGTAAACTCTTTATAACCAGGACACTTATAATCCAAGGTATTAACATTCTTCATACAGGGAGGAACAAACACTACTTAAGGTTAAAAAGAACAGAATCCTGTCCTAACTCAGTATCATCATTAAATGGATTTGGATATGTTCTAGATCAAATCACATCCCCTAAAGTTTTACCACACACCATAAAGCCTGACATACGGGTTGTTGTTCTTATTCCTCACACTGGCACCGATAATCCCCTGGGCACGTAATCCATGAAGATAGAAACAGACCAACATCAAACCAAGTACTTTTCAATGATATTCTAAGGTCATGTCTAAAAGATGCATTTCCAGTGAGGGTGGACACAAATCCTTGTGTGAAAAATGTTCTTTAAAAAGATGGGCATGGTGCCAAGAAACTGTTGTTTCAGCAGAAAATACCGGTTTAAAATAAATGCTGCAAAGAAATAGTTTATCAACAGAATGAGTGCTTATTTAATCAATTAAGCTGCACGTCAGTGTATTGTTGTTTTGCTGGAACACATGCTGGTGGGTACAAACACGTCCCAAGTCGCATACCCATCAAATACAAAGGAACTGGGAACACTTAGGGTGAGGGGTCAATGGGCCATCTGGTGACATGTGTGCCTGAGTCTTTCCCACGCTGTCAAACTGTGGAGCCACTTCTAAAGCACGGAATCTTCAAGCCAAGAGTCTCAGATCTACACATTACACCTTGATAGAATGCTGCCCTTCAGGAAAACTCTAGAAACTGCACATTCTGGGATGGGACTCAGTCAATGAAAAATTATTCACGAAACTTCCACAATGTGCCTCGTCTTTGAAGTTAGCTAATGAGCCCACATGTTACTCTTGAGATGCCCAATTTTACACTTTCACGGTAAAAGATTTCATAAAAGACACAGATTTTAACAGAAAACAGCAAAAATTACTTTACATAAATAAGCAAAAAGTCTTCTCAGATCATGTGCCTGCGCAGTAGAAAATTCTGATAGCATTTTCTGCATAATGACATGGTAGGGAGTACTTTAATTTCAAAATACCATAAAATTGACTTCAAATTCCTTTTGGAAGAAAATATTCCTTAGTCTCCTTTACTGAACTGTATCTAATTACTCAAATACAGAAAGGACAGTAATGTTCTTTAATGTGGATGGTATGAAGACAATTAAGAAATTATAGGACGAATTTTCTGCAAGAATACAAGCTTTAAGAGTGTGGCTTTTGCCACAGCAGAAGTTTAGGACTACATGTTCTTCTCCATGGAATCCTCAGATCCATGAGCCGGGAAAGCAATGCTGGTATGGAGAGTGAGGCTGACCCTTCTGCCCTTGAACTTTTCCGTGAATGGCTGCTTCCGGGTCTGAGCTGCAGGCACACAGCACCTCTGTCACCCGAGCTCACAGACACTCAACTCAACGATCCAGGTTCTCAGGACCTCAGTCTCAAACCCAGGCTTCTACAGGCCCGACACACTTATACATGGGTCTACTCCATGCACTACATCATGTTAAAAAAAAGGCCCATCTAATGTTAAAAGCCTGACTAAGTCTTCTAAGAGTGTTTTTATATTGAGTAGTGTTGACTTAAGGGGGCCACTCACAAGACAAATCCCGTCACAATGACCACCAGGGTCTCCCTTCCTCGTGAGGGAAGCTGGACTTGAACTCGGCTGTGAGAGATGTGGAAGTGTGTTCTGTAGGCATCATTCTTCAACAACACAATGGAACACAGCTCGTGGACAGAGGGAAAGGATGCGGGAGCCCCAGCGCTAGTCACCCTTAGCCAGACAAACGGATCATTAGTTAGAAGGGCACTGGGTCCAGACGGTCACAGCTGAAACACATCAGTGTCGGTTACCGAGCTCACACAATCTCTGCTGACCTTTTCCCATAATCTCAGTTTAGTGTAGTCTCTAGACCAGGGGTGGGCAAACTTTTTGACTCGAGGGCCACAATGGGTTCTTAAACTGGACCGGAGGGCCGGAACAAAAGCATGGATGGAGTGTTTGTGTGAACTAATATAAATTCAAAGTAAACATCATTACATAAAAGGGTACGGTCTTTTTTTTTTTTAGTTTTATTCATTTCAAACTGGCCGGATCCGGCCCGCGGGCCGTAGTTTGCCCACGGCTGGTCTAGACTCTAGACCAGTGATGGTGAACCTTTTGAGCTCGGCGTGTCAGCATTTTGAAAAACCCTAACTTAACTCTGGTGCCGTGTCACATATAGAAATTTTTTGATATTTGCAACCATAGTAAAACAAAGACTTATATTTTTGATATTTATTTTATATATTTAAATGCCATTTAACAAAGAAAAATCAATAAAAAAAAATGAGTTTGCGTGTCACCTCTGACACGCGTGTTATAGGTTCGCCATCACTGCTCTAGACCAATGAACTCCCACCTTAGACAACACTGATCCAACTTAAAGAGATGAAGGGAAGGACCTATGGGTTTCTGTGGGGGATGAGGCAGGATCCTGTTGGGGACAAGCAGTATTGTGATGATGAGCTTTCGGGGGGGGGCGGAGGGAGCCCCAGGTCTGAGTGTCTCGGGTGAACGTTAAGGGCAGGAGTCCAACCAAGCTAACTCTGTTAGGGATGTTCTAATTTTGATACCTGTCTCATTGATGAAAACCTCTATGAACTATTACACAGTTTAAATATTCTAGTGTTATGTACACAATTCTATTTCATTCCACATGTCCACATATCGTGGAAGCTTGGGGACTTAGCTCAATCCCAGCAGCTAACATCAGGATTCACACACAGAGCACCTACACAGATCTTGCCCTTTGTCGCCCTGTGGCTTTTTTCCACAACATGGTTTTTATAAAGATACATTATGAGCTAGAAAAACCCCAAACTGATGCATTATGTACAGATACATTACAGAACCTCTGGTGAGAAAAAAAACAAAACAGGCATATCTTAAGATATTTCAAAATTTTAAGTACTCTTAAGTATCAAAAGACAAAATACATAGACCACCGAGGGCAGGAACAAAATAAGATACACTTTGTAGTTTTTCATCTGCTTTTCTGAGAACCAAATCGAATCCAGACATCACCTGTGAACACCACGGGCAGAGGCTGCCCTGGGGAGTGTGCCACGCGGCTGTAACACAGGGGTGCCCATCGACTCACATGGGTCTTGTGACATTTCACCTAAGAGAGCCCTTGAGTAACTGTCCCTGTAAGAAGCATGATCTTTTTAGTTTATCTTTTTAAAAATGGAGGACTGGATCCAACAGTCTGGACTGATGATCACGTAAGAGGGAGGAACGGCTAAGAGGCGTGATCAGAAGGAACATCGGCTACGAGGTGTCACAGCGGCTGCCTGGGGACCCAGGAGAACCTGAAGCCGTCACGACTGCACCGAGAGCTAATGCCGCTAGACCCTGCGCAGTCATCGTCTCAAACAGGAAGTCACCGCAGTCGTATGTTTATGGGTGATATTGAATTTGCTCATAGATTTATGCAACTGACACCGTGGAACAAAAAATAACCCAAATTAAAACAACAATAACAACTTAGATCTCGTCTTAGGAGTTTAAGTTTTAAATACTAGGCAATCAAGTGCGACATGGGAAGCTAGCAGAAAAGTTAAAAAAATAACGGAGAGGTTGGAGAATCCCTCCAGAGGCAGGAAAGACGATTCTGACTCGGGCTGCTCAGTGTCGTGCTCCTGTTCCAAGTTTGTACCCCTGAGAAAACTGTGTGATTGATACCCATGATACAGCAGGCACAGCGATCAGCACGCTGATCAAACCAAACACTAACCAGCTGTCGCTACATCAAACAATTACATTAACTTCTGTAAGTGCTGTGGAGAGCAGAGGAGAAGTGTTGAAGGTTTTCAGATCTGTGCTTGGTTTTCATCCAGGATGGAGTAAATGTCAGGCCAACCCACGCCCTCTGTGGCTCTGACATTCCCTCTGCCTGCAAACCTGCTTGCAATTCCGTCAAGTGTCCATATGAGAAAACCATAAACGACAGAACAGGGGACGGTGGCCGCGGGATTTGTTTTGCACGTGTGGACCGGGCAGCGTTCGGCTTGCAATACTTCTGGGAGGGAGAGAAAGGGAGAATTCTTTGGCTCAAATCACAAACAGCTCCAGACCTTGGGCTGCGTGGGCTGAGTCTCTGCGTGACTCTGCCGTGGCGTGTAGACTCCACGGAAAGCAGAGGGCACTGCCGTGCGGCACACGTGGTGGGGCCCACCTCGCTGACAACACTTCACAGGACCCCCCGGGGTGCCCGGGCCCACGCGGCGGCACCGGCCATGAGAGCTTATGAGATGGCGGACGGCAGTGACATGTTAATCGTTTGGTTTGTTCTGGAAAAAGTTTGTGAAGGACCATCCTCCTCCATTGGATCGCGGGGAGTCTTCGTCCTTCGGGGGGATCAGGAACTGTCGGGAGTTGATGGAGCACGGGCTCCCGAAAGACACTGCGTCGCTGTTGCTGTCCGTGGAGCGGGGGGAGTCCGGGGACACCAAGGTCCAGGCGTTCACATTGGCCTGAGGCCTGTAACCCGCCGTTTTCTCCAAGTCCCCTTCTGTGGCGGCCTCGTCCCCGGCAGAGGTCACGGGGAGGTGCATCTGGGGCTTGTAGCCGCCCCCCGCCCCCAGGTCCGCGTCCTGCTCCGCCTCCGGCTTGGCCTGCGGCTGGTACATGGACTGCACGTCGATGTACACGACTTGGGCAGTGCCCCCGGCTTCCTCCGCTCCTGGGTTCGGTATTTCTTCCTCGATGACGGGGGGACAGTAGGACACGGCCAGGTGGCTTTCGGGCTCTGCCTCGGAGCCGTCGGGGGGACGCTCGGCCACGGGAGAAATGATCTCTGTATCCTCTATTTTAGGAACTGCTGTTCGAGTTTCCAGAACCTCGACGTTATTCGGGGTACAGGGATTCATTTCCAATGTTTTCAGGGCGCTGCTTCCCTGGAAATCAATTTTTAGGCAGAGATTAAAGACAGCACCAAAGCTCCCATGAAAAGCCACATTACTGCATCTATTTTTTCACATCTGCTTGTAAAAACCCGTCTCTGCGTTCTGCAGTGCCTACTGGAGCAAAGCTAATTTTGTCCCTCCATATCAATGTTATTCTTGCGATGAACAGCAGTGGGAAAAGAGTATGATACCAATGATTTAAAAATAATTATCGTAGAAATTCAGCAGATGGTAGAGCCCTTTATTTTTTCCATCTCTTTGACTTAGGATGACATTTGTATGTTAAAAATTTTCATAAAAGACTAAAAATACCAAAAGCCAGTACTTCAAAGATAAATGTAAAAAAAAAAAAATACAGAATTACCTCACAGACAGCCTTCTGAAACTGTAACGCTTTACAGTTTTCGGGATTAGGAATATCAGGGTAGAAGGTTTCTTTTATCCTTTAAATAAAGAACAATTAAGTACATTTAATAATTATAAGGTTAGCGATTAGACAACCAATAGTTTAATACATCATGAGGATTACTCTGACATTTCACAAGAATACTGTAATGGACATGAGATAAAAATGTGGGATCAGCCCTGGCTGGTTTGGCTCAGTGGATAGAGCCCTGGCCTGTGGACTGGAGGTTCCTGGGTTCGATTCCGATCAAGGGCACACGCCTGGGTTGTGGGCTCGATCCCCAGTCTGGGGCATGCCGGAGGCAGCCGATCAATGATTGTCTCTCATCATTGATATTTGTCTCTCTCTCTCTCTCCCTTCCTCTCTGAAATCAATAAAAAATATATTTTTTAAAAAAAGTGGAATCATTTTTAGTGTGATCACTAGAACTTTCCACACGATACACTGAGAGGCTCCACTTTTAATATATAAACACCTACTTCTATTCCCAGAACTACAATAGCTCATGTCTCTTAGGAAAATGAAAAGCACAGAATTAAAACGTGGCTGTGCTAGCAGGTCAAAAGCAAAGCGCAGGCCTTGCTCACGTAAACCAAATGTTTGTGCCGCAACTGCACAACCTGCATCACGCAGCCTCCCTGCTCCTAAGGGCTCGCACTGCGAGCCTGAAAGAGGGGGCTCTGGACTGTGAGAGAGAAAGGCTGTTCCAATTGAGCAAAAACTAAACACAGACACAAGAAAGACTCAGTGCCATACCCCACTTACAGCCATTCAAAGGGGCTTTATTATTCAAAATTCCTGCAGGAAAAGAACTGTTAATGCAAAACGGAAATGCTCTAATGTCAAAGTCAAACTCTCCCCTTTAGCTTTTTTTTTTTAATACTGAAATCAGTTTTATGGAGTGATGTTTGGTCATGAGAATGTGGTTATTACTAAGAAGGGCAGGGCATTCTACAGATTTCAGTCCTTACTATTTTGATTTATAAGCCAGGATTGCTAGGATCAATTCTTGCCTTGTCATAAATGGGGATATTTCCAAGGCCAGTGAGGACAGTCGATGCATGAACACTACCGTTTGCCCCAGCGCAGCCCAGCCCACGGCGGACCTTGCCAGCTGACCACCGGGCGCTCTGCCTCACTTCACTTCACCTCGCCTCGCCTCACCTCACCTCAACTACTGCCATTCACCCAGACACACAGTTCTCCTCACTTTCTCCAGATGGTCAGCCTCCTTCCAGTTCCTGGGTCCTCAGAGGAGTCCTCTTCTCTGCCTGGAGCCTCCTTTCCCCTCCGCACCCTTTGGGACTCTGCCAGATGGACTCCACGGGGAGCCTTGGCAGCCCCTGCAGTGACGGGGCCTCCTGCTGTTCTCAGGGCGCCCAGGACCCTGCTGTACCCGCCCTCTGTGGGCATGAATCTGCTGGGCGGTTATGGGTTTAATGCCCAGCGCCCCCTACGCTCTAGGTCTACACATTTACTTAGTTTACCACCATTTCCATCCTCACGTGGAAGGAGGCATCCATGTCCGTTGACTAAACGAATAAATGACCAGATTTTCTAAACAGATCACTAGACAAGTCAGATCTTAACCATTAAGCTACATTTACTCTTGCATAAAACTATTGTCAGATTTAAGCCTGCAAAGATTTCTTTTGAGTATAAATACTATTACTCTAAATTATCAGGAAACACGGTAGGGGGAACATTTGTGCTTTTACCTTATTAATTTTTAAACCTTTAAATCGTATGCCAAACTCTTGCCCAACATTCGATCCAACATTAATTCTGACGAAAACAAGTATTTCTTTTTACTAACTAGCTTCAACCGAAAAAATGTACTTATTTGTTAAACATAAACTACACAAAAGAGCAAAAGTAAACGCAGGTGCCATTACCATTCTCGCTTCCGGTAACAAAGGACACTGGTCACCACCCCGACAATGACCGCCACGGCCACCGGGATGAGGATGGCGATGATTAGCCCCACGGCTGGAAAGAGAATGTTGCAAATATTAAAACCCCCACTTCCAGGATGGAGTATAAAATACATTTATATCAGAAAATATTTAAGTGGGTAGCTGAGAAGAAAGAAGTCCCGCCTGCTCCAGGAACACTGAAACTACTCGAGTATAACCTTCGAGCACGTGAACAGTTCCTACCCTCGCACTTCAACTCTTGCGAGCAGGGTTTCTCAACCTCGGCCCTATTGACACTGCGGGCCAGGTATTTCCTCACCGTGTGTGTCTGTGTGTCGGGGGAAGGCCGCAGCATCGCTATGGTCCTCACCCCTAGCTCTCCGAAGTGCCAGCAGACATTGCCAGGTGATCCCAAGGGGGCAAAAGGCCCCCCAGCTGAGAACCACAAGCTCACGGTCATTTACGAAGTGAGTGTGTGACCTCCAAAGTAACTAACGAGAGTAAATCCGAAGTCACCTCAGGGCCTTTTAACCTGCCGTGTACCCACTGGAAAAATGCCATCAGTGGGAAACTTAGCAAAGGGGATCCCCACATAAACACGAATCGCTAGAGACACTGTGCCTTTAAGGGTGGGAAGCACCTCCCGGCACGTTACACTCACAGTTCTCCTTGGTCACCACGAACATGCCCTTCTCGGGGCCCAGGCCGCCGTTCGTGTAGGCGCGCAGGACCAGGTGGTAACTGGTTTTGCCTTGAAGGTCAGCGATCCGCAGGGTCTTCTGGGAGATGTCAGTGATGTTCTTAACTTTCACGTCGGAACGACCTGTTTTTAAAGTGAAGAAGACTGTGATCATCTCTGTGCATTTTAAACGCGTGGGTACCGCAGCTGTCGCACCCGCGTCCCCGGGAGGTGAGTCCAGCGGCCGCCCCTCTGCAGGCCTGGACCGGGGAGCCCGCCAGAGCCATGGCCACGCTCCACCTCTGCCGCCGAGTAGCCACGTGAGCTGGACCTTATATTTAAACTCCCTGAACCTGAGCGTCTCCAACCATGAAACGGAGTATCAGGCCTTATCTGGCGAGGCCGTGGGGAGTTCTCACACACTCATTGCCCGGAATGACGCCCGGCACGTGGAAGGCAGTAACTACAAGTCCTTCTCTTTCTGCTGAGAAGAGCATGAAACACCACGAGCAGACCCACAGGGGCGGGGGCAGCGGTCACTCCCTCTGGTCCTGCCTGTGCGTTGAGACCAGAGGCAGCGAGAGTACAAATCAGTGGAGATGGTTCCAAACCACCCAGAAACAGAGGCTTTCCAATGAGGCACCAGTGAGGCAGCCTCTGAGTCATTACAAAAAGTAAAGAATTGTTGAAAGGGCTTCACCTACACACGTAGATGCATCACCCACAGACACAGACAACAGTGTGGTGATGGCCAGAGGGAGGGGGCGGGGCTGCGTGGAGGCGGGCAGAGGGGGAAAAATTGGGACATCTGTAACAGCGTCAATAGTAAAAACAAAGGGAAAAAGAAAAGAACTGTTTAAACTATCATTTTTTAAATTTCAACCAAAACAACACAAGACACTAGTTTTAAAAAATTAAATCGTATTATAGAGCTAAGAACCAAAACGCAGCAGTTCCCTGCCAGCTCCTGCCCCCCACCCCCGACCCACACCCACTTTAAAATCATGTTACCAGTTTCCTCGGATATTGGTTGTGTTGGACCATGCAGAAAACTGTGGTCCAACCATTTCAAAACAAACTTCGATGGGCAGGGCCTGATTTTTAAATTTTGGAATTATCGACCCATGTCCCACAGGTAGACGCTTAGCTCGCTCTCACCACTACCCCTCGGCCCCCAACCCCACCTCATTCATCCAGAAACATCAACACGTTTGGCACAGCTGGTGTCTGCATCGTTGTGGTCATATAAACGTGGATTAGTGCTAAGACGCATTTTGGTATGACGTTTCCTGTCTTGCTTTTCTGTTGTTATAACTGCTTTTTACCCTTATTTGCTTGCTGTACCAATTCCTAATTCTTCCGACATCCTCCAATGAATATTCAATACAACTTTCTACGTGGTCCAACACAACCAAGCCCCAGGATCATGGCCCTTCCCCAGCCCTGTACTGGCCTCCCCGCTTCCGTCTGCTGCCCCCCAGGCCACTCCTCCCAGAGCCTCTGCTCTGGACTGGACTCCCCGCCCCACTACGTCCTCACGGGTACACGGGTGTGGTGGCTTCCTGAGAGAGGGTGCGTGCGGGAAGGAAGCGTGCGGGCCTGCATGTCTAAAAATGCCTCCATTCTGCTCGCATACTGGTTGGTAGATGGCTGAGTACAGAATTTCAGGCTGAAAATAATTTTCACTCAGCATTTTGAAGACACAGCTGTGATACCTTCTATAATCTGGTGCGTTGTTGAGAGTCTGGGGCCAGCTTAATTCTGAGGGAGTTCTGACCAGTCTTCTGATTTTTCCGTTAGTTCTTTCTAATATACACAGAACTCAACGGCCCAAAGACAGCTTTGTTCTGCTTTAAATGACTGCTTCCCCGTTCCCTCTGATTTCTTCTGGTTCCTGTCTTTCACGCGAGGAGCTTTCTCAGCCACCTGGTTACCCCTGGTGGCGACCCCCGTTCCAGAGCCACTAAAAGGCCCTGTGCACGTGGGTGGGTTCACTGGGTGGTGGGCCTCACTGACTCCTGGTCGGGAATGACCAGGCTTTTCCCTGGGACGATCCCTCAACTACCAGCATCTGTTTTGTCCTCCACCAGGAACCATTTGCCTTTCCCAAAGGAAGCGCCTCTAATCCCGTGCCTGAGAACACAGGCCCGGAGACGTCCTGTTAGCTGGGTGGGAAAGAGGAGGAGGGAGGGTCGTGCCGTTACTAAGGTGTCTCCTCTCCCCGTTCCATCCCATCTGAAGGCTCTTGGTTCAGTTTCTCCAAAAAACACCCCTCTTGTCTTCAGGCAGGGGAGAGGCATTCACAGCAGCCACATGAAGCTGGCGGAGGGCTTGGGTTCTAACTGCTCCTCACACAGACTTTCCATCACCCCCCGATGTCCAGCCCACATCCATCCTAACATTCGCTCTGATCCTGGCCCCTCAGGATGAATCCAATGATTTCTCAGTGACGCTGACTGCCCCCTGGATCCCACCGCTCCCTCCCAACAGCCCCAATGTCCAAATCCTCTTTCCTGGTGCTCTCCCACCTCTCTAGTGCTCTTTGTCTCTGTGGCTTTATGCATTCTTGTTGTTGTTTTTTCCTGTCTTACTCTAATTTTACTGACCAGTCCACCGTGTCGCACTGGAAGTCTAGCTGCTAGAATTCTAACTGGCTCAAGTGTAACATTTCTGAGCATTTGAGGAAAATTACACCAGACTCTGATGTCCGTAGAATTTGGTAGTTAGGGGTTCCCTCCTTCACGGGCCACTCTGAAGGCTCAGGAAATGCAGGCTCAGTGACCGGGAGGCGCAGTTAACGCAGCTGCTCTGGGGCTCCATGCGCGGATGCCCTTCTCTACCTGTCAGACCAGCACTGAATAATTCAAGTGGCTTCTTTCCGGGGAGAGGTCATTAAGGGAAATGGAAGCCCTCCAACGGATCGGATGATCCGCTTGAGTAATGTGGCTCCGAATCAGAAACATCTGACTCCCACAGAAATATAAGGTAGGGAAAAGCCAGAAGCCAGCATCAATATTTCTGTAGTTGCAAGTCTGGGAGTTCTGAGTTCTCTAAATCCTTTGGGCATGCACTTACCAGGTGTCAAGGGTTGGCTGTATTTTTAAGATCTAATGGATACACTCGTCCCCATTAAGTTTCTCAGTTCATTCGGGCCGTGGCTGTGAGGGTGGCTGTTTGTTTGTCAGAAAACAAAGGCTCCGAAGCTATTCTTTGGGTTCCTGAGTTTTCCTCCTCCATTATTATAAGTTCAGACTGTTTCTTTTGTTTTTTTAAGTGACCTTCATAAGATGCTATGGTATGGGTCATGCCAGACTAGTAAGAGATGGGGCTTAGAGTCCAAGGTTTCAGAATAAATAACTTGAATAATCTCTGAAAGACTGCACACTTCATTTATCATGTGCTTCCGATCTTAAAATTCTCATGTTCATAAAATGACTGCATTTTCACTTCCCCGTTTTTCAGAGCGTTTTGGAAACCAGCATTAAAGCAAGGAGCAGCACTTTCCTCCCTCCGTTATTTGAGTGAATGAAGAACTTCTGGGAAGCACTGCTGTCATGTTAGTGATGAACTTACCCGACTCCAAGCCTCTCATCTTCGAGGTGTCTCTCTCTCCTTTTTCAAAGTAAAACACATATCCTCTTAGGAAGCCTCTGAGCTCCTCCACGGGTATATCTTCCCACTTCACGAGGATCGAATCTGCAGACGTGTCCTCCACGGTGAAATTCGGTGCAACGGTTGGAGCTGGAAAAGGAAACGGTCAACAGCTGAGGGAGAGGTCACTAACGCAGAGTAAGACATCAACGGATAATGTATTTCCAGCCTCAAAAAGAGCTAAGCTTGCCCTAGCCGGCTTGGCTCAGTGGATAGAGCATCGGCCTGTGGACTGAGGGTCCCAGGTTCAATTCCCCTCAAGGGCACATGCCTCGGTTGAGGGCTCGATCCCCAGTAGGGAGGCGTGCAGGAGGCAGCGGATCAATGGTTCTCTTTCATAGCTGATGTTTCTCTCTCCCTCTCTCTTCCTCTCTGAAATCAATAAAAGTATATTTTTTTAAAAAGAGCTACAGCCCTAACCGGTTTGGCCCAGTGGATGGAGCGTCGGCCTGCAGACTGAAAGGTCCCAGGTTCGACTCCGGCTAAGGGCATGTACCTTGGTTGTGGGCACATCTCCAGTAGGGGGTGTGCAAGAGGCAGCTGATCGATGTTTCTCATTGATGTTTCCAACTCTCTATCCCTCTCCCTTCCTCTCTGTGAAAAATCAATAAAATATATTTAAAAAAAATAATAAATAAAAAAGAGCTACAATTCAAATGAAAAGCTTATTTCCTATTTAATCATAGACGTTCACAGATATTACTACACACCCTTTGGCTGCAAAGCTAGCAACCAAACATGCAAAGGTAGAACTTGCTATCTAGGGAAGCAACCTACACAAAATCTCTAAGTGGCTACTCAAATAGATTCCATTCGTATTTTCCCCTTTGTTGATGGTCTGGCATAAGTTAATAGCTATTTAAATCTGTAGAACTACAAATTAAGTATTTTTGAAATAAGATTTTTTTCAATGACAATAAATTTGTGAAATACAAACACTAAATGAAGAATAAGTAATCATAATTTTAAATGTATCACACAAATTATTTTTCCTTCCTTGAACTAAACCTCCCAATTTAATCTACTTTTAGAATCCAACTGTTGTCGATTCATGTTACCTTGACCTCTCAGAAAATGTACCCATTTAACTTACCCAATTCTTCTACATAGCCAATCACAGAGCGCAGCAACTGGTAGCCGTGGTTTCTGCACCCGTACAGGAAGAAGTGGTACCGCACGCCTGGGCGAAACTGATCTGTAGGAGGGACACAGTTGCCATGAATATCTATTTTAGAAATATCAGACGTATAACGGCTTCCTCTGAAACCGCCAAAGCAAATTTTAAACACACGATTTCTTATTACAAAAGATATACATCCATATCTTCAAAATTGGTAAATATTCAGAGAGGAAACTGACAAAACAAATTAAGTTCACTTTTATTGTAATGAACACTTCAGCATTATAACGTATCACCTTGAAGAGGGGAAAACATGGTGATCGAGGCTTTGATTTTGTTCTTTAAAACCAGGCAATGGCAGGCTGAATCCGCATTGGGTGACCTTGGGCCAGTGACCTAACTCTTCTCCACCCAGCAGGGCCATGGCTCCTCTGCCTCCTGGCTGGAAGGCGCTCCTCCTCTCCCCACAGGTGTCAGCCTCACTTCCGTCCAGGCACGGCATCTACGGTGGTGCCTCTCCACATCACTCCACCCCCTGTCACTCCCGAGAACCTTCCAGGCCCAGGTGGGGACGATGGAGGGCAGCGCAGACACCAGTGTGAGAGGCCCAGGAGCTGCCTGTGGGGGAAACGCGAGGGGAGGCCCAGGGAAGGGGTGGGTGCAGCCAGCACGCTGGGAGGTGCGGGGAGAAAGGATAGCGGAGCCACAATCCCTGCCCTGGTCAATTCTGCACCGGAAGCAGCTTGGCTGCCTTCCAAGTAGACCCGGAACCTGATCGGACCCCACAGGTGGTCATCTAACAAAGGAGTCTCGTCCCCACCATCTGACAGTGACAGGGAGCGAGGGAGAACAGCCAGCACCGAGCAGGGGAGGGCCAGCTGCGGGGGAAGGACGGCTCCACCACAGGCTGCCGGTTCCAGGCCCCCTGGGTAGAGACACAACCCTGGTCAGCTACTCGGAAGGAACAGCGAGGCTGGGAGAGGGCACTCATTCCCAAGGACAAGGTCACCCAGTGCCCCTGGGGCTAATCCAGGCCGCAGGGCCTCCAGGGCAGCTCACCAGAGGCTCGGTGGGGCTGGTTAGCGGTCAGGGAGCTGGTCCGCCCATGTGCCCGCTGCCACACCGAGTGCCCTTGATGGACGTCAGGCAAAGTGGTCATGCGGGTGCAGGGCCTTCGTGCTCAGCGTCTCCCTGACCTTGGTACCCGGGCCCTGGGCAAACACGGGCAATGACACTGCGTGCGGCCCCACTCCTCATAGTTCTATAGCCTCCTCCATGAGCATCTCCCGTGTTAACCCTTCCACGCATGCTTCATGGCTGCTCCACTCTCCATTTCATACAAGTGCCAGGACTGGCTCCTTCTCCTACTCACTGTGTTCAATTCAATGTTGATGACGATAGTGCTGTGGTGAGCATTCTCAGCTGTGAATCTGTGCTGCTCTGTTTCTTAGAATAAACTCCTAGACTAGTCATTCCTAGATCGAGGGATCTGAACCCTTTCACACACACGTGCCCCAAAGCACCTTCCAGAAAAGCTGACCAGCCCACGCCTGCCCAGTGGGGAGAGAGACCAGTCCCTGCACTGCACCAGCCGCCCCCGGGCTGCTCTCCCGACCCTGCCCCCGGGGAGCCCTCGGAGCACGCACCCGACTCGATGACGGCCTCGGTGCTGTCGGCGGGGACCTTCTTCCAGTCCATGAGGCAGGGCTGCGGCTGCGACGTGTTGCACCACTTAATGACGTAGTCGCAGGTCATGTTGGGGTCGTAGTTCCACGTGAGGAGGATCCCGTTCCCCATTCCCACTGTCTGCTCTACTTTGAGATCATCTTCAACGACAAAGGAGGACATTTTGCTGATGTGATGAATAATAACGTAAGGCAAAACCTCATGAAAGTGGGCGAGAGTTAGAGAAATTACTTCCCTGCAGAGAAATTTTAGAATAGGGCTCCGGCCAGGTAAACCGTTAGTAAAATGTGGGAGTGTGGCTCTGCTATTTTTGTTGTAACTATGGCAGTCACCTGTGCATAGAGATGAACTCAGCAGCTGAAACAAAGGAATGAAAAAGCAGTAGGATCAGGAGGCGAGGTGGTGGGGCCAGGACATGAAGATGGAGGGCCAGGGCCGGGAAGGCTCGGGCAGAGGGAGTAGTGAGGGCACTGGAGGGGACAGCAGGCCGGACGGCGCAGGGCGTGAGTGGGCAGCCTAGGCTGCACCCTTCCTCTTGTCACCCCTGTGGGTGCGAGCTCCATGGCAGCTGGGCCGAGCCTGCAACCCCAGCCTGGTCAGAGCACACAGAGCAGGGAGGGAGCGCACAGCAGGAGGCAGGTGTGGCTGCACCAGCCGGTCTCTTCGTTCCTGGGCGACTTCCCCCTCCCCCACATGGACCGCAGGGGTTCTAGGCAGGGAGAGGAGGAATCTGCTGCAATGGTTTGGGATGAACAGCTGTGGGATGGGATGGGATGGCCAGTGTGGACACAGAGGGGCAGAAACCTACATTTTCATTCATGAAGCAACCACTCCTGAACACAGGCAACAATCTGGCTTAGAATAAAGAAGACTTTGGGCATTAACAGCTTTGGCTCAGTGAGATTAAAGGCCGGTGCTGTGCCCGCAGGCCTGCATTCGGGGACCCTCGGGGACAAAGGCTGCTCCCGGAGGTCAGGAGCCAGAGCTGAGGGCCAGGTGCTGTGGGCTCTGTAGGTCACTGTCCTCTGGAGACACATGGAAAAGGTAACAATATCGATCCTGCATTAGAAGGTAACCCAGCTACTACCCATCGAGAGCAATGAAGTACCCAAGTCAGTGGTCATCTGCTTTGGGGCTGTTCATACATCCCTCTCTCTCTCTTTTCTGCCGCCACCCTTTCCGGGGCACGGGTGTGTGTGGACAGCCAGGTGAGCACTGACATTGGGCCTGGTGTGTGTGGATCCAGGTGTGCACTGACACTGGGCCTGGTGTGTGTGGATCCAGGTGTGCACTGACACTGGGCCTGGTGTGTGTGGATCCAGGTGTGCACTGACACTGGGCCTGGTGTGTGTGGATCCAGGTGTGCACTGACACTGGGCCTGGTGGGTGTGGAGCAGGTGTGTACCAACACTGGGCCTGGTGGGTGTGGAGCAGGTATGCACTGACAGGTGAGCACTGACACTGGGCCTGGTGGGTGTGGAGCAGGTGTGCACTGACACTGACACTGGGCCTGGTGGGTGTGGACAGGCAGGTGTGCACTGACACTGGGCCTGGTGGGTGTGGAGCAGGTGTGCACTGACACTGACACTGGGCCTGGTGGGTGTGGACAGGCAGGTGTGCACTGACACTGGGCCTGGTGGGTGTGGAGCAGGTGTGCACTGACACTGACACTGGGCCTGGTGGGTGTGGACAGGCAGGTGTGCACTGACACTGGGCCTGGTGGGTGTGGAGCAGGTATGCACTGACAGGTGTGCACTGACACTGGGCCTGGTGGGTGTGGAGCAGGTGTGCACCGACACTGGACGTGGTTGGTGTTTGTGTCTCTGAAATGTGCTTTGCTCCCCTTTCCCTCCTTCTGATTCCCAGGGATCCACGCAAACACAGAACCAGTTCAGTAACAAGTGATAAGACTGCCTCAAGCCAGAAGTGAAAGGATACTGAGAGGGCCCTGCCTGGACCCATCTGTCTTCCTTCGGGAGTGGGTGCTCAGAGAAAGATGCCCCATGTTGGGGCAGAACAGCGGGGGTGGGGTGACTCAGAAGAGGAGCTGATTCCAAGCAGAGGTGACGTGGTATGTGAACTCCCCACTCGGGAAAGTGCCGAGGCGGCTAAGGAGGAATGGCCCCCTCACTGCGAACCATAAAACTTAAGGGAAGGCATTAAGCAATTTAAAAATTACACCAAATTTTTTATAAGTTTATACTGGAGGTCTGATTGAGACTTATCAATAAGGGATTCCTATTAAAAGACTGTCTTATCAACAAAGCTGCCATTTAAACTGAGTATCTTTTGCTTGGCTGGTGTGGCTCAGTGGTTGAGCTTTGGCCCATGCACCAAGAGGGTTCAACTCCTGGCCAAGGCGCATGACCGGGTTTCAAGCACAGTCCCCAGTCGGGGGCATGCAGGAGGCAGCCGACTGATGTTTCTTATTGATGGTTCTATCTCTCCCTCTCCCTTCCCCTCTCTGAAAACAATAAAAACATATTTCCCTGATTATCTTTTCCTGCCTGACAGGAAATAGCCTAGCTGACATAGAATCAACTCCGTGGTGTTGGGGAGCTAAATAAAAAACGGTATCTGAATAAACAGTTAAAGCATTTCTTCCGAAGAGTAACACCCACGACTGTACCCCTCCAACATGATGCCTTAGAGCAGTGGTTGGCAAACTGTGGCTCGCGAGCCACATGCGGCTCTTTGGCTCCTTGAGTGTGGCTCTTCCTAAGCCTTAGGAGTACCGCAATTAAGTTAATAACAATGTCCCAACCTATATAGTTTAAGTTTAAAAAATTTGACTCTCAAAAGAAATTTCAATCGTTGTGCTGTTGATATTTGGCTCTGTTGACTAATGAGTTTGCCGACCACTGCGTTAGAGTAACAGGCACAGTATAGTTCCTGTCCATCCACAGATGCGTCAAGGTGAGACTCATGACTGGGGTCTCAGTGAGCAGTATTCCCGTCTGTTCCTCCTCCTATACCAGCAGCAGGACGAGAGCAAGCCACCCCTTCCAAATACTTCGCTCCGGTTTCCGTTCTCGGGCATCACACTCCCTACGCACTCACCGTTCGGAATTTCCATGCTGGCTATTCTGGAAGGCGGCGAGGAGCCCGCGGAGTTTTTTGCCACCACACTGATGATGTAGTCATGTTTGTCCAGTTGTATTTCTGCCTTGTGTTGAGGGTCAGGGATCTCCGAGAGGGACTGTGTTTTCTCCTCCGACGAACAGGATACGTTATAGAAGAGTATTTTCCCATTAGCTTCATTAATGGGTAAAGGCTATGAAAAACAGAAAAATAATTTATGACAAAGCCCTGAAAAACTGACCATCGAGTCCAACCTGAACACTACACTATCACGACACGATAATGTCAGAAAAGATGATGCTGTTACAAACAGGGTAACATCCACGGAGACCTGGGCAAACCAGGAGGGTGAGACGGAAGGAGAACAAGTGCTGTGAGCAGTACGAGCACACAAAACTGTAAACATTAAGTACATGAAAAACAACATTCAGCCCAGCCAGCGTGGCTCAGGGGTTGAGTGTGGACCTATGAACCAGGAGGTCATGGTTCCATTCCTGCTCAGGGCACATGTCTGGGCTGCGGGCTCAGCCCCCAGTAGGGGGCATGCAGGAGGCAGCCGCTCAATGATTCTCTCTCATCACTGATGTTTCTCTCTCTCCCTCTCCCTTCCTCTCTGAAATCAATAAAAATATAATTAAAAAAAACCTATTTAACCTCACATTTTTCAGAAGCAAACCACAAAGTTCCAAGAAACACTGCTCTATATAAAATCAAAACATTAACAAGTATGGCATTGTGGCTTTTTAAACATTCACTGTTTTCTCACTTTAAGGTGGTACATGCTCATTACAGAAAATGTATGTTGTTTCCTTCTGGCCACCCGGCCCTTGGATCTTCCGTCTCCTCCGCTGGCTCTGCCTGCTTCGCTGGCTGTATATGCTGCCACCTCCCCGGTCCCACCCGCCCCTTTCCACCTGCACACCTCCCCAGGGATCCCACTTATACGGGGCTGCGCAAAGGAGTTTAATTCTTGTCCTGTTGTTTATTAACTGCTGTGTTATTTTCCTAACTGCCCCCCCGCCACATGCACAAGGCTCTGTCTCCAGCTCCCATCTCTCCCTGAGCTCAGAGCCTTACTTCCCACCACCGCCCACTGGGCTCCCCTCGGACAGCCCAGTGACACATGTTTAGAAACCCCAACATGTCCCAAACAACGTAATTTCCAGCCAAATATGGCAGAACAATTAACCTCGTGGCTGCAGTTAGTCTGAATCACTTCAACATTTTTAATCCTCGGTTAAACAGTCATCTAGTTTGAACAATTTTCCGAACTTCGCCCACACTGGAGTAACTTGGGCAATCACGACCATGACTGTGAGACCTGACAGGCCGCTGCGGTGGCTAAGGGGACGCAAGTCCCATCCGGACGATCTCAGAGCAACGGGACTTCTACGCTCAGGCCTCACCCCTCAAAGCTGAAGTGATGTCAAGGTTTTGCAAAAACAATCTGGTTCTTTCCACAACAAAATTCACTATTTAAAGGAATCTGGTTATGAAATCTGGTGTAGAAAAACAATTGTTTGTGTTTTTAATGTTCATAAACCAGATAAAAACTATAGCAACAAAAATGTTCGCTCTACTAGGGAAAAACAGTAAAATAGAATGCAATTCGTATTTTATCTAAAATTTTACAAAACCAGTTTACCTGTCATTATTGTGACACAATTTATTTAAGGGAAACAAATGACATAAAAAATCTATTTTAAAAATTGATTTCCTAGTCATCAAAGAAAAAAAATGCAACACAAATAGTCAGGACTCTAACTTGTCGCGTCTGGCTTTGTTTCTGACTAGAGTGAGAGGGACTGAATCCATGAAACCCTCAGGTCTCTTACAGGCCTCGTAAGGTCACAGCACAGAACGCTGAGATCTGAGACCCTCACTAAAGTGGCGGGGGTGCAGCAGCGAGGAGGAGTCGGGGGCTAGGAGCAGTTCTGCAGGCCTGAGGAATCCTGCCTGGCTCCCCGATGCCTCAGGACCCTGTGGAAGTCAGGTGGTTTACCATAACCAAGTCACATAAATATTCAAGGAAACACGAGACAGTTACCTTCCAATATATTATTAAATTCTTCCCGTCAGAGCGCCACTCTCTCCAAGTGTCCGGTCCCTTGGAAGGAACTAGGAAAGAGACGGAAAAGTTAGTATGTGAGGATGCTGCTACGTCAGCTGATGTCAATAATTGAGATGGTGGTGCTTGAAATCTGTTTCTAGGCTTCTGGAATTCTCGGTAAGAATTCGAAGCACACACAGTGGCTTCCACTTGAAAATGAAGAAGGAAACGCTCTCAACGCCAACAAAACACCAGGCCCCTTTGCATGGTAACAACCCCCCTCGCGGCTGTCAGTGCCGGTAGAGTCCTCCTCTCCAGTTGGCCTTGGCCACACACTGGCTTCCTGGCTGCTTTCAGACCTGCAGAGGACACCTGCCCGGGCTCCCTGACTTTCTCGCCCTCCCTTCCCCTGAGAAACCACTAGGCTGGCTCACTCACCCAGGGTCACCTTGTTCCCGAGGCCCCGCCCAGCCACCCTATTTAAGATGGCAACTCCCCTCCCCACCACCCCGTCTTCATTCCCCGGCCCCCTTCCTAGGTTGTATTTTTCCCTGTGGCACTCACTACCACCCGGCATACTAATATACAATAAAAATAATGATTTCTAAATCTCAACCCTCTAGAACCCATGGGCAGAGATTGCTGTTCTATTGCTGCTCTGTCCCTGGAGACCAGAACAATTCCTGACACACGGTGGGGGACGCAACAGGTATTTGTCAAGTGATGAATGGCTTCACCTCAATGAAGCATAAACAAAATGCTCCTGCCCTTCCGGCTGCAACAGCTCATCAACAGAAGACAAAGCTTTGCCTGTGGGGGCTGTTCCTGCCCTGTGGGTCCCTCCCCCTCCCACACCGTATCAGGGCTGGCTTGTGTGACCAACAGGGACCGGCAGACGTGAAGGTATGTCCCTCCTGCGGCCAGGTCATAAGGAGGTTGTGGAGGCGGCCTTGTTCTCTCGATGACCACTAAGTCCAGGGCAGCCGGCTGCCTCCTCGGCGGACACCAGCAGCCCTGTGGGAGGAACGCAGGCTCCTGCCCGCAGCCCTGAGAGAACCGCCTGGAGCAGACCCTCTGGCCCCCATCAAGCTCGAGGCCCCCACCCACGGGGTGAGTGGTCTCAGGAGAGATGCTCAGCGAAGCTGCTCCGGAGTCCTCTGACCAGGACACTCACTCACTGTGAGACAGGAAATGTTTGCTGCTTGAAAGCAGAGTGTTGTGGGGTAACTGGTCACCCAGCAATAGATGCTCTGGACTCATGCATAGGATTCGATTCTGATGATCCAAGTAAGTCTTACACACACCGCAAAGCCCCTCTCCCCTCTCAGTCTTCGTGTGGAGACACAACATCCGATGAACAACCATCACTCTTTGTTTTACTGTTTGTTCAATTTGGGAGGAGTTTTATACTCCCTCTATTACAAAATGCAAATAAAGAATGTGCTATCTTTTGAGGCATGATTCCTCAAAACCACACCTATTTCTATTTTCTGTTTTAAAGCCGGCAACTGGGGTTCAGGGGTTGAATCTTATTCTGTCTTTGGGGATCATAGTCAGAAAACCAGTCACCTGATTGCATAGCTTATGCTGCTCTAGGTGTAGCTGTGGAAACTAAAGTTGGAGACCTTAGCCCCGGCCATTTCTCAGGCCTAGGTCAGCAATAAAAATTCCAACAAATTCTCTCCATTAACACTTGTTTTTACTAAAAAAGGCAATCTAGATCATGAAAAGGAGGAGAGTGTGTGAGAAGAATCTCGCCACGATATCCCCACGGTTCCAGGTGTGGTTTCCTACCCATCACTCTAACACAGACATGACTTGCGGGGAGGGTAGCCTGGTCCTCGCACACAGCACATGCCCAGCATTTCCCATATCATCACGAAACCTTAAAGACCATCATTCAAAACGTCTGTATAATGTGTTACCAGCAGGCGTTATATAATTACACAATCTGTCTACCCACTCTCCTGTTTTCAGTCACTTTGGTGACATTTTTCTCTAAAAGCAGTTGCAGCATGTCAGGGTCCATAGTAATAATTAACCATAAATCACTCTGTTAACTTACTGGCTTCTGTGGTTAAATATTGTTTTTCATTGCTCCACTTGCTCCATTTCCAGAAAGTTTCACTAGAACAACGAATCCGAAAAGCATACACAGTGTACGGACTTAACTTGTCCACAGCAATGAGGTAATTTGAATTGTCTACTCCTTTGATTGTGACAGTCCGCTATTAGAAAACAAACAATAGGTGCACATGAAATATCACCTGTGGATGAATACATATACATATATATATATATATACACACACATGTACACGTACTTTTTAAAAATAAGAAAGCCTCCCTAATTTGTAACCAATTGACTGAACAGCCACATGAGTTTGCCTCTCTCAGATCATCCCCTATCATATTTTAATTCTTACATAAATGCCAAATCAGTGAAATTAAGCTCTGCAATAGCAATAAACAAAACGGAGGTGTCTTGTATCCAAATACTGAATCTAATGAATAATGGTCGGTTAAATTATGCAGAGAGGAGAACATAAGTTTGGTAAATCAACGGCTAGTGGTGATGCAGTAAACCTTAATATACTTGGGTGGTTTAAGGTGACCTTGAGGGTTGCACGTGTCATTCAGGTGTATTTGGAAGCTTCTGGAAGCATGCTTCGGCTTAGCCCTGTTTTTCAACATGGCACTTAGCACCTCTAGTCTGGTGCTTAACCTGCAGACTATTCAACAAATATTTAAACTAAATAAAATTAAAAGGAAGCCATCCAAAACAAATTCGGGGATCTGCACACCCTGGGGAAGCCTGGGATCTCCCGGTTACTTACTCCAAAGGAGCTTTCAGAGTTACGGCTTGCAGTGCAACTGAAGACAATCTAGAGATCATTAGTAAGTTTCCAAATGAATTTTTAAGTATGATATCATTTATTTTGGACGTTACCACCAATTACAAGGTGGTGCCGTATAAAAGTCAACCTAAGTATTTAAAATGTATTAAGAAGTCATGTTGTGACTTATAATAACCGATTATAACTTGCTCCTGCAGCTGCACTTAGCGGTTTTAAAATCACATCTTCTCTCCGGTGCCAATTAGTCCATTATCTGATGCTAAAGGTTACAGCAGAAGCCACTCGCTAATTCACAAATTTGTTGAGCACCAGCTACACGCCAGGTGCTACACTAGACCCAGAAACAATCTGAGTAAAAGTCAAACTTATGCTCCGCAGTAGCCAGTATTATAGTTGTTTCCAAGTGCCACACACAATGCTGTCATTACATTCATACATAATATCGTGGTCCTTAGCAAATCTCTGTAATCAATATTCAGAGCTTATGCATATAAACTTACTTAGTTATTTTTGAAAATGAAGTATTTTATCGATAATAACCTCTAAGGAAGTTTGCAGGAGAATCTTACTCACCAATTCCTGTACTGAATTAGCTTTGTTAATTTCAACTTGACATAACAGTTTAATCTTTGCAAAGTTGCCTGGTAAATGCCAGGAAAGTGTAACAGCTGTTGAATTAATATCCTTCACTCTGACTGAGGTAGGAGTATGGGGGTGAACTGTAAATACAATTTTTAAAGATTAATGACTTTAACAGCTATTTTCTAACATGACAAATGAGAATCAAGGACAGTAAAGACCAAGAGAGGTACTGTTAGTGCCAATCAACAACATTCTGCTCAGTGTTTGTGAAATACGCAAACCTCGCTGCTTCACTGCCAACCACGTGCCAACATTTTTTAAGAACCGACCTCGCTCAGGTTCCTGAACTGGTGTCAGGAATCCTAAAAGGTGGTCAGAGCATCGTCTCTACCTGCAAGGAGCCCCGGACTTACGTGGGGGGGACGACAAACCAAAAGAAAGAAAATGAACAGGAGGACAGATGCTAAATTCTAAATGTGGGGCACACATATTAAGCACCACAGGAATTTAGACATAAACGTGGTAGGGGGTATCCTAGAGTGAAGACAGGACTGGGGATGAGCCTGGAAAGAAGAATCAGACTAAAGCTGGCAAAACGAACGCAGGAAAGCATTTCAGGTCGGGGTCTTGGCACAGCGGAGCACCCTACGCTGGTGACTGCACGCCCCGGTCTGATGGTGGGGGACAATCATGTAGCGAATAAGGCTGAAATGGCAGAGGGCAGACAACTACATACAAACGCTGTCAGGTACAAAATGTAGCCATCGTGTCCTTAGGTAAAATAAGGAAATAAGACGCTGGGAGGAAATAGTTGATGAAGGTGATTTACATGTAACAAACCAGGCAGCAGGACCACTGCCCATCACTGGCCGGCTGTACCAGAGGGCGTCGGGTTTAAGTCCTTCTCCGCGTCTGTTAATCTCCGTGCTGCAGAGCCCGGCACGGCTGGTGCGCATGGAATGACCATGGGGATGAAGGCCAAAGTGCTGGGCCATATTTTATCTCTATTTTAAGCTACAGATTCATAGGATTGGCAAAAATTTAAGAAGTCATCAGCAGTGGAAAGGAGTGAACTATTTACTGATCCATATACCTTGGATGGATCTCAAGGATATTAATTACCCTTAGTAAAAAACGCCAACCTCCACAGGTTACATGCGGCACAATTCCAATCATATGACACTCTCAAAATGACCACACAACGGAGATGAAGAGCAGATCGGCTGCTGCCCAGGGACAGGGATGTGAAAGCGTGTGTGTGTGTGGAGGAGGGCGGTGTTAAAGGGACAGCATGAGGAAGTGCCTTCATGGTGACAGCAGTCTTGACTGTGTTGGTTCCATGAATCTAAACATAAATCCGATCACATGGACCTACACACATATATGTACACAACACACACACACACACAATTGAATGCATGTGAAAACTGGGGCTGGGCAAGGTCGGTAGTGTGGTTGGCAGTACTGTTCCGAGGTCAGTTGCCTCGTTTGGATCTTGTACTACAGTAACATCAGGGGTTACCACTGGGGAAAGCCAGGGGAAGGGGTCACAGGGCTCTAATTTATTATTTTCTGCAACCACCTACCATTATTTCAAAACAAAAAGTCTTTAAAAATTGGGCATTTTTTTTTTCAGAAATCAAAAACTATTAGATAATGACAGTTTCTATGTAAATGAAATGACCTTCAAAATTTTACCTGGATTCAACAAAAGGGTGAAACTTGAAATTACACATTTTAAAGCTTTTAAAATGACATTTACAAGATTAATACTAAGTAATTATACAGAAAATCAGTAAAAAGTAATCCCTAGACCAGTGATGGTGAACCTATGATGGTGAACTCATTTTTTTGGTTGATTTTTCTTTGTTAAATGGCATTTAAATATATAAAATAAATATCAAAAATATAAGTCTTTGTTTTACTATGGTTGCAAATATCAAAAAATTTCTATATGTGACACGGCACCAGAGTTAAGTTAGGGTTTTTCAAAATGCTGACACGCCGAGCTCAAAAGGTTCGCCATCACTGCCCTAGACGGACCTTTCATTGATCTCAAGACATTTTGCCACTTCTAAGTTATTGTAAGACACTGGTTTGTGTAGCAGCTTACCTTTTTCGGTCACGTTGATGAAAATCGTTGATTCTGACTGACCCAGAGGATTGCGAGCATTCAAAGTAAAATTATATATTTCTTGGTTTGGAAGCACTTGAAAGAATAACTGATAGCTTTCATTAATGGGTGCTTCAACTCTTTTAAATTTAACAGATTCTCCAGAAAAACTGGAAATTAAGAGAGGAATAAGAAATATTAAAATAATATCAAGACCTGACCTGGTAGCTCAGTTGGTTGGAGCATCATCCCAAAACACCAAGGTTGTGGGTTCGATCTCCAGTCATGGCACATACAAGATCAACCAATGAATACATAAATAAGTGGAACAATAAAATCAATGTTTCTCTTTCTCCACCCCCCACTCTCTAAAATCAATCAATAAATTTTTTTAAAAATATCAAAATGGCAAGAGATAAACGGTGCAGGAAAAAATGAATGGGTAAATTTCTAACAATTAATGTTTTCAAAGTATTTCTATTTCTAATTATAGATGTACTACATCCTGAGAAGAAAGTGTATACGATACAGTAAATAGAAGAAAATAATCAGCCGTAAGCCCGCTATCGAGAAACAGTCTTCGCTCATATTTGAGGCTTCTTCCTTCTGGGCTTTGTGAAAAAGGAGACAAATCCAGTCTGCACGCATCGAGTTGCAGTATATCCCATTTTATACTACGTATCTGGTGTTCTATCTTGCTCATAATATAAAAGAGATAGAGCACTTCGCTGTATCATTGACATCATTCTAATGGACTCTATGCTGCTTAAGTCTGGCGTCTTTTCCTGGTGACGCTTACCTTTCAAACAAAGTGTAACTTGTACTGCGTGGGCCCACCAAAGCCGTCGGCCTTCCTGGGTCCCACGTACAGATAATCTCTTTTAAATCGTAAGTCTCACAGTTCAGCTTTTGAGGAATATCAGGTGGATCTGAAAGGAAAAAGAAAAAAAATGTACTTACTTATCTTGACACCTATGCCCCCTGAAAATGTTCTGTTTCATATATGTTAATTATATTTTGTACCACTTCTTTAAAATGAGATAATGTACTGTTCATATTTTACTTTTTGAACAATGCAGGAATTACTGTTCTTTCCATAGCATGTTTGTTCAGAGTTCATATTACATAAGAAATGACAGATTAAATTATACTGAAGAGTGACTACTAGTATTAGCTCATTTGAAAATCCCCCAATAGCAATTCGAAGATAGCGACTATATTTTCTCCCTTTAAATACTATTTGAGTCTATAAAATCTCTCAAAGGAAGGTGTGTCCAATAAGTTAAGTCAGAAAAATCTACAGGTTAAACATATTATTATGGATCATATATATGGCTTGAAAAGAAGTACCAAGTCATATTAAAAGTCAACCTAAGTCATGTTACAAGTTTCAAGTTCTTAAATAAGTCCCAAGGACTATTATTTACAAAGTAATGCTCAGTAAAATTCTGCATCTCCCTATGTTGAAAGTGAATTCTGCTCTTCTGTCATTTTCATTCTTTATTGAAACCATTCTCTCTGGCTTTGTTCAGGAAGGACCAGAAAAAAGAAAAAAAGGTGTGGGTTTTTTTTTTTAAGTGTGTCTGAGACTTTTAAAGTGATAAGGGAAAAATTCTACAGTCTGACAATGATTATAGAAATTGATATTTCTGTGATGTTTAACCGAAAACATAGGGTGTCCCAAAACTTTATCCAAACTATCTGCCACTGAAGGTAAGCTTTTTAAAAAACAATTATCTACTTGTTGAAAAATTATGTAAAATAATCTTATTTTAAAACAACTAAATGTTCAAAAAAGTTCTTAGTTTATCAACCAAGACTTAGCAAATTTCATATACCTGCTCCAGAGATAAGAATAATGTCCTACAGTGATGTTTTAGGTAATACCAGGAGTGACGAGTATTTATATCAAAGTCTAACAAATGGATAATGAAACTAATACTGACATATTTGGTTTGAAATTTGTTTTAAATCTAAGGCAAAACTTCAGTCACTTTATTAAAATGACAGCACATTTTTTAGTATATTTTAAATGCTTATTATTTTAGTATTTAGCAGACACATTAAGCTGAAATACTTCAAGTCCAAATAACAGGCGCAAAGTAGAAAGAAGTGGAAGCAAAGAGAGAAAGAAAAAAATGTCAGAGGGCAGTATTTATAAGTTAATGTATGGCTTTTCTTTTCCTTTCAAAGACATTAACTTACAAAAGAATCAACTGAAGCTAGGCAAACTAGGTATAAATCAATTGTATTTCTATGTACCAGCACATAACAATTTAAAAATCAAAGCCATTTTTATGAAAATATTTTCAAATGAGAAAGTATTAATTTGACATGTGATATTAATATTTACATGTTCCAATCCTATGTCACAGTGTATTATTTTAAAACATCTTAAGTATGATGAAAGATTAACACTTAGGTCAATATTTAATGCTGAAGTAGCTCCAGCGATAAAAATGACTCATATGAATGATTACTGAACAAATACTGTTCACAGAAGATCTGTTTTGCTTATGATTAAATTAGCTCATACATGAACACTGACAAGTATTGGCAAATAACTATTCTCCTGTCTGTGAAATGATAAATTTATTTTCAATTACAAGAATAAGCTTGAGAAGTAAAAAAAAAAAAAGGCATTTTTAATTGGCATAAACATAGGAGTAAATTTACTAAAAGATATACAAGACCTCTTACCACCAAGATAAATTAAAGAAGACCTAACTAAATGGAGGGCTATTCCATGGTCTTGGTTTGAATGACTCAATACTGTGAGAAAGAAAATTTTCCTAAGTTGATAGATTTAATGTAATCCAAATCAAAATATTGGCTGGTTTTTATTACGAATGTGTGTGTAGAGGGGGAAGCTGACAAACTGTTTCTAAAATTCTTTCCAGTCTTTTCAATAAATTGTGGGTTAACAGGATGCCCACAGGCGAAAGAAAACAAACAAATCTCCCTTCCTCACACCATAAACTGCCCTGGTTGTAAGTTTCTAAAGAGCTTCCTTCAGAGGGAAAGTCTACAGCTGCTTCTGAGTTCACAAACAGTGAGTGATATTTCCACCAACAGATGTTACAAGTGGAGGTTAAATTAGGAAATAAATGGGTTTGTTCTACAACTCTGATAAAAGATTAGAACACTAAAATAATAACACCTGTGAATATTCTCATCCTTTAAGTTTTAACTTCTTTCTTTCATGTTTGTAAGTGGATATCTCACTTTTTGGTATCAGCTAGTGGGCAGCTTCCCTCCGTATACCACTGCTTCTCAACTTAGACTGCACATCATATCCTAAAATACCATCAGGAAAGAAAATCTAATTTTCTGAAACTTAAATTTGAACATAACCTCACCCTCACTTGAATTCCAGTGCATTACTGGGGAGGCCAAAAGAGAGTAAGGTTATGGCCAACAAGCTGAGAAGTGCACCTAATCCTGGTTCTTCCCTTGGAAGTGGATCAGCAACTGAAGGTAACTCATCCTAAGTGTCTATGGACGTGAGACAGAGATGGAGGGCTGCTGACCTGGAGCAAAGCCGAGAATCAGAAGAAAGTGTAAGAGCCTGGCAGGTGTGGCTCAGTGGTTGAGCATCAACCTATGAACCAGGAGGTCAAGATTCAATTCCCAATCAAGACCCATGCCTGGATTGCAGGCTCGATCCCCAGTGTGGGGTGAACAGGAGGCAGCCTATCAATGATTCTCTCTTTCCCTCTCCCTTCCTCTGTGAAATCAATAAAAATATATCTTATATAATAAAAGCCTAATATGCAAGTAAACTGAATGGCAGAATGACCAGTGGAACAACCAGTCACTATGGTGCACACTGATCACCAACGCAGATACTCAACACAGGAGTTGCCCCCAGCCCATAGGCCCAGGCCAGCCAAGGCGGGTGCCAGCGCCCCCCCCCCCCCCATCTCCCTGTCAATTGCCCCACAGATCAGCCCTGATCTCCAGCCAGTCCTAGCATGAATTTCATGCACTGGGCCTCTAGGTTTTTTTTTAATAAAAGCATAAGAAAATCACAAAGCAATCGAAACCCACTCACTACATTTCACACACTTCATTTCAGGAGACCCTTAGACCACTCGCAGAGCCTTTGAATGAAGAATGCGGGGGGGGGGGGGCAGAATCCCTGCTGGAGACAGAGCTATATCTGCACCAGCCCAGAGTGACCTCAGGGGAGGGGACCAAGAACTCATAACAACCTTATCTGTGCACATTCAACACAACCCATATAGATCTGGCAACCCCACAGCGACTTCTGGATTGCCCTGGAGATTAGATCTGCAGGAGTGAGTACATGAATAGAGAGATGCCCTGCACTCTGGGACACAGGACACACAGCACAATAGGGAGGACGTCTTCTCACCCATGTCTCCAACTGCCCTCTTCTCAAATATATTCTTCTTAAAGTGGGAGAAACAAATATCATGCTATTGAAAGATTTTGCATAAAATCATTACAATTTCTTTAATTTGGGAGCTTATTTTCAAAAGGTATGCTATAATAAGGTGGGAAATTAACTTATCTACACGAATAATAGACAAATATGTAAATTGACTGTCCCTTCACAATGTTCCACGGCCAATCAGGAGTGAGTATGCAAATTAACCCAACAAAGATGGCGGGCCTGTAGGCAGTGAGCACCTGCCCAGGTGCCAAGTGGCTGGGGGGTGGGGCGGGAATCCTGCCGCATCACTGTGGCAATGCGGAAGGCGTCCCCGCCCCCCTGGCCACTCTTAGCCTACGCGCACAGTCACCGAGCAGCCTGGGTCCCAGGGACGCCACTGGAGTGTCTGGTCCTGTCAGCCCGGCCTGGGGGCAGCTGAAGTTCCTAGTCCTTTTCCTTTCTGCAGCCCCTGGACTGGAAGCGAAAACCAAGAGCGCAGGGAGCACCAGGAATTCTGGGAATTGTAGTTATGGTGGCAGCCCCTGGATCAGAAGCTGAAGCCCAGAGCGCGGGGAGCACCAGGAATGCTGGGAATCGTAGTTCTGGTGGCAGACGGATTTCCTAGACACTAGAGCAAAGTGAGCCTGGAGCAAGTTACTGCTTGGTGGGGGATGGAGGGAAAGCAAAGGTGAGAGACATAAGTAAAGTCAGAGTGTCGAGGAAAAATGAAAAGGAAGATATCCTGCAACTTCTAGGAAATCTCCACCAATAGAGCAAAGTAAAAAAAAAAGACCTCTACTATTGTGAGCACAAAACCAAACTGGGTTGGGGTATCAGACAATTCGCTCATATGACTGCAAAGACAGACAGAAACTCCCAGATTGGAGAGGGTGCAGGTCGGGCTGAGGGATCCACCCCCCACCCCCGTGCACAAATCTTCCTGCACCAGGCCCCTAGTATGAAATAATTCTTAAAGAACTCAGAAATTATATATTAACTTCTCTTGACTCGGTGAACCTGTTAACTGAGAATTTAAAATAAAATTCTTATTACGAAACCTACAAGATATATAAATACACATATGTAGAGAACAAGCTTAGATCTCACCTGTAAACAAGTAAAATTCTGCTGCCTTTTATATCATTTATATTAAAGAATAAAAAAATAAACAAGAAATAGAATCACCTCAGGCCCCCCCGAAAAAGCATTAAGGCTTTCAAAGGGCAAAAACTGATTAATAGAAACAGTTTTAAAAATATATATTTTATACTTACATCCTGCAAAAACAACTGTTCCATACATGTCTTTGTTTGTCATGAAAACCACATTTGTTCCACTACTTATAGAAGCAGAAATGTTATGGACCTTGATCGCCACATTTTCCCCATCGAGATGAATAAGGGGATACTTTGCGTAGCTGATCTGTGCTGATGACACTTCTTCTTGAGTCACAAAACAGAATGTTATGTCTGAGCCCACAGGTACCACTTTGTCTTGAGGAAAAACCTTATTCTGAGTATCAGTAGACCCTAGAAAGATCAAAAGGAATTACAGAGACTTTAGAAGTCTTTTACCATAACGTAGACCAGTGCATACAGAACACACTTTGGCAGCTTTATAATAACGGTGGCCTGAAGATCAGGGATGTCCTCCAGGTTACAGAGGAACAAGGCATATACAAGAAATAAAGCATGCATGGTTTTATCTACATATGATGGAGCGATGGTGGGAACAGAGGGGGTTGTAGGTCAATGTCTAAGGTCATAGGTTCATGTCCAAGAAGTTCTAAAAGTTTGATAAATGGGTTTACGAGTATATCCACATGTGAAAAGTCAACACCAAGCACAAGTCAGTCATTAATTCCCTTCCTGTGAATGGATCTATGTATTTAAGGCAGGCTTGCTACTGTCCATCAGCCTGAAGATATGCTGGAATACTCCACCTCTGAAACAGCACTTTTCCTCTAATCCCAACTCTGTGCAGCTTAAAGCCACACCTCTGGTTTTTATTCTCCTGAACAGCCACTCTTTTAAATTACCTCTAGTCTCCGTTCTACCTACTTACTCTTTCCCAGGCGGCAATGTGGCTCTACCCCAACCACTCCACACGGAAGTGGCCGGCTGGCCGAACTGCTCCGTCACCGGCCACCTCTGAGCGATCTTCCCCTTCGATGTCCACAGCATCTGGTAGCTGCCCAATGTCCTCCTTCTCGAAACTCCCTTCGCTCGTGGGTTCCCTGGCTGTCCCCTCCTGTGCTACTCTTCACCCCTGGCGGCTGTTTGCTTTGCTGGTCTCTCTCTTCTATCCTCCCCTTAGACATAAAGCTTCTAAGGGCTGGGTCCTTGGTCTCCATTCCCCTTTCCCTGAGCTACAGGAACCTCCGGGATTTAAACATTTTTCACATCACATATCTGCTGCTGATTTTCAAATAGGTTATCTCCAGCTCCAACCAATCACCCGGGTGGCCAACCTGTATTTCCAGCTGCCTAGGAGACACTGCTTTCCAGACACTTCCTATGTCCCTCGAGCTCAATGTATAAAAAATGAAGTGGATCTTTCCTACCTGATGCGTTCATCTATTTTGTCTCAGTGGAAAGCAGACCCAGCTACCCAGCTGCCCAAACTAACCGTCATCTTTGGCTCAGCTGCTCCCTGAGGAAATGCACCGTCCCCGATTCTCCTTCTGTCTCCTCAGTGTTTGCAAATCTCTCCCCTCATCCTTTCTAACCCCGGGGATCTAGTCGCGCCTTCACTGTCCTCAACTGCAAAAAATCATCCTTATTTATCCACCTGCTCCAGTCCTTCCTTCCTCGGATCCATTTCTCCAGACTGTCACTAAGGTGAAGAATCTACGATGAGGCGCAGTCTTTTTAAGAACGTCGTTTTATTGCCAATAATTTGCTGGGCCTCTCCCGTGCTGCCAGCCTTCTACCTGCATAGGAATCTTACTCAATGTGCTGGTGAGTTGGGGCATATTTGCCGATTCCCATATCTCTGCAAAAATCTGTCACCCCGAGGGGTCTGCTCTGTGGATGAGAAATTCGGAGCCTTTTTTAAAAATACAGACTTGACCTCATTACCAACTACACACAAATTTTAGATGGTCTTCAATGTCTACCACAGTGATTTTCAAACCTGGATGTTTTTCAAATCACTCAGAAAGTTCTTTAAAAATACAGATTCCTCAAGCCTAACTCAGACTTTCTGAATCAACACACACTGGGATGGGGGGCCTGGAAGATCCCCAGGTGACCCTCATGCAGACGAACGGGGGTCCGAGAACTGAAAGCTTCAACTGCATCTCCCCCTGAAACAAGGGTAATCGCATCCACGGGAAACGAACGTTCTTTAAACGTCAGCTTACGGGAAATGCTCTGCAGGGGGCTCCAGTCGCTCCACTCTTTGCGGCCAGAGAAGTGCACGTCGTCGATGTAGCGCCGCAGGCCCACGGAGTGCGCGGCACACTCCAGGGGCAGGTCCGAGGCCCAGCTCCAGCGGAGGACTGTGTCCTTCAAGTTCAGGGTTGTGTTGTAGGTCTCCTGCAAAATGAACACCAACGCAACACTCTATTCCCCCGTAGGGATACGTTCTGCTCTTCTTTGGGATCAACAAACACAACGGACTGTCTATTACCACCAGCTAAGTAAGCCAAAGGTTGGTTTGTCCTCTTATTTATATTTATTTATTTATCCTCACCGGAGGATATTTTTTCCATTGATTTTCAGAGAGAGTGGAAAAGAGAGGGAAAGACAGAGAGGAATATCGATGTGAGAGAAACATATCGATTGGTTGCCTCCTGCACAAGCCCCAACCAGGGCCTGGGCCTGGGAGGAGCCGGCAACCGTGTTATGTGCCCTTGACGGAAATAAAACCCGGGACCCTTCAGTCCGCAGGCCGACGCTCCATACACTGAGCCAAACCGGCTAGGGCTTGTTTGTCCTTTTAAAAAATGATCTGTTCCCTACAAGGCAAATAGGATAGTGACAGTAACAATAATCAGGACTCATTTATGTTTACTTCTTCAAAGTATTTCCTTTTCTCTTGCTTCCTAAAATCTCTCGATAGCAAGAGGACAGATGTTTTTTAAGGTGTAAATGCACAAGGGCCAAGAACAGAAGATGCTGGAGGGCAGATGCATAACAGTAACTGACTCATGTCGATGTTTCTCTCTCTCTCTGTCTCTCTCCCTCCTTTCCACTCTCTCTAAAAATCAGTGGAGCCCTAGTCGGTTTGGCTCAGTGGGAAAAATATTCTCATGTGAGGATTAACAACAACAAAAAATAATGTTAAGATTTTTGCCTAAATTAATAATCTTATTAATTACATAGCCCATCCTAATTACCTATAATGAGCCCCAGTCAACAAGCCTCATTTAGGCAAACAAAAATTCCAATTAGATTTTTCTTATTTTTAAAGGGCCACTCACTTAAATATGAGCAGCAACCAAGATGATCAGAAAGTGGAGAAAAAGTTCTAAAAGTCAAAGGTCAAAATAATGAAAAAAGGAACTTGAAGAAACATTGCACAGAAAGGAAAAGAAATTTAAATCACTCATACCCTCCTTCAGAAATAGAAGAAATATTGTAAGAACAGGATACATGTTTTTTAAAAGAATGGAGCTTAACAAAAAAGGGATAGCTTGGCCCTAGCCAGTTTAGCTCAGTGGATAGAGTGTAGGTCTGCAAACTGAAGGGTCCCGGGTTCGATTCCAGTCAAGGGCGTACACCTCGGTTGCAGGCTCCTCCCTGCCTGGGCCCTGCTGAGGGCCCATGCAGGAGGCAACCAATCTATGTGTTTCTCTCACTTTGATATTTCTCTCAGTCTTTCCCTTTCTCTTCCATTTTCTCTAAAGATCAATGGAAAAATATCCTTGGGTGAGGATTAAAAAAATAATAATAATAAAAGAAAAAGGTAAAAGGAATCAACTGGTCGATCTTGGAGACCTTTGGACTATAGCTTCCTAACGAATGTGCCAAAAGACACTAAGGTTTGTCTTGAATGGGTGATGGGTACATCTACGTTTGAATCTGCAAACTTAGAAGATCCTCAGAGAGATTTACTCACAAATATATAACTGATAGAATACTAGTATGCTTGAGTATTTTAACGGGATTTATGCACTCTGGAGAGAACTTAGGATTGAATTACTGAAGTAGATAAATGAAACTAAAAATACAAGGTAAGAAATTTTACCCCCCTTCCCCCCCCCACTGGCCCCAAAAAAGGAAAAGAATAGTATCCACTACTTGTCGAGCTGTAAATGGTGTTTTTATAACTATAATACGAAACAATAAATACTGTCTACAAAAAAATTATAGCAGAACAATTCTGGGAAAAGACACAAACCGTGTGTGTGTGTGTGTGTGTGTGTGTGTGAGAGAGAGAGAGAGAGAGAGAGAGAGAGAGAGAGGAGCATGAAAGCAAGCACATAAGTATGTGAGGTGACAGGGGACTAAATTCTCATCTTCCATTGTTCAGAGTTAATGAAACATTGCTCACAACTGGAAAAAAAAAAAGGAAGAGAGAAATGGGAGTAGCAAAGGTGGTACATGACCTACAGGTGATCCTCTGGAGGTCATACCCTGGCCTGTGCTATGCCTGGCTTCCACGGCCGTATGGGAGGTGATGGGCAGAAACTGTCAACTTATAAACGAAAACACTATAAATAAACTTATAAGCTAAACATTAATATATAGTGTTCTTGATCTTTAAAGTATTGTAAAATAATTGCATTATAACCTGTCACAAAATGACTGATAATAAGCAATTCTAACAAATTCTGATATTAATAATGCATAATTATAAATAAAAATGTCACTTTTATGGGCCTGGCTCATTTACCCTCTTATATTTCACTTTTTAAAATGAACTTGTTCGATCTCTATTTTCTTACCTCTTGCTGTGTCTCCCATACAAAGATTTTTCTTCAAAGATCATATGTACTCTCAAAAGTAGAGAATTACTACCTTGCCTTTGCAGTCTTGTTATGAATGAGTCATGTAACTGTAGAATATTTCTGTTCATTCATGTTTGATTTCACTCATACTTTAAAGAGATTCCCTATTATTCTAGCAACCCTACATTAGTTTTTTAAAAAATCTACCCCACAAAGGAAGTAATGACAGCTAATAATTGTTTAGCAGCTTTATAAATATCATATCATTAACTAAAGCAAATATTAGCACCACTTTACAGATGAGAAAAAGAGGGTTTCGAGATGTTACCCTAAGCCAGGAAGTAGGAACCCAGAATACAAAATCTTAAGCCATAATAAAAAGCTGCTCGATATAATTTTAAATAAGTGATAACTTTGAGACAACAGTAGAGCTGTATCACCTCTAGCTGTAAATTACACTGACAGGCAAGAATTGCCATCAAAATTCAAGAAAAGCAAGAACATCTTAGGCTGAAGTAATTAGGATGGGCTTTACAATAAGGAGTAGGATTTTACATGCGTCTTGAAACCTAGGTTCAGTTTGGATAGGTAAAAAGGAAGGGAGGGCATCATAGATGAAAAATTATATCCTTGTTATGTACAATCATCGCAATGGCCGAGCAGACTCTGGCCCCAGACTGCCTGGGTTCGAGTCCTGGCCCCACCACTTAGTGTCTCTCCGGGACTCTGTCTCTCCATCTGTGAAATGGGGCTGATGCTAGCAGTGCCTCTCACATGGGCCTTCTGTGTGGATGCAAAGGATTAACACGTGCACAGCTTTTACAACAGTGTCGGGAACTCTGGAGACATGACATACATGCTAACAACGGCGACTACTTTCTTTTCAGGAATGTAATAGTTGGATTGTCAAAAAGGAAAAATAAGGTAACTATTAAACAGAATATCCTACTTATCTTTACTATTTCATCTATGTACTTAGGCAAAGAAATTGTAAAATCATGAGATATCGTCTAGTTCTTAAATCTACAACTAAGCATATTTCAAACCCATTAGGGAAGAAGAGTAAAAGGATAGGAGGAGGAATTACCATGTTACCAGCTGTCAAAACTTTTCACTACTATTTCTCACTATCCCTTAGATTAAGAGCAAACTAAAGACAGATCATAAGGAAGCCCATTAAAACTGGATATAAAAAAAATAACAGGGAAAAAGCATTAGTACTAAATATAAGAATCGATTAAGATATATTCAAACTTACAGATTTATATAAAATTTCTCAATAACTATGGCTAAATATGTTTCAAAACATTTCTTTTTATGTTGATAATATTAGACAAAGATAAAATAATAGACTTAATTATATGTACACTTTTATTTTATTTATGTAAAAACATGCATATAAAACAGGCTAGACTGGAATACACGAAGACAATGTTTACTGTGCCCAAGTGGTAAAATCATGGATTGTTCCTCCCTTAATTTCCTTTTTATAATGGCTGCACATAATTTTAATCATTGAGTGATTAGTGGGGGGTTTTCTGTGTTGTTGTTTTTTCATTGATTTTTAGAGAGGGAGGGAGGGAGAGAGAGACAGAAATATCGATGAGAGAGAAGCATCAATCGGCTGCCTCCTGCATGTCCCCTACTGGGGGACTGAGCCTACAATCTGGGCATGTGCCCTGACCGGGAATCAAACCAGCAACCTCTTGGCTCATGGGCTGACTGAGCCACACCGGCCGGGCATGAGTGATTAGTTTTTAATGAACCCTGAAAGGATATCTGATCTACTTCCCTAATTATCCAAAGGTTCACTGATGCCACCTGAAAAGCCATTTTAAAAAGCATTCAGCTTCTTTAATGCCATAGGAAAAAAATCTACTCGGTTCAGACTTACTAATTTTACGAGTTCCAGATTCTCTTTCCGTAGGACTTTAATTTCCCAAATGACATTTGCGTGACGGGGAAAAGCAGAGCCCTTGTCACTCCACTCCAGGTGTAACGTAGAAGTTGAGAAATTGGCAGACAAACGCAGGATCTCCGGAGGGTCTGGAATGAGGGCTTAAAAAGGAGATAATACTTAGTAAAATAGGTAATGGTTTCTCATATTGTACTTCTATTAGTCAACTCATCTTAAACTCTATTCCTTCCTGATAAAAGTAAGTACTCAAGAATGAGAAGCAAACTCTTCAACCTACTCCCGAAAAAAAGAGAATATATGTATTTATTTGTATAAGCGGCTCCCAGTGATTCATCGGCCAAATCTGAGAAAATGATTGATCAGCGGCTGTTTCAAATCCCTAATATCTCTTGGAATAGCAACTGGGTTCCCATCACACGCTGGTGTCACCTGGTCTGGGACCTACAAGTATGTCACATCAGAGAGAAGTAGAAGAACTTCTGTAGGGCTGTAGGTCAGGCCTACAAAAAGGATGGAAAATGATGGAAAGCTTGCTCTGGGGCTTTCTCTGCCGCCCTCGCACTCATCTCCCAGTGTCAGAGCCCCCCACGCTGGGGGAGTCACTCACAGGAGGACGCCATGGGCTCTTCCTGGTTATAGGTATCAATCAATAGCAGCAAGACCATAACAAAGGCCAAGACACTGAGGGAGGAGGCCAATGGGTCCCTGGGCAGATCTGCAAGTCCTTCAGGAAGCTAGGTCAGCAGGGAAGGGGGGCCGGAAAAGGGACGAAGTGATCAAGTAGGAACCTGGTGAGAGCCACGAGGCTTGGATCATGATACGTATATGGAAAAGCCAGGGCAAAATCTGGTGGGCATGTCAAAGAAATGACTGGGCCAAAGAAATGGAGGGTTGGTATAACGAGAAAGGCAAACGTCTGAGATCTCAAGTTCCTAGGCCAGAAAAGCAGGAAAGGCTAAGGAAGGAGGGACCATCGTGAAGAAATGCAGGAGATTGGGGGGGCGGGGGGGGGGGGAGACGCAGTGTCCCGGGAAGAAAAGGCGTAATTGAGGGGTGTGCAGACAGCGGAGAGAGACCGTGGACCCCGACGCGAGAGGACTTTGCTGAGTGGAGCTGGAGAGATGAATGTGCGCACAGACGCAGAACAGCCAAAGCTCGCCTGGGGGCCATGGACAGACAGTTCCCCCTGCAAGAGACCAGAGACCCTGCAGGGAAGGACACAGAAGCAGAAGGCAACCAGAGAAAATCCAGGGCCACTGAGACCAAAAGAAATGGGGTGGCATCTAGGCAAACAAAAGCAGTTCTCACAGAAGACAGAGCAGACCAGGTAACACTGGTGCAGGGCCCTCTACGTTTGA
>NW_005871116.1:3229702-3233562 GCF_000147115.1 Myotis lucifugus
TTAAACTAAGTCCATAGGAATAGTGGTCCTCGTTTACCCACAATCCGCTGGCCACAGTGCCACAGGGGTCTATGTGACATGTTTGGGGCTGCGCAGGAGACAGAGCATGCCCACAGCACCGTCGACGGTACTCAGCTATCTCAGGACCGTGGGGTCTGCTGCACAGGAGAGCTCCTCAGGGGGCACTGCTTCCAGGAAAGGGGCAAGGAGAGAAAGAAGTATTCTAGTGCTGAGGGCGGGGAGAGCAGAGGAGACCACCCAGAGCAGAGGCTTCTAGCAAGGCGGTTCTTTCAAATGCTTCACAATGGCAAGGGGTAGTGACTTTAAAATGATGAAACATGGGCGTATTTTACTAAGGCAACATTCATCCACTCAAGTGCTTTCCTCCCTGAAAAACCCACACAATTTACATTTTACCTAAATAGCAGTGGGCGACTCTTCAAAACACAAGTCATTCCCAGTATTTCAAGCTACAGGCAGCAATTATAAATGAAAGGATTAAACACACACACACACACACTCTCTCTCTCTCTCTCTCTCTCTCTCTCTCTCTCTCTCTCTCTCTCTCTCTTCTTTCTCTACGGTATGCCTGGGAAGGTCCCTGAGCTCCCATGATACTTGAAAATAGATACTTGAGAACAATGTCTAACTTTCTAGAAACTAGGAACGTCCAGCTAAGAAAGAAATTCCATCAATCTTGTTTGTTTATTTTCTAAAGCTGGAGCATTTTTCTCCCAACCCTCCCTGTTCTTTTTGCCGCGGGACACCCGAGGTTGGGAGCCTTCCCAGCTCTTTCGTAGGCTCCACGGTGTTTATTCTGCCTCAGACAGATCCAAATGACCAGGTTATTATAAGAAACCTAGACATTAAAATTCTGAAAAAGACTTATTGTTGTGCCTAGCCCTTGCCAATTAGAAAGTTATTACATGTATATACATATATGTTAAATATCTTGTTCGCCTCTGATATGTACACTTTTAAAAGCATCTTAAGATCTGGGGAAAACTTGATTTCTCTTGCTTTTATTTAGTGGCAAATGGCCAAAGAACCCAGCTCCTTAGTGCCCCACCACCCACCCCACATCTTCCCCTGCATATGGCAGGTGCCCCGGGACCTGCTGATGCATCCACCTCCCTCTGTCCTGTTCATCTAATCTGCCTTTCAATTTATTTATTTATTTTTGTTAATCATCACCTGAGGATATTTTTCCATTGATTTTTAGAGAGAGAAGAGAGGGTGGGGGGAGACAGAGAGAGAGAAACATCGATGTGAGAGAGATACACTGATTGGCTGCCTCCTGCATGAACCTGTAGCAGGGCCAGGAATCAAGCCTGCAACCCAGGTACATGCCCTTGACCGGAATCAAACCAGGACCCTTTAGTCCATGGGCCGATGCTCTATCCACTGAGCCAGACTGGCTGGAGCGCCTTTCAATTTCTTACCAGTACTATCTTAGCAGCAGTAGTGGTCATACTTAGGGTTGGGATACTGTTATCTAATATTCGAATCACAGTCAAGCCATTATTAAAAATGCTATCACAAGATTACCCGATATGCAAAAGCACTGAGCTATCCATCAAATAAGTCACATAGAGTCTCCCTTGATGTGCCTTCCTAACCCTTCCTGACACTGTCATCTGCAAGCAGCTTCCCAGACAGGACCTCCAAGCACCTACTGCAGAATCAGACAGTACAAACGCGCTCGCAGACAGAGTCCTGGGGAGTTTTTAAAAATCTGGAAAAAGATTGAGATTCCTCCTACAATACGACAAAGCAATTCCATATGAATAAAAGGCTTACATCAGGTATGAAAACAAAACCAAAAACTCATAAAGAGAAATAGCAAGAAATTCTATTTACATAAAGACGAAAACCTGTGGTGTGAAAAACACCACAAAAGTGAAAATTGTAAACTTGGAAAAATATTTGTAACAAATATGACAGAAGTAACAACCATAATAATTTCAGCTTGAGAAAATTTACCAAGGATAGAAATCGTTCAAAAAATACATAAATGACTGATAATTAAAAAAATAACCATCACAGAAATGCAAAAACAACGGAGCTCTAATCTGGGGGCCATCAGAGTGAAATGGAAAACGAAGATGGACAATACCCAGTGCTGGCCAGGAGGTGGGAGGACAGGCATACTCTAAGATGACGTTTTGGGGAATACAAAGAGATTCAGAATTTTGGGAGAACGATTGGCAATGGATCTGAAAAGCCATAAAAAGTGGGATTTCCTTCAATGTGGCGTTCCCAAGTCTGGACACTCAGCCTAACCAAATCCACACAAAGTCGGAAACATACATGTGCAAAAGAGGCTCATTAAAGCATTGGTTAGAATATTGAAAAACTGGAAACAAAAATCTCAATGTTAACAACCAATCATTTAAAGTGATTATGGTACCTCCCCTCCATTCAATGGAATAGGATGCAGTTTATATTTAGATATCAATGGGGAAATCTGAGTTATTTCCCAAGTCCACATTCTTTTCAAATACTTACACACATTTTTTTCATTTAGTATGAATTTGCTTATAGAACTTCCAAAGTCATGTAGAGGGCTTATCGTTATTTCATATTGCCCAGGTTTAAGAGTTGGGATTTTAGTATTTGTTTTCCCCACTTGATAACAAGAACGGGACCTGCAATATAAGAAATCAAATTTTAATCAGCAGATAAAATTAATAGAACAAGTTCCATTAAACCTTGATTAACACAAAATGCACTAGAAAATAGTTTATGCTCTTTTGTACACAAAAACATGACAGGTTACACTGCATTTTAAGAATGCTAAGAGAGTATAATGGTAAGTGCATCAATATGGGTGTAAGAAGAATCACCAGATTGTAGTAGAAAGTTGAGGAAGCATGGATGATTTCTTCAAGAACCAGGACTGCAGCATGCTCTTCAAACCCAACCCCAGTTCCCTCTCCAGCCTTACCTTCCACTGCACACACCCTCCTCGCTAAACACTCCTCTCTTCTAACAGATCCTGACCACAGAAAGGAAACTGGCTACTTGTCACCCCTAAAAACACACCCTCGATTTGTCTGCTCCTCTGTCTTGGCTCCTGATTCACTGAACAAACGTTCTGGGCAACTCTGCCTTCAAAATGCTTCTACTTCCCACTCATTACCTCTCGGACAGAAGCGACCGTCTCCTCGGTGGCTCCATGGCCCTTTGTATCTTTATGAAACACGTTTCCATTCTTTTACCGTTATTCATATGTATTTCTAACTTCCCATGAAAAATGTTAACGCAAGCAAAGGGACTCTTGGTGGCGCCCACACCCCTGCCTGCACCCAGCACCTAACAGGGGCCTGTTCACATCATTCACTCAGGGCTGAGGACTTCAAACGCTGGGCTTCTTCCTCTCAGCTCATGGCGAGGCTTCTTTTGGTGCCAGCAGCACACAGCTAACACAGGGAAGGGGCACGAGAAGTAAACAAACAGGCCCAAGTGAAGCCATGTTAGACTCAGTGCCTGCTACCGGCTACCCGCTACCCTGCTACCCTGCTACCTGCTCCCTGCTACCCACCACCCTGCTCCCTGCTCCCTGCTCCCCTGCTACCTGCTCCCTGCTACCCTGCTACCTGCTCCCTGCTCCCCTGCTACCCTGCTACCTGCTCCCTGCTCCCCTGCTACCTGCTACCCTGCTACCCTGCTACCTGCTACCCTACTACCCACCACCCTGCTCCCTGCTACCCTGCTACCCTGCTACCTGCTACCTGCTCCCTGCTACCTGCTCCCTGCTACCTGCTACCCTGCTCCCTGCTACCCACCACCCTGCTCCCTGCTCCCCTGCTACCTGCTCCCTGCTACCTGCTCCCTGCTACGCGACGCACCACCTGCTA
>NW_005871116.1:3233788-3253957 GCF_000147115.1 Myotis lucifugus
CGCTACCCTGCTACCCTGCTACCTGCCAGCCTGCTACCTGCCACCAGTACACAAAACTTGGCTAAGCAGTCATGAGATAAGATTGATATCAATAGCTTGCTCATACCACAAACGTTTACTCATACCAGAAAAGAAAAACAAATCACAAAATATACCGTGTAAAGGTTAAAGTTAATCCCAATGTGCTTTTTCCACTCTCTTTCCCCACACCGGCTATTTTCCATAGAAAGTACAGCACCACCAGCTCCACCTCTGGAGATGGGGCCTCCCTGCCTCTCAGGTCAGGAGAGGCACCGCCCTGCTGGGAGGAGGCACTGGGCCTCACCGCTTCCCTAGTGCACTCCCTGCACTGAACCGTGGGGCTGGAACTCTTTCCTGTGCGGAGCCCAGAACCCTCTGGGCTCGGGGCATCAAAACCACCCGAGTCCTCAGAATCATGCTGTCATCCGTTCACGCACTGAGCCCAATCCTCTTTCCACCTGGAATGGCCTTTTGTCCTTTTCTGCTGAGGAAACGAAGTCTTCCTTCTCCCACCACACTTCCTCCAAGCAGCGTCTCTGGAGCGGCCGCCACCCTCCGGGCCGGGTGCTCGCTGGCCCCCCACACACCCCGTCAGCACTGAGCCCACAGTCTGTCCCCCTGGGAGCCCCTGGGGGCGGCACTGAGTTCCTCTCCCTGCGGCCTGCGGGGCTCTTCACCACACTTCGGAGGGCTCCCCTCTGCACTTGCAGTGGGACTGCACTTCCCCACTCCTCCACGCAGGGCCAGGAGACCTGACTTCCCTTGCAGGGAACGCTGAGTGAAGTCACATGATCACTTCCCTTTCCGGGCGGAAGTGGGAAGCCCTCCAGCTGTGCTCCCTGCTTCCGGGTCACAACAGCCCCTGGGCCTGGGCCTGAGGAAGAGACTCCGCAGAGCTACCAGCGGACCCAAGACAGCACAGGACACACTCGGCAAAGCATCCTTTATTTTCGCAGCAGGAAGTAAAGAGATGAGAAGTGAGGGTTGTTTCTGCAACACAACCGAACTCATCCAAACTGATAAATTACCCCAGTCCTTGGGACAACACCCCCTCAATGCCCTCCAAATGAGAAAAACCCCAGTGTATGTCAATACACATTTACGTCCATTTACATGAGGACCGCCCATCAGCCAACGGGGACTTGGAGCTGCTCGGTGGGACCCTCTGGAGCCACTGAGACCAGGGATGGGGAGCACCCTGCCCAAGGGCCGTATGAGTCCCCTGAAACCATTGGGCCTGGCCCGGCCAAGGCATTAGAGACGCGTTAGTTAAATGTTTGACCGAATATTGCATGCCAATTTTTAATTTGATAATTTTGCATGCCCCACAAATGGTGTTATAAATATCTAAATAGCCCTTGTCAGGAAAAAGGTTCCACACCCCCCGATTTAGACAATCCCATGGGATGGGATGGGATGGGATGGGGGAGGCGCATGTTGTGGCTCGCGGGCAGCCCAAAGGCCTCAAGCCCGGCCTTCGGAGCGTCTAGCCCTCTCCAGCTTACCTGAGGGGGTCAGGAGGTGTGACAGAACCTGCCACCTGCCTCCGAAGGTTTACTTCCCTTTTCCTTATTGACATGAACCCGCTGTGTATCTGGGCACACTGCCACCCGGCTGGGAGAAAGCAGGGCCCAGCCCTGTGCCCGTCGGCTTAGCCGTCTGCCCGGGTTCCGCCCGTCGGACGTAGCGCAGGTGCGAGTGGCACTTCTCGGAAGTGTCCCTAAGGAAGAGCACCCTCTTCTCCTCCCGCTTTCTGGTATGCAGACATGACAGCCGCTCCTCAGGCCTCATCCTGAACCACGTGACCACATGCCGAGGACGGCGGAGCAGCGGGGACAGAGGAACCCGGGGCTCTCGTGGCCACAAACAGCCGGTCAGCCCTGAACTCGCACTGCAGACCTTGCACAAGAGGGCGAAGGACCAGCTGGTAAGCCACCGTTACTGACGTTTTGTTAGGCACAGTCCAAACTTCAGCCTAACGCAGTGGTTCCCAACCTTTTTCTGGCCATGCCCCAACCAAGCATCTCTAAAATCCTGATGCCCCCCGGTGACATATAATTCTTATTATTCAAAAAGTGAACACCTATTCATGTGGAGGAAGCCTAAAAGGCTATTAACTTGGTCTAAACACGAAAGGATAGTTGAAGTACTGAGGAAGAAATCACTAAGAAATTGTTAAAAAAAATATGAAGTAATATGAAAAAATAGAAAATAAAGTTTCAAAACATATAAAATAAAGACCTGAAATGCATAAATGTCACAATATATATTTATATACTGTATATGAGGCCCCTAAAACCATAAGCAATGCAAAAAATTCACTGTTAATCGCCCCCCTTAAAAATCAAATTGCCCCCCTGTGGGGCATGTGCTCCATGTTGGGAACCACTGGCCTCACCGATATAGGCAGATGCTGGCCTGGGACAGACCAGGGAACCTTCCCCGGAGAGATCAGCACCCACCCACAGGCCGGGTGTGCCACCTATTCCCGACTGATGAAAGAGTCAGCATTTGTAGGAAACAGAGAGCTCAGATTTCAGATTTCCTTCATAAAATGTACAGAACAAAATCGCTATGCTCTAAAATTAAAGAGAGAACCTTTACTTTTAGGCGGGAGCTGTCAATGAATCGAAGCATTTCCATTACCCGTTTTGGATGCAAACATCGTAAAGAGCACCGCGGCCCGCTCCCGAGGGCGCTCTCCAGGAGCAGTCCCACGCTTGCAAATTGCTGGTTACACACTTCACGTCACGGGGGGCGCCTGGAGACGAGAAACCACATACACACACCGTGCTGAATGATGGCACTGCTCTGCAAAGAGCAAGGCAAACTGTATTCAATAGGTACAAGCATGTGTGTCTGCAGCGGGCCACGCTCTGTGCTGAGATGAGCCTGCAGGCCCAGGAGGGGGCTGGTTTTATATTTCTTTCTGTAGCTCCGGCTTAAAAAAGCTCCAGAGTAACCTGATGAAAGTGGGCCAACCGCTAACCACTCAGGGGGTAGGCTTCCATCAAAAACTCCACTTCCAGGCAACGAAGACAAATAGAGGAGCGCCTGTGTGGACTCCATGGTGGGACCCAGCGGAGGCCTAGGAGAATTTTTATCTCCAAGAGCCTCATTTACTAAAAAAAAAAAAAAAAAAAAGGAAAAAATAACTCTAGGTAAAAGCTATGTCTTTCCCACAAACAGGGCTCTAGACACTCCCAGCCACTCCTGCCTCACTGCTGGCTACCAGACTGCCACCTACATAGAAACCCCATAACCAACCTTCAGATTTTTATGCAGCATATTAAATTTATACGGTAATGAGCTCACACAAGTATCTGAAAAATATATAGTTCACGTGGGCCTAAACAACTGCAAAAGATCACAATCTAACAGTACTCACTACATCTATAAAATAACATTGCGTCATGGAACGTGTCAGCGCTATGCAATGGAAAACTGTCATTCTAAGAGGAAACTGCGAAGAAAGGAGGGCACAAAAGGAGGGAAAGAGAAAGGATGAAAGGAGAAAAAGGAAGGGAGGGAGGGAGGAGGATGGGGGGGGGAGGGAGAGGGAACAGCAATTAAAGTATAAAAGAGGTATTCTACCTCAGACTCTCTGTATCAGCCATTTTCAACCTTTTTCATCTCATGGCACACATACACTAATTACTAAAATTCTGGGGCACACCAAAAAATATATTTTTTGCCAATAGGACAAAAAAATAGGTATAATTTTAATTAATTCACACCCAATGACTCCTGTGTTGGCTGTTGTCATTTTTTTAGTTGACAATCTAAGGGAAAAGAGGTCAGTGCCCCCGACTAAATAGTCATGTTTTAAAAATTCTTACGGCACCCCAGCTTGAAAAAATACCCTGTTCTATATAAATGCCTATGAAAAAGTCTTTTTTTCTAGTTTTTACATAGAGTCGGCATGATATTTACTACAGCACTAAATCATAAAGCTGTTTGGATAAAAGAAAACAAAAACATTATAAGCGCTCACATTAGAAATTATCAGTAGTTATAATGAAGTTATTTAATCGTGATCTTGGGGAAATGGAAATAACATCCACACTAAACCCAGGGGCAGAAGGATAATGTTTTATAGAAATAAATTAGGTGACATCTAAACAAACATTCTTAAGGTAGTTAAATAAAACGAAAACAAGTAACATGTTAAAGAGAGATACAGTATTCGATTTCGTTTATAGGACATTCTGAAAGGCACTGGAGAGAGAGAGAAGCCGGTCAGTGTGGCTGGAGGGGGGATGGGAGCGGCTGGCCCAGAGGAGCCTGGGAAAGTTCTGGAGAGACTGTTCTGCACCTTGCGCTGGTGGCCACATAACCGTATGCATTTGTCAAAATTCACAGAACCTGATCCCAAAAGGGTGAATTTTACTGAATGTAAATTATACCTGAGCTTTTAAAATGGGGAAAGAATACTTAGATCTATATTAAGAGGCTTTTAAAAAAGAAACCAAACGTATGTAGAAAGAAGATGACAAAGAAACGGATTTTAACCACCCAAGCCCTAAAGGTTTCAATGAAGACACAAGACCGCATGGCAGTCAGTTCGTTCTCTGTGATTCTAAGGCACTCACCCTTTTTCTGGCTATTGACTTGATTCATTAAATACAGAAGAATAAATGTGGACAAGAACCACCGGAAATGTGAAGTCATCCTCATCCCTTCGCTGGCCGCCATCCGGGTCGGTCGTCCTAAACACGAGGCCATGTCCATCCTCCGTCCAGCGTGGTCGGCCCTAGACGAGGAGGAGAATGTCACACGGCGCTCCAGCGTCTCCCCACACCGGCCTCGCGCTGGGCATGTGCACACTGGCACGGAAAGCGGACACGGACGGCTCCTGAAACCCGGCACGTAAATGACCGGGGAGAAGCCGGGCTCCGCTGACTGGGCTTTAGGAGACATTAGCGATCGGACACAGCTGTTGCTGCAGATCCATTAGTGCAGCGGTTCTCAACCTTCCTAATGCCGCGGCCCTTTGATACAGTTCCTCGTGTTGTGGTGACCCCCAATTTCATTGCTACAAATTGAACATAATTAAAGCATAGTGATTAATCACAAAAACAATATGTAATTCTATATGTGTTTTCCGATGGTCTTAGGCGACCCCTGTGAAAGGGTCGTTTGACCCCCAAAGGGGTCGCGACCCACAGGTTGAGAACCGCTGCTCTAGAGGGTCACTTTTCAAATGACGGGCTTCAAGTTCAAGACTACGACCGAGCACGCTGCTCTCCACTCTAATGCTACCGGAGTACAGAACAGCCGGGCATGAAACTGGATCTCTGACGGACAATTTTAAGTGATCCATGGAATGACATTTCAAATTAATTCGTTTACATTCTCCTTTATAGTCACTTGTTTTTGACAATATCAGCTTTCCATTGACACTGTGGTATAAAGTTTCTATTTCATATACATTTAAGTAGTTTAAAAAGTAAAGAAGAAAATGGGAAAAGTAAGATGGGGGTTTGCAGATGTGACAAAAATACTGATAACGGAACGTAAGCACATCACGCTTGAAAATTTGCTGCTTGAAAACAGTGCCTGCCCTGGTGGGTGGCAGGGAGGGGCCAGGGCAGCAGCCCAAGGGCCAGGTCCTCCTCCAGGCACCGGGCACATCACCAAACTAGACAAGGTCCCTGCCCTCAAGGACCTCAGACTTCAGTTCGGAAAGACACACACCTGAACAAATAAGAGCTTTACCATCCTGCGACGCTCTTTGAAAACTAGCGTAGGTCAATGTGTGCGCGAGCGTGAGTGAGATCTGACCGATGCGCAGATGCCATGACAATATCAGGGGACAGAGCGGCGGCAAGTACCAAGTCCCTAAGACAAGGACAAGCTTCCCAGGAAGAGGGGCCGAGAGCAGGGAGACGCAAAGAGACGTGGGCTGGTCATGGCCAAGGGAAGGGTATGGGGTTTAACGGGGTTGAGAGGAGAAGTCACCGAGTGCTTTAATCAGGGGAGACCCTGATCTGAGAATATTCCTCCAGCTGCTGCGTGGAGGACAGACTGGGGGGGGGGGGGCGCGGGGAGCAGAGGCAGGGGAACCGGAGTCCAGCTGAGCATGTCAGGGGCGAGGGCCAGGGTTCTGAGTGGAGGGGCATCAGGTGGTGAGGGATGGAGGGTCTCACCGACACACTACAGGGAGGACAGTGTGCAGCTTACAACGCAGATAAAAAATAAAAAATAAATAGACAGAAAACACAAACAGATGCGGTCTGAACCTCAGCTCTGCCACCTACTGTGTGATCTCGACCTCTCTGGGCCTGTTTCCTCATCTGTGAAGTGGGCTGATAACTGTATTTCCCCCATCAGTCTGTTGTGAAGATTAAATGAGAAAATATCTAAAATGCACTTGGAAGAGTGCCAAGCAGATAGTAGGCCCTGTAAGTGCCTTCTGTGTATTGTGGGAGGTACAGGGAGACCCCATAAGAAGCGATGGTGGAGGTGGGTGCCATGTGAACCCTCTCGGGGTGCACGAAGGAGGAGGCAGTGACGTCTGGGGCTGAACTGAAGGGATGTGAAGGTCTGTTCACAGAAGTCCACTCTGATGTGCTCCCACTCCCCACACCACAGAGGCATTCTCCCTACAGACACAAAGAACAGTCGAGGACCCAGAGCAACTAACAAAGTCACGGGCGCCAAAGAGGGAAGCTGCCCACATCTGACCCTGAGGCAGTCCTCAGGGTACACGTTCCATCCACTCTTGCGGAATGAAGCCTGCCAGCCGACACATCCTCCAACGTACGGAAAACTCCTTGTTAGACCTAATGTCACCTCACTTTTATACTGGCACAGACCACCGAGGATCACAAAACATACAGGGGTGGGCAAGGCAGGTTTACAGAAGACGAATACAAATAAACACTATAATAATCAATACAAGAATATAAACTGTGTCACATCCTCACAACTATACACCACCTACTTTCGCCCCACCCTGTATATGCAAAGCAGATGACATTAAAGAGAAATTAAGGATAAACTGAACAATGACAAGGCAAATAAAAATTACTCCCAGAGAAAGTTGGGAGAACGTGGAAAAACTAAAAGGAAAAAGATGACAGACAGCCACCTCTAAACAGTATTCTCACAGCAAACATGGCCCAGCCATAAACACAAGAGACTTGCCCTAGCCTGTCTGACTCAGTGACAGAGTGTTGGCCCACGGACTGAAGGGTCTGGGGTTTGATTCCGGACAAGGGCATGTACCTCGGTTGCAGGCTCAATCCCTGGCCCTGGTCTGGATGCGTGAGAGAGGTAGCCACTCGATGTCTCTCTCTCTCTCACATCAATGTTTCTCTCTCTTAGTCTCTCCCCCTCCCTTCCACTCTCTTTAAAAATCAATAGAAAAATATCCTCAGGTGAGGATTAACAAAAAAAAAAACAACAACACAAAAAACCAAGAGCCTTTGCCTGGGGCCACGGGCGCACGATGCACTGTGCGGTGATGTTTTACTGAGCTGTGCACTTGAAACCTGTGTGGTTTTGCAAACCAATGTCACTCCAGTAAATTCAATAAAAAAGAAATGTAGAGAATAAACTGTCTTCTGCACAGGGAGACTTCAGAAAGTTAAAAAAAAAAAAGAGGATGCAATGAAAAAGGAATAATCAGAAATAACAATAGCTCTTACAAGTTGAAGACATTGCTTAATATTAAAATTTTTTCAAAGACAGATAAAAACATTGAGCAATCTTTCAGAGGAAACAAAACAAAAGACAAAAATAGAAAATGTCACAGGAGATAGATACAGGGACTTGATAAAGGAAAGGAAATCCAACATCTAAATCACCAGAGCCTGACAGGAGAATCCAGAGCCTGATAGGAGAATCCAGAGCCTGACAGGAGAATCCAGAAAACACTCTCCTTAGTGCAGTGGTTCTCAACCTTCTGGCCCTTTAAATACAGTTCCTCATGTTGTGACCCAACCATAAAATTATTTTCGTTGCTACTTCATAACTGTAATGTTGCTACTGTTATGAATTGTAATGTAAATATCTGATATGCAGGATGGTCTTAGGCGACCCCTGTGAAAGGGTCGTTCGACCGCCAAAGGGGTTGTGACCCACAGGTTGAGAACCGCTGCCTTAGAGGACGGACATGGCCAGGCCCTGCGAGGCTGCTGCTGATTGCTGTCCAAAACTGAGGACGGGTCCCAAACAGCTTAAACAACCAGAACCCAAACATACAGGAGGCCGACCACTCGTGGGTACAGTGTCCAATGATTCTCAGGATGAACCACTTTCTAGTCAAGTCCAGTGTCATCAAAATGACTTATCAGAATGGAAATGTACCCACGGAACGTCTAAAATGCAAGTTGTTAATGTAATAGAATTACATCATCTGTATGGGAATAACTGAATGAAGGAGACAAGAATAACCACACACCATATTCACTGGCTGGCTGAGCATGACCTTCAAGTGAGACAGCCCCTCACTACAAATTCCCAGTCGTCCTAAAAAAAAAAAAAAAAAAAAAGGGTGTCCCACGAAGTGGCAAGGGCAGGGGGTGGAGGCACTGTAGCCCGCCCAAGCCAGGCGCTGCGGACTCAGATGTCACCCGGCTCCATCACTAACTAGCGGTGAGACTGAGGCCAAATCCCTTAGCCTCCCGCCTCGGCCTCAGGCAGGGCAGCAGAGGCCGGCTCTGCTCTGGCCACAGGGGAAACTTCCCACAGGGAGGCTGCGGCGCTGCACTCCTGCTGGGCCACACGCGGGCGGACACACTCCTGGCCCAGGCCAGCGCCACAAGAGCGACTGATCAGACCACCCCAAGGAGGTCAGGGGGCATCGGGGTGGCGGCTCTCGGGAACAGAAGCATCGAGGGCAGCGTCCCCGACGCCCGTGTAACCGCAAACAGGCAGGATGATGAGCACTTTCCTTTGTCACCCCCCTGACAGAGAACATCCTGAGCAAGTCATTGAGGCAGCGGTCGCCACCGTGGTCCGGGAGCACTGGCGGGCTGCGAGGTCCGAGAGCTTGGTGGCCGCTGATGTGGGCGATGCGGTACTATGTCTGTAACAGATCTCTTTCTCTACCGGGCAAAACTTCCAAGCAGACTTATCTGAGGCTGATCAACAGGTGGACAGAGCCTTCAGGTGTCTTTCCAGGAAAAGGACCCGTGAACTTGTCTCTGCTCCCTTCTTGTCACGACACTGTCAGAATTTGCTTTTCCCCCCACCCGCGCCTTACTCTTAGAGGAGGACGAGTTTTTACAAAATTCCAGGAGCTAATCTTCAAAATTAGGATAGCTGTTTCTTGCTGCACCAGCAGACGAACAATGCAGATGCCGAGAGAGCAGGGCAGGGACCGCACTGCACAGGCAGGTGCAAACCCAGCTGCCCGCCGAGTCTCTGAAGGTGGCAGCCGCCGGCCAGGAACCCATTCTCTGGAAAGGCTACTACAGGATGTGATTCATCCCCGACAATGAGGTAGAAAACAAAAATGAGAAATGAGCCCTAGCTGATCTGGCTCAGTGAATAGAGCAGTGGTTCTCAACCTTCTGGCCCTTGAAATACAGTTCCTCATGTTGTGACCCAACCATAAAATTATTACTTCATAACTGTCATGTTGCTACTGTTATGAATCGTCATGTAAATATCTGATATGCAGGATGGTCTTAGGCGACCCCTGTGAAAGGGTCGTTCGACCGCCACCGCCAAAGGGGTCGCGACCCACAGGCTGAGAACTGCTGGAAGAGCATCGGCCCGCAGACTGAAGGGTCCCGGGTTCAATTCTGGTCAAGGGCACGTACCTCGGTTGCAGGCTCGATTTCTGGCCCTGGTTGGGGTGTGTGCAGGAGGCAACCAATTGATGTGTCTCTCTCACATCGATGTTTCTCTGTCTCTCCCATCTTCCACTCTCTCTAAAAATCAATGGAAAAATATCCTCGGGTGAGGAGGATTAACAAAAAAAATAAAGAAGAAATGATCCATGAAACTGGAGTTTTCACCCTGAGAAGTAGCCCTGTAGCCCTGCGTCTCCCTTCCCCACCCCCAATCTCATTCCAGGTATTAAAACTGATACTATTCCCAAGCTGCGGGATTCCTTCATGACTCCGTATTCGCACATATTTTGCCTTCTGATTAGAATTCCCTCCCCACTCCTTTCTGCCACCGTCCTCAATTCACCTGGGAACCCCCAGGTAGGAGGTGGGAGAGTTCACCACACCTGTGCCAGGCGTTCGGCATTCCCCAGGAGGCCAGCTGCCCCCTCCTCTGCTTCCACACTTTACACCCCACTGCAGGGGCTCCACCAACTGGGACCAGGAGCCAGACTCATCCACCTGCGCTTCTGTAAGCAGTTTCACTAGAACGCAGCCACGCCCATGGTTTGTGCCAGGCCCCCGGCTACTTCCCACGGCAGCGTTAGGGTTGAGTGGCTTCCACAGAGACTGCAAGGCCTGTAAAGCCAAAAACATGTACTACCCGGCTCCTCACCCTCAGTGTGCTGGCCCTGCCTGGAGGCATCCCTTCCCGAATTTGTAATCCTCCAACAGCCTGCCAGCTCCCTGGGGGGAGTTCACTGTTCACCGTCAGCCCCCGGGGTCCAAGCCCCAGCACCCGGCACTGAGCAGACACTGAAAATGCTAAGCTGGCAGATGGATGAGTGAATAGCCAGACACAAAGGAATACATGTCCACGCTCTAGGCTTTTGATTGTTGGGCTTCAGCTAACCCGACACTTGGACGATAAGTCAGGGCTGTGGTTCCTGGACCCTGCACCGAGGAGCCCCCAGGCACAGAAGCAAATGAACTGGATATTACAGTATATTTTACATTTTCAAAGCAAAGAAAGTGATATCTGTTCAACACTGTCGGAACCTTCAGCTCCAGACAGCTCAGTGTCCCTCCGAGGCCATGCTGCAGGCCTTTCGATGGCGTCATGTCTTTGTGAAGGGGAGAGTCGCTGTGATAAAACACAAGCACCATCCAGAACTCAATGCAGGAATGGGCATGAGCCCTGGCCAGGGAGCTCAGATGGTTAGAGGGTCATCCCAATACACCAAGGTTGCGGGCTGGTCAGGGCACTTCTAAGAATCAACCAATGAATGCATAAAAAAGTGGAACGACAAATCTCTCTCTGTCACAACACTCTCTCTCTAAAATCAATACATAAAAAAATTTTAAAAAAGAGAAATGAAAATGAGGGTGGAGGTGTCCAGTCTGGTGCCAAAGTTTGGGAAGCTATGCGGTCCCTAACAGGTTCATACGTGTGGCTGTTTACGAATGAAAGAAAAATATTCCCCCCTTAAATTGATATGCATTGTTTTTTTAAACTGCTATTACTGTGTCAGGTTATACATACTTACTTAGTAAGCTGTGTGGACCTAACTACTTCATAAAAGGACCTGTATCAGCGGTTCTCAACCTGTGGGTCTCGACCCCTTTGGGGGTCGAACGACCCTTTCACAGGGGTCGCCTAAGACCATCGGAAAACACATATATAATTACATATTGTTTTTGTGATTAATCACTATGCTTTAATTATGTTCAATGCAATTGGGGGTCACCACAACATGAGGAACTGTATTAAAGGGTCGCGGTATTAGGAAGGTTGAGAACCACTGCGTTAGGTATTGCTTTTGACCTGGGGGCACCATGAAAACGTTAATGCAACACTAAGGGCCTGAGAACCCAGGAAGCGTGGGAGTCCCAGCCGGACAGCTCAGCGGCTCACGGTTCCCATGGTCTGCGTCAGTGTGCGCTGCGTGCAGGAGGGTAACTGAAACTCAACTCCTGCTCTGTGAGAAGAATACATCTTAGTGGATTCTGCCAAAAGCACCGCAGTTACTTCTGGGTCTGCAATTCAGATAGAATGTTCCTGTCATTTTTATAGTTTCCTGCGTTTCCCAGGAACTTTTTACCCTGCCGCCCAGACTTGTGATTCTCAGGGTCCTTACACCAGTCTGGCCGTCTTCACCCCAGGGAGGACTTCCCGGTCCATCAAGAGCCAGCTCATGATCAGCCTCACACATCAAAACACAGGAGCGCATCACTGTGGGCGCATCCCAGACCCCCACTCTCCACACCTCAGCTCCTGCTCCGCCTGCAGACAAGGCCCTTCCCGTGACACCACCCCCCTCGCTCCACACCACAGAGGACAACTGCAGCTCCCCTAACGCTCCACACTGCCGCTGGTCTTGGGGCTCCCCCTCAAACCAGGGCATCTAAGGAACTCCCCTGGGAATGTCCCCCACACTCCATCCTCCCCACTCTCAGGGGCCACCGGAAGCTCTATCACACTGGAGAAAGTGACCGACAGGCGCAGCCTTCCATAAAAGGTTAATAAATGCCCAGCACACAAATGAACTTGTTTGTCCCTCTATCACAATGATGAAATGCTCTATTATTACAGTAAAGGAACAACCCAAAGAACCCTCCTTCTCGTTCAAAAACATCCACAAGATCTTTAAAATGCAGAAAGCATGGTCAAAGCTGACCTTCAGAGAGATTCAGGGGCGCTCTGTCCCCCAGCACCTGCTTCCTCACAATCTCACCGAGACCAAGGAATATCTTTTTTATAAAATGTTTTTATTGATTTTTAGAGAGAGAGAGAGGGATAGAAAGATAGAAACATCTATGATGAGAGAGGAACAACATCGATTGGCTGCCTCCTGCACACCCCCTACGGCGGCTCCAGCCTGCAACCTGGACAGGTGCCCTGACCAGGAATCGAACCATGACCTCCTGGTTCCTGGGTGGATGCTCACCCACTGAGCCACACAGGCTGGGCAGGAATATCTTTTGTCTTAAATGTTAATCTTTCCCAACTGTTTGGCTATAAATGCATTTCCTGGATTGTGTGGTCAAAATGCCCTTTTCAGATGGTTACTGGTAATTTGCAATGTTTTAGTTATAAACTGCTTATTCTATCTTTTGCCTATTTTTTCCCTCATTAGGTATTAATCTCTTCCTCACTGCTTGGTAAGAAAGAAATATCCCAAGATGCACATTAACTGTTATACACGCTGTAAATCTAGTGCCCAGTTTGCTTTCTCACTTTCCAGTGAGGTTTCTTTTGACTTTCATTAAGTCAGATTTCTCAATTTTGTCCTTTGTGGGTTCTGAACAAAACTTGCCAAGATTATGTAAATTGTCACCTATACTGTCTTCAAGTACACTACGGCTTTTGCTATGTTAAGCCTTAAGCTGTAATCCACATGAAATTAATTTTGGTGAACAGTATGAGTCAGGACTCATCCCTACCAAATGGTTAGCGCTTATCCCAACACCTTTCATTAAACAACCCATCCCTCCCCGCACTGACCCGAGAGGTCCTCAGGGTGCCACCCCTTGCCAAGCCCTTGGTGGGCCCCTGGCCCACTGCCCCTCTACCCCACCGTCCATCACTGCACAGCATCATCTGTTCTCGGGGCTGTAAGCACCACTCCTGGCTAATGACTTCCAAATCTGTGTGCCCTGCACTGGCCTCCTTCCAGTTCCGGATGAATCGTCTAGTGGGCAATTTCTTGCCTATCCACACCAGTCCACTCAGATGGGGTCCCTCGGGAATGACAACACTTTGATACTACATATCACTCGGATATTTCAGAGATTGCTCAAAAACTCCACATGCACAAAATGCAACTCACTTTCCCTTCCAAAGTGGCTCTCGTGCGCCCCGGTCCCTTCATGGCACCAAGCAAGAGTCACCCTTGATTCCTCCTCCTTCCTCACCCCTTCCACCGACTCACCAGATTTACCCCCAACATGGGCCTGGACTCTTTCCCCTCCCCTCTACCTCAATCTCCACTTCCAGGGCTCTGGCTCAGGGCATCCAACTCACAACTCATTCATCCCATGGCCTCCAGCAAGGGTCTCGACAATCCATCTTCCACAATGACTGGCCCGGCTTTAAATCTCGCCTTTATTTTTAACCCTCTTTTTTTTTAAATTTTTTTTTTACAAGTGATTTTTAAAAAAATATATTTTATTGATTTTTTACAGAGAGGAAGGGTCTTCATTGGTTCAAACTCCAGGCTAAACGCCAGAAGGCTGCGCCGGACTGCGCGCAGGACAAACTCAAACCTGGACTCCACAACCTGCTCTCCTCTTACCACTCCCCGGGCAGACCGTGGCCACAAGCTCTCTGAATGCTCCCACTGCACTTCGTCTAACTTCCACGTGGGCCTCTGTCAGATCCCACCAGGTATTCCAGAGATTCTTCTTTCCCTCCCCCCCACCTCCTCTCCCCATCAGCTATGACCTCCCTACGAGCAGGGAGATCATATCTTGCATCTAAGGGGGCTTTACAGGTGCTACATATTCATTTACTTAGTGGCGTGAACAGATCCATCCCAATGGAGTCTGTGGCAAGGACTTCAAATACTTTGATGACACCCAATGGTTACTTTATATTCCAGGGAGAAAGCTGAATGGTATGTTTTTGAATGCACTGGTTTGCCATGAAGTTCTCAGGTATTGTTTCTCAGATATCATGCATTGTTTATGTTTATTACGAGCAGGCACGGTTTTATGTTCTTTACATGCAATATTAAGTTTAATCCTATAACAACCTTATGAGGTCAGTTTATTCTCCACCGACAGGTTTTGACTCTCGCTTGCGGGAACTCAGCGAGTCAGGGGCAGAGCTTGGATTTCCATCCAGGTCTGACTATAAATCTCACCCCTAGACTATGACACTGCACTGGAAAATGTGGAGCAAAACTCACTGAACCGGAGTGGAAGTGCTGGGCTCCAGTCCCTTGTCCATCAATGACGAAGTGGCAGGTATGTGACCTGAGACAAACCCCCTAACAGCTCTGACATGACACAGCTACGACCCAGGGCCTACTTTCCCAACATTAAATGTCATAAAAAATTTATAGTTGCATTATTCTTAGATGTCACACCTGGTTTGTCTCCTCTGCGAACTAGAGGATGGAGAATGTGATCAGGCATGCCGATCACCCCCGCACCCTCAGCTTAATGCTGCTCTTGGGGGAAATACTACCTGCTTTACCAAGCATCTCCATTTATCACATCATGACAAAGGCCCGGCAGTTCAGGGAACAAAGAGAACCCGCCAGCCACCACCTTCCTGCTCTCCTTCCAACTCTAAGTATGCTTTTAATTGCTTAGCTCTTATGGCAGCAGGTGCAAGCTCACACTTACTGGAGGGCCAGCCCATCAGCTGAGGAAGGTGGTCAGAGGAAATGCCAGGAGGAGGGGAAGTGGGGGCCGTCAGCTGCTCACTGTGGGGCGCCTCCTGTAGGAGCCCGAGCCCAGGGTAGTCACGACCTTCAGGGTTTTCCAAGAGGGCCAGAAACGCAGGTTTGTTGTTGTTTCTTAATGTGAGAGCTCCTTATTTGTAAATGCTGGCAACTAATTCCAGTTTTTTTCAAAAACCTTGCACGGGCCAAACAAAACACACGCGCAGGCCAAACACAGTTCTTAGGGCGCCAGTTAACAACCTGTTTCAAAATGTATTGGCGTTAAAAACTTCTGGTCTTGCTGCTGAAATAACCTGAAGATATAAACTGTGTGAAGACTTTCATGGCAGCGCACAGGTTTTTGACATATATGTGCCTGAATGCTTTCTTAACACTCTTTGGGGTCTGAATCTGAAGGCTCTTCTCACCAAAAGAACTCGAATAGTCTTTCTCTTTCTCTATGGCAGCGGTTCTCAACCTGTGGGGTCGCGACCCCTTTGGCGGTCGAACGACCCTTTCACAGGGGTCACCTAAGACCATCCTGCATATCAGATATTTACATTACGATTCATAACAGTAGCAACATGACAGTTATGAAGTAGCAACGAAAATAATGTTATGGTTGGGTCACAACATGAGGAACTGTATTTAAAGGGCCAGAAGGTTGAGAACCACTGCTCTATGGTATTGTTGAATCCCAAATCTCAAAATCCTAAGCATCATTTTAGAACACAAATGCTTCTCTCTCAAAAAGAAAAACACACCAAAGAACCTGAAACGTACGTTTTCTTGAGTCTTCTACAGAAGGGTGGAAGGCAGAATGAAAAACACAACAGATCCTGAAGTAACTGGCATTGGGCAAAACTACTTAGCAAAGAGACACTCTCAAGAAGCAGATTCCACAGACCAGTGACATGTGAGCCAGATGTGGATCCTGGATTCAATGACAGGACGCACGGGAGCGGGGCCCTGGGGTGGGGTGCCCAGCCCCACCGCACCCCCTTATCTGACGAGGCTACTGCACTGGGAAAGCGGGGGTCAGAAACACACAGGAGGTGTCTTGGTTTGAACAAGATCTTACTGAAAATATTTATGTGCAAGATGAAGAAATACAGAATTGTAAAAAAAGAGTACGGGGGGGGGGGTCCTTTCCCTACGTGACAATGGTGCTGATTAATGGATGCCGTCCACATGGACAAGGCTGCAGGCAAGTGTGACAGAGTTCCTGACACTGTGACTAATGAATTGGATGAAGATACAGGGATCATATTAATCAAATCTACAGGTTAAAACATGGGCAAAATAGCAAACATATTGGATGAAATAATGAGGATTCCGATGAATTTACCCAACGAACTACCCCTAGTCCAGTAAGGTTAATTTAGCACAGGCAATTTCAGGCGATGATGATGGCAACAATAACAGGCAGAAGATGAACACTCACGGGCTGGAGCAGATCTGATTTAGCAGCAACACGTAGAAAAAACACGAAAGACTGGTCAGCGAAATGGACCCCTAAGGCAAAGTCACTGCCAAAATAAGAAAGAGAGGGGCGTGTCTTGTCGCCTCACTCCCTCACAAAGCCTGTCGAAAACCCTGCCCTCCAGTGGTATTAAAATTGGGGGAGGCATTTTTAGCCTGAAAAATGCCCAAGTTGATAACACAACATGAAGGCAGTGGTATTATGTAACAGAAGCTATTATTATTGCCTTTGTTACTGCCCAAATTATTATAAGTTCCCACTCCAATACAGGTCTTCCTCTAAGTGTTCTTATCCCCTCCCTCCATCGGTGCAGCCAACTCCCTACTTTCCCCCCAGCCTTACTGGGGGGGAACTGACAAAAAGGTTTATGTGCTTAAAGTGTACAGCGTGATGATTTGCTATATACACTATGAAGTGATTACCGCAGTCAAGTTCATTAACACATCTGTCACCTCCCAGTTACACCTTCCTTTCTGTGTGGGGTCTACTCTCCCAGCAAACGTCAAGTAGCCACGGCAGTCGGAGAACCCGTCACTCGGCTGTCCATTAGCCCCCGGAAATTACTCATCTCACAACTGCAGGCTCCTACCCTCCGACCAGCAGCTTCCGCTCGGGCAGCCACTGTGTCTTCTGGCTTCACCTGCTCCCCGATTCCCAGGCCGCCCACACGGGGGGCTCCCTGATCACTCAGCCAGGAGGCACACACAGTAAACATGTTGATGTGTGTGCGCATCTGAAGCAGCGGTTCTCAACCTGTGGGTCGCGACCCCTTTGGGGGTCGAACGACCCTTTCACAGGGGTGGCCTAAGACCATCGGAAAAGACATATATAATTACATATTGTTTTTGTGATTAATCACTATGCTTTAATTATGTTCAATTTGTAACAATGAAAATACATCCTGCATATCAGATATTTCATTGCGATTCCTAACAGTAGCAACATTACAGTTATGAAGTAGCAACGAAAATAATTTTATGGTTGGGGGTCCCCACAACATGAGGAACTGTATTAAAGGGTCGCGGCATTAGGAAGGTTGAGAACCACTGGTCTGAAGGGCAGGGCCTCTGCAGATCTGTGTGTGAGAGCTTTAAACACACGGAGGCTTCTTCAGAAGTTTCATCAGAAGCTTTAGGAAAAGGCAGGCGCCCCGAGCAGGAGAGGGGCGGGCAGTCATTACCACGCGAGCACCGCTCCCTCCACGTGGGAAGGACACGCTTCCAGGCAGCCTGGCTGCGGTGGCTGCCCCTTCCCGGCCGCACCAGCACGTCTCGCTGCCTCTGGACGCCCCAGTCCTCCCGGCACAACCTCGAGTCACCTTTCTGAAATTTTCCATGGCTGTGCCGGGCCTGCCAGAAAGGGTGCCAACTTCGGCATGGACCAGGCTCCCTGCTGTTTGGTGTCGCCTAACTTCCCAGTCCCCACCCTGCCCACTGCCCTGTGCTCCGGTCCCGCCAGACCCGCAGGCTCCGTCCTCCGCGTCACTGCACACGCTGTACCCTCTGCCCGGATGCCCTCCTCGCTCTCCTCTTCCCTGTCCACGTAGCAAACACCGCCTCGGCCTTCAAAGCTCGGCTGGCATCTCTCCTTCCCACTGTCTTTCCTTACGGGTCCCCAGAACAGACCAATTCCTGCTGCCATCTCCCATCTAGTGTGTCCCTGTTGTCTGTCTAGTAGTGGAACTAGGGAGAAAGCGAAATCATCCTTATTGTCTCTACCAGAAGCCGAAGGACACAAGGCGGAGGAGACCCGCTCAGCAACCTACGGACGAGACCCCCACGGCCCCTCCAAGCACCTGAGCCTGCGATCCCAGCGGCATGGCCCCCGGGAATGTGTGAGCAGCGCCATCACAGCTCCGAGTCTGGGTCAGGGAGCTGCCAAGTTCCAGAACAGAGTCCCCTGTCACCGCTAGAGCCAGCATCTGAGGAAGGGCGAGCTGCCGATGCTCCGTGCGGCCAACAGTCTGAAGTCTGCATGTCAACACGGCCCGGCTGCTCCCTTTGCCATTACGCACTCGGGGCATCGGGTGTCTCTTCATGAAAAGCGTCCCCTCCCCCACCCCCCCAACCAAAAAGGCAGAAAGCGAACTGCTGGTTCCAATGGGGACGGGGGAGTAGCGTGGGCCTGGGAAAGCAATGGTGGGGCCAGAAAAAAATGGGACATCAATAAAGAATAAAATGCTGACGCTACTAGTGGCGCCGACCGGTGACGTGACCTACCCCACCGTGCTTTCTACACAGGAACAAGACAAACACGACCTGTGGAACCGCCTTCTTTTATTGGGCTGTGCCGGGGAGATAAAACCCACGGTCAGCGCTTGTCAGGAAAGTTCCAAGACATCTTTCATGGCCACCGAGGGTTCACTTTATATTAAAATATTTACAACGGCTGCCAACTAAGAAAAAAACACACACACAACTGTCCCTGCATAAAGAACAAATTATGAAATTAATGTCAGCTAGCTAGGAACACTATTTTAAACTGAAAGCTTTATTGCTGTCATCCGAAGTAAGATTATGTGCTGGAATTTCCCAAACAGAATACCCATGAATTCCATCCACCCTAAATTTATTAGTAGGAACCCATCTCAGTAATTTTATAAAAGGCGATCTCAAAAAGGCAAGGCCCTCACGGAAGATATATAGTAGCAATTGTAAGACTATTAGCCTAGGAGATTCTCACGCGTGTAGAACGTAAGCCGTCACTAAATCATCGGCGAGTGTCGAGGAGAAATAACCTCACCTGCTCCTCGCGTAATTTGTGGAATAAGCGGGAGGAATGTTTGTGTTCACTGAAAAGTAACAGGGCAACAAGGTCTCTTTTAAAATTGCAGGAGACGAAATGAGGCGACCCGACGGTCCACTGTGATAACAGGTTGACTGTGTGGGCCTCCCGGCCCTGAACTGTGTCGGTCACTTCCCGTGTCATCCCCCTCCCGGGCACGTCTGTCCTGGGCACTGCGGTGGGGCGGAAGCGTACCCACTGCCCGGCACAACAAGGCCCCTGCTAGCGATTGAGTGAGTGCATCCCTGCGTTCTAACGACGCTATAGAAGAGCGGACCCGGACCTTCGGGAACTGATCGTATGGGATTATTGAAGAAAACAGTACAAGAAAACATTGCCTTCCATTCAACATAACATTTCTTGGCAACAGAAAGCATTTCACTTTTAAAGTAAATAAAAAGTCAACAAAGTATTTCCCAGTGACCAGAAGCAATGGAATATTTTGTCAGAATGTCCTGAAATGCTTTTCACAACAGTTTGATGTAAGCTATTAAAAAAAAAACAACACACACAAAACCCCACAAAACTTATTCTGCTTAGAAATCCTGTATGAACAGGAATATATAGCTTTGCCTCAATCATCATATCAGGCTGGTGAGGTTAACGTAACATTTACCCTCCGGCACCTGCAGGCACCATGAGCTGGATGTTATTCACATTTCACAGAGAAGGAGACGGACACAGAACTTGCCCAAGTTCACACAACCGG
>NW_005871116.1:3254098-3260968 GCF_000147115.1 Myotis lucifugus
CCCCCCCCCCCCCCACACACACACACAGCGGCGTGCTCTCTCTCACATTCACCCTCCAAAAACAAAAACCTTAGATCAACCTACACATACTGTTTTTCAATCTGCTTTTGGGTTTACAAATTCTGAGTACCTTTCCACATCCATCAGCACTGCCCTCCCTCAGGTTAATGCAGGAAGGCTTCTCCATTCTATGGATATACCATCACTTGTGCAATCAATCTCCCTGTCATAGGTCATTGCCGTTGTTTCTCGTTTATAACTACCATACTATCACAGACAAAGCCACGAAAGTCATTTTTGCAAATCAGAGGTGGTTTCTTGGCGCGCACTTTTTGTGGAGGTCACCCGATTCTAGAGAGGAGTCCCCCCCCCAAACTTTCAGAGCACACACCCCTCCCGATGTGAAGACACCCCACTTAGCGGACTTCCCACCAAGTGAAGACTCACTGTGGGGGGAGAAAGCTACTGACAGGAATCCGTGTCCCCACACACTGCGTAGGCGAGGACCAGTGCTATAGACGGGGCTCTGTACACATGCTTTATTTTGTTTTTCCTTGAATTCCTAGTGGTGGAAATGCCTGACTAAGGGGACATGGCACATTTTTGAGGCTTTCGATGAGTAATACAAAATTGCCCTCCTGGAAAGTTGTCACAATTAAAACACCCACCGGCAGCATTTGGAAGTGACAATTTCCAAAACTCTCTGGTTGGCTAGCTTTGTATTTAAACAATCAAATCCCTATATGGCCCGAAGTTTTAAAAAACACTGAAGCTATTCATAAAGCATTTCTGGAAAAACAGCAAACAATCTGACAACAAAATGCTAGATTTTAAAGTACGTGTGTTTTCAAATACAAAACATAAAACTTCAATGGCATCAGGTCCCAGCAGACTGAACTCAAAGGAAGGGCTCTTAGGAGACCCAGAGACACCAGGCTCCGAAAGACCCCACGCTAGGGAGTGAGGCGCAGCATCTTCACTTGCCCTTCTGGCTCATGTTAGGCTTCATAGTTTGGGCTTTAATAGCAACGTCCTCTATTTTTTAACAAGAAACTCATGAAACTGTATATCCCTTCAAACTTTATAAATACTGCTTTATAGCTAAGGTGCAATCTGAAGTTCTTCAAATCCTTTTAGATAATCATTTGTTCAACAAATATCAAATGCCTATTCCTCCAGGTCTTGTTTTTTTTTTTTTTAATCAGTAAACTTAAGAGGTTGACCAGATGATCTCAGGCCTCTCCTGGCTCTCCAATTCCACACATCCTTTGGTTTAAGTTCCTATTACTCATAAGAGCTTTGCATGTTAAGCTCTATATTGTTCTCCCATGAAATCAGAACCAGGCTTTCCAAAATAAACAACTTTACATCTGCAGGACAACTCTGATGATGCAGGTATCTTCAAGGAATAAACACAGGAGAAGGTTCCAGGTAGATAAAGACTTAGGCTCCCACTTTAACTGTTTCCTACGAAAGATTTCCAGAATGCTCTTGCCTCCTTCCTTTTCCTACTGCACTATAAATACGGAGGCATGACACGTGAAACAGGACCTCACTGGTCTGGCGGTGGGTCCCCAAGCCTGTGGACAGGAATGGCGGGCACCCAGCTTTTCGGTGGCACGCTGGCACCCACCCTCGGGGGCTGCCGCACTGAAGTCCTGGTGTGAAGTCGTACTGCTCTGCAGCTTACTCCTACCCCGAACTCAATACACACCCAATTCTGTCTACAGAACGTCTATGGCTCACTGCTCCGCTGGCATTTCTAATATTAGAACTGGGAGCACCACTTCTGCCACCACTTGTTATTTTCCACCAGATGCTCCTGCCACCTCCACTTCAACTGTGCTTGGTCCAGGGTCTCCTGGGAGGAGTCTGCTTCTTCCATCAGTTAGAGCAGCAGTCCTCAACCTGTGGGTCGCGCCCCCTTTGGGGGTCAAACGACCCTTTCACAGGGGTCGCCTAAGACCATCGGAAAACACATATATAATTACATATTGTTTTTGTGATTCATCACTATGCTTTAATTATGTTCAATTTGTAACAATGAAAATGCATCCTGCATATCAGATATTTACATGACGATTCATAACAGTAGCAAAATTACAGTTATGAAGTGGCAACGAAAATAATTTTATGGTTGGGGGTCACCACAACATGAGGAACTGTATTGAAGGGCCGCGGCATTAGGAAGGTTGAGAACCACTGAGTTAGAGGAAGGTACAGCTGGGGGGGCCTCAGGATCCAGTGACCCCTCTAGGGAAGAGCCACACTAAGACTTTCAGGAAGAAATATCGCCTCCTTGTGGTCTTTTAGGATACTGCCACTTGATAATGTAGATAGGTATTCTCAACCATAGGCACATAGAAGGATTCCAAGGCTTACTCTACACCTGCCCTACAAACCAGACGAATGGGTAAGAGCCAAAGAGCTTCTTCCCTCAGTGCAAAGGTACATGAAAAATTCACCCACCACCAGTTTTTCCTCAACTGGCAACATAAAACACAGCCTCTGCTCACGTGAGCGGCAGCAGCAGCAATGACCATGACTGATGAGGAGGCGTGTGCAATTCCTGCATCTCTACAGTTCACAAAGGAAATGCAAAGGAAGTCGTAAAAGTATCTTAAACTCAAACACTGAAGTCTCTAAATTTGTCACAACCAGTTAAATATACAGCAGATGCTGGGGCTTCTGTTATTGGCCTGAAGGGCCTTCACCTCGATGACAGTGACAAAGACGATTCACTTAAGATTTAGGAGTCACAGAATCCACCCCTGACATAGTGTTTGCACAGAGCTGACGAGAGAGGGTTGGGAGATAATATGATCTTACATGGAAACAATTCACGGGGTTCTGGGATCAACCAAGTAGAATAGGAAATAAAAAAATTAGCAACCCTCGTTCTGCCAGATCACGAAGGTCCTGATGTTGAACTGGAGCCCAAAAGTCCCAGTCCAGGGACAGATGACAGGTTCTTATGAGATGTCTATGACAATTGCTTGGCACAACATTCATTTCCCAAGCTTTCAATTAACATAAAGGGACATATATTTAGAATGACAAACAGATTAGGAGTGGGAAGCGGAAATGCCACAGTTCCTGATATTCCCTAAAATAGACCATGCACACATTCTTCCTGTGAGGAAAAAGTACCTGCAGAAAGTACACAGATGTGCTCATCGGTCTGTCATCAGCCCCAAAGGACTAAAACATGCGGTTCAAAAAAGGGCATCTTTGAAAATTCTACACTGAAGCAAACGGCCAATCCATTGAAATCAAGGTGAAACTTCTGACCAAACGGCTTAGAAACCACTAGAATGTCCTAGGAAATTAGATATGTTTTTAAGGCTTCATACTTTAATTTCAGAGACTAGCAATCAAGTGCAAGGGACTTAGAGCAATCATTTGAGAGGCTGTATTAACACCGTAACAGACTTGGTAACGTCAAGGGCCAGAGCCAAGGCGAAATGCGCAGAAGAAAAGACTTCCAAACCTAACATTCTGACCAAAGAGGCAAGATTACTTTTCAAACTCTCTGATTACTCATTATTTCAACAAATATCCACAGCCCATTGTGACCGAGGCTGCTCCCGGCACGTGGGAAGCAACCAGGAGCCAGCAGATGTGTGCCTACCGGCCTGCAGCTTCCAGCAGGTGGAGAAACCCCACCATCCAAGGTCTCACTTCCAGTCCTGAGAACATTCCTTGACATATGCAAACACACAGGGCACCGTTCCCAGCGCCTGCTCTCTCCTGCCTGCCACTCTTCCCCTTCACTGTAACCTCCAGACACATGGGCTGCCTCGGGTCCTCTGGCACCTGAGCCTCAGCCCCGCTCCAGGGCCCCAGGGCCTTTGCATTTGCTGTTCCCTCTGCCTGAGCTGCTCTCCCTCCAGATCTCCCGCAAAACACAGGCCTCTTCCTGTCCTTCAACTCTTGGCTCAAATCTCTCCATCTCAGAGAGGCTTGTGGAGGCATTCAATCTAAACCAGCAGCGCACCACCACCACCACCACCACCACCCCTCTACCACAGCAACCCTATTTTATTACTTTCCCAGTATTTATCACTATTTGATGGTATCTCCTTTATTGTCTCTCTGCCTTTTATCTGTCTCCCCCCCCTCCCCCGCCTAAGGTGTGAACTCACAATGGGGCCTATCGGTCCTGTGCATTGCTTTATTCTTAATCCCTAAAAAATTGCCTGAAACAGTATAACAAATGGAATCCTTCTACGTATTTAGAAGAGCTAATATAAACAATATTAGCACGGTTGTACCACCATGACAGGTACTAAATAATAAAGGGGAAAGACTACACCTTAAACGCTAAAAGGTTTGTTTGATCAGTTAAAACAAAGAAAGATCATTATCGCTTGCACTGGTCTTCAAAACATTCTCAAAAATGAACATAATGGAAATATAAAGCTCACCATTGGCTAATATTCAAATTTTATTGTGGATCAGGCTCAATTCCTAGCATTAGCACTGCTCCCACAATTGATTCTGTTCTGAAAGCACTCTGAGACCTTAATTTTTTATTTAAAAGAGCCAAATATTTTCTAAAAGCATCCTCTCCTTTAAGACTTATTAATAACCTCCTCCCAAACTGTACAATCTGTGACCCTACTGGAGCAACACTCCAATATGAGATATAGGTGCTAATCTACAGAGGGAGCGACTTTAGTGCCCAGTGGCAAACAAGTTTTCGAAAACACAAACTATCCTCGTGCTCGACATAATAAAAAATATTTAAACCCTGAAGAATTTTTCTTCCAGATTAGTCTTAAAACTGTCTGTCTGTTCTTTTACTCCGTGTGTTGAAGAGCTCAGGCATTAATCAAGGAATACGACTTCAGTTACTGACCATTATCATTTCGCCACAAAGACACCAAAGGTCCTTATGGACCACTTGGAAATTATATAAAATCAAAAGGTGCGCATCGGAGTAAAGGGGCATTTATTTCCCGGAATGTACTGCAAAGAAGTAAATTACTTCTTTGGGCCTTTGGAAATCATTGAAATCCACTTAAAAACCTCAAGAACTCATGTTTTACCATTTCACAGCAAAATATCAGAAGCAACCTACCCATATCTCAATAAAGAAGAGGTTAAATCAATTATGGTTTCTCCTTAATGGAGTCCTCAGCAGCTGTTAGGCAATGAGACAGCTCTCTTAGGTACTGACAGGGAGGCGGCCAAGATTTAGTACTCCGCGGGGAAGGCAGGGAGCTGGTGCAGAGCAGAAAGACACATAAAAAGGACACATACCAACTGTTCAGACTAGCAGAGGCTACATCTGGAAAGAGATAAGCCCGGAGCTGGTGACCCTGCTTCCTGCGGAGAACTGGGGGCAGTGGGGCACGGGGGAGAGGGGTACATACTTTTCATTCTATACCTGCCTATACCGGCTGGATCTCCCACAGTGTGCACACAGCTTGCCTGTCCCACAGACTCATGGGGTAATTTTAACTATTAGGATAGTTTACATGATTGCCAACTTAGTATTCAGGATGGCCATCAAAAAGCAAAGGCAGTCCACGTCACCAAAGTTCGCGCTCTCCCACCGCAAAGCCACCGATCCTCGTGCCCAGAAGAGAGCCCAAGTCTCCACTGATTAGAGAGGCGCACGCTCCTGATCTCACCTATTACAAAGCAAACACGCCTCCGTTCAGTTCTTGGAAGAGAAAGGGCTGCCGGGTTCACCTAAAACACACGCCTCATATTTAAAGTGAGCATGTAACTTCCCCTCGAAGAAGTCTCCAAACCAACACCGTGTCTACCTGGCCATAAAACAGAAAGCCCAAATGGGAACCAAGTGCAGGGACAGTCTCCAGTTTGTGAAAACACACGACAGTGAGGTCTGCCAGGCTCAGACAAGGACTCCTCTGACATTCGTGAAATAGGATTTCAGATCTGTGGCAAAATAGTCATGGGGGGGGGGGGGCAAGCATCATTTGCAGAAAATAAGGCTTTTAACAGCTGCCATTTGTGGGGGAGGGGAGTTCGCTTTACATTTAGGTTGGAAATCATTTTGATAGCCCTGGTTGGTACTATGATATCGCACTAATTTTACTTCAAGCAATTGTTGAAAGATAAATATCTGGAACTGAAAACGAACAAAGAGGAAGGCAAACTTTAACAAACTCTCCTGTTCAATGTGATCCTTTTAAAAGAACACATAAAAAGAAATGCAAAAAAAAAATCATCTGTCCCACAAACACCACTCATAACAGTAACACATTAGATCAATATTTGACTGTATTAAACACACCCGTACAAAAAGGAACACAAAGATACCCAACTGCAAATAGAAGAGCTCATGCATTCACCGTAGCAGGAGGTGCGAGGACCAGAAAGAGTTACATTATTCAAGCTCAGAGCACCTTCCCAACACTGCTGTGGGGCAGAACTCATGGTGCCGGCTCCGTCCCGTGAGACAACACACCAGGAGTGGCATTTGTCACGCAGCCTAACTGTCATCGCCAACACTTTTACTTTGGATTTCATCAGTAGAGCGCCTTGGGATATAAGCATATGAAGATACAGGCAAATCAAAGAAAATTTAAACCTCCTTCCCATCCCCCAAGGTGCCTCTGGTCTCAGAACTTACTGCCCTTCGTGGGGCATAAGTTCGCAGCCGCGGAGTCTGCGCCCTCCGAGACCCGAGAGTGGCCAAGGGCGCGCGGACAGCGGCGGACTCGGAGCGCTCCCCCCTCCCCCAACCGCTCACTCAGCTCCGATGCTCACCAGACCCCGAGACCGGGGCCGACCCGGCGCTTGCCTGCCACCCTACCACCCTGCACGGGCCGCGGGGCGACCCGATGATGCACCCACGGGACTGGATCTGGGGCCGGACTCCCCCTGCTCGCGCAG
>NW_005871116.1:3262008-3358004 GCF_000147115.1 Myotis lucifugus
CTGCATTGTTCCCATTTCCGCAGTTTCACTTGGCCTCGATTTTCTTCCAGAGTAATGCACCAAATGAAATTAGCTGGAGAGCGTTTGATGGCGCAGAATCGGGTTGGAAGATGTTTACGCTCTCTGCCGGACGCGTTTGATGATGTTCTCTTCGGCACAATGAACTTGGCGAAGTTCAGAAGCGTGCCAGCTAGAACCCCGGGCTGCCGCGTCCAGGGCTCTGCAGCCACACCTTCAGTAAGAGCCCAGCTTGTGTGTTTCACTTGTTGTTTATTTAAGGCCCCGGCACCCAGGCCAGCGTGTTTCATGGAGACCATTGGATGACATTACAAAGCGATTTCTAAATTGGCAAACTGAAGCATATTTTCTGAAATAACTTTTCCCTGTTGATAATGCGACCTAAATGGGCAAAAGAATACACCTGCCAGTACATTACTTACTAAGTGGGCTCCCTGGAAGAAAACGTTCCACCCTAACACGTGGTCCATGCCAGCGTCCCCATGAGCTCTATCCAGTTGCACGTTTACAACACCAAAACCAAACGCTTCTGTCATCTGTACCTATGCGTGTTTGTCTTCTTTGTTTGTTGCCAGAGCGAAAGGGGGGTGGGGAGGAGGCAATAAAGGGGGAAAAAAAGGGGGCCAAATATATGGTTACGGAAGGAGATTTGACTTGGGATGGTGAACACACAATGCAATGTACAGATGATGTTATAGAACTGTGCGCACTTGAAGCATATATAATTGTACTAACCAGTGTCACCCCAGCCAGTTTAATAAAATTAAAAGAAAAACTAAGTGTTTCTGAGGAATAGAGTGAAGAAATAAGATGGAGTCACTGTAGTCGAGCTGCTAAATTACTAAAATCAAGTAGGCTGAGGCAGAGGAAATCACACCTGTAATGAAAGTTGTGGAAATGAAAGGCTTTGTTCTTTGAAAGAATGGGCTGCTCACAAAAGCGGCAAACATGCGCTGATGGGGCTTTGTTATTAAATTACATCTTGGCCCTTGACAGGCTTCTCCGACGGTGACAACATGTAGCGTGGTGTTTAATCAATCAGAGGGACAAGATATGGCTTTGTTCCTGGAAGAAATTTTGGAACCAAATAGGAATCTACAAATGAAGCATAGTCATTACCAGTGAATGGTTGAAATGAGTGAGACTATTCTTCATTTTACGCCTGGCTGATAAATGTAGATTTCAATTGGTTTATTTTAGAGCACAGTTTTGGACAAGATTCAAAACTTTAATTAGATCCCTGTAACAAGAAGACATATGAGAGCAATCAGCTAATTTTCTCTAGATGTTCTGTTCTTTACCCAAAGTGGTTTGGTTTGGAATGCTATTTGAGGGGCATGAAAAATTTGATAAACACCATGAACAATAGTATCTGCCCAGGATTCTGTTTGGAGTACTCTTTTTCAGATAAAAGGATTTCAGGAGTGTTATGTAAAGCATTTTGGTAAATTATTATGTCCCTAGCATGGCCCCAACAGAATTGTACTTTGTCTTCTGTTTACTTATACTGTGCTTTCTCCCAAAGAGACTTAGGTGGTTTGCCATGAAAGACAAATATTTAAAAAAAAAAATCAAGAAAAACTCACTGAGACTAACAATAGCATTTGAGCACAAAACTTAGTTCCAAGCTTTCTCACAGCCAAGTGAAATGGGGGAAATGAAGGTTTTCCTAATTCTCATTGCCAGGTGGAAGGAATCACACAGTTTGTGTAGGAGAAAGTCTTTCCTGGCCTCTGTACTGAGAGGAATTTGTCATGAGGGTCTTTGGATGAGGGATAGTCAGAACTAAATTAAGAGAGACACTGCACAATGACGGTTCTGGGCATCTTTTGGGGGCAAAGCTAATCTATTTTTTTCTGGTGAATAGCTTTGAAATTGCTATTGTTGAAAGTAAGTAGCCAGGCTCCTACAGAGTTTTGTTTTCTTTCTCTCCTTCCTCCTCCTCCTCCTCCTCCTCCTCCTCCTCCTCCTCCTCCTCCTCCTTCTCTTCTTCTTTTTTTTTTTTAATACTGGTCTTTGAAGGCAAGCCAAGGAGGTAATGTCAAATCTTGGTTTCCCTTTTCCTTCTCCATAAAAAAAAAGGGGCTATTAAAAGCTATTTCATAGGATGGTGAAGAGAACAAAGAGTTAATGTCTATAAAACCACCTACTGCTGTAAGTGTTAAATGTGTGCTAGTTTTCCTCAGCCAAGGTGTATATGTATAGTTTTTCCTTTCCTCTTATAATTTGTCTTTTATTGTAAACCACCTCCACCCCCTTTTGGAAGAATGCGTGGTGTATAAGTCTGATATGAAGTAGGCAGTAAATGTTAGCTGCGGCTTTTATCATTATTATGATTTTCTATTTCCACTCCTAAAATGCTCAAAGCAGATGTGTGAGCTTGCTTTGGGGCTAGGTGAAGTTGTGAGGGGATTAGAAACTGTTAGCCTTAGTGGGTAAAGCTTAGAGGAGTACACAGGCATCTATAAGAACCCATAAAACCATCTTGTTCTCTTTTATTGCTCTTATTGTTTGCCTATCATGATCTGTCCTACATGGCTGCACTTAATTGTTTGACTTGGGAGCCCTGAGTAATGGCCCTTCCTTCAACAGACTAACAGTTAATTCCTTGGGTCCTTAAGACCCCTCATCTAAAGAATCTTCTTAATTTTCTTCTACTTTTGAGAGGTAAACGCCTCACACTGTTAAAGCTAACTCCCAGAGCCAGAAGCTGAGGGTTGGGGCGGGGAGAGCCGGGGATGTGGAGTGAGCCCCTGAAAGGACCGGACACCACTAGCAAGCCCTCTCTTTCCGTAAGAATCCTGCCTGCCCCTCTGCTCTGTCCCCTTCGCCACACTCCCCTCATCCATCATCGGATCCCTCATTTCAAATTCTGCTTTTGTTTTTCTTCCTGCCATGCCCTTCTTCTCTTTGCTGAGTCTCCACTCACCCCTCCCATCCTTTCTTAGGCGCCTCCATCCCTTCGCCTTCCATCTCTTCTTTTGGCTTCCCAAGCCCTCTCCTCTGTCCCCTCTTTGCTTTTTCTTCCCCTGTATTCTTCACCTGCTGTCTAGAGTCATTTAGAGGCAAAGCAAGACATTAGAATCGATGCTACCCTATTCCTCTTAGTCCATCATAGACCCAGAATCCTGGGCTAATATTCTCCGTTGAGCTAATGGATCCCACAAAAGAGCAATTTACTCCATCCTCAGTGGCGATAGAAAGCCCATTATTTAATTTAGTCCTACAGCTACTGCACTCAGTTGTGTTGCCAGAGGCATCTTGAGCAGATGGAGGAAGAAGCCAAAAGATTAAGGAATTGAGCTGAGGTCAAGCCAGAGATAGTGGCGTGGTTCGAAATTGGCCCAAATTCCTTAAATCCTTGAATATATCATTCTAACTGATGCACTTAACCCAAAGCCTTCCATGGTCTGAACATCACCAAAGTGTGAAACCAGAAGAGAGTTTTCGTTTCCAGTTTCTGGCTGTGAAGAATTTTCAATGGTGAAGCATTTGCCAACAGGCTTATTTCGGTCTCTAACCCATTGGGCAGCTGAAAAATAATGAGTCAGTTAAGTAATTTCAGAAACAGCAATGTCCCCAGGGTTTCCTTCGGGTCTCTAAGCTGGGACACCTCCAAATCTCCTATCGGAAAGTAGGGGTGGCCATCACTATGGCAGCTCTGGTCAGCAGGGACATGTCTGTTGATGGTTTCCCTGCTGGAACTTGAGGTCACTGAGGACACCACTCTCAAAGGGAAAGTCTGCAGGTCTGTCTGAGATTCATTCTGAGACAAGCCCAAGAAATCTTGGGTTTCTAGCGATTTGGTTTAATCACAGAACTTTATGCTCAAAAGAGCTGACAGAAACCTTAACACTACCGAACTCTCAAGGTATCATGCAATTCTAACTCAGGTGCTCTCAGGATCTCCTTGTATCCACCTTGGTAGGCCTAACCTGGACTACACCAATTAATCCAAATTCGCCAGATTTTTGTCTTGAGGAAAGAGAGGTGATTGTGCATGTGATCGTCTGGTTGGGAGATTACTACTAACAGGTTACTAACATAGATGATCTCAGTGCTAGGCATTTTTTTATGTTCTACTTTAGAGGTGAAGAGATGAAGAAAACAAAGCTCAAAGCTTGAACATGGCAGTCTAATTCCAATGTCATTTTAATGATCTGGAAAACACCGGCTAGAAGTAGGGTTCGGAACACTTCATTGCAGGTGACAGCAATGAACACGGATGAGTACTCTGAGCGCGCCTGGTACTGTGCACCAACTCGTTCTATTCTCTCAGCGACTCTGCAGGAAGGGTTGTCATCCCATTTTCCAAGGAGACCACAAAGATACTGACAACAGTGTGATTCAAACCACCGCAGTCTGGCTCCACACCCCACGCTTCCACTACTGGACTCTGCGTCCCACTCTGAGTGCCAGCACTAAACCTTCTGCCACCTCCAGTTTCAGGAGCCTCACTGGGACCTCGCCTACAACTTGCTGCCACTGTAGCTGGAGCTTTGATAAAGTTGGGTTTTGACCAAGAGCTATGCAAAGCCCTTCCCAACCCAAAGGCCTGCTCTTCAATCTCTCCTTGGTCCGATTTGCAACTCAACTTTGCCTTGTTGGCTTGAATCTAACTCTCTCTCTTACACATCCCTGTTTCAGATTTCCTCACTCGAGAGAGATGACATGCTCTTTCTTCTGGGTGTGGTGTGAGTTCTGCCATGTTGTAAAGCACCATGTGTCCATAGGGCCCGGCTCACCCCACTGTTCCCAAGCTTCTCTCCTCTGCGTTGAGACCCCATCATCATATTTTTTTTTAAATATATTTTATTTATTTTTTTACAGAGAGGAAGGGAGAGAGATAGAGAGTCAGAAACATCGATGAGAGAGAAACATCGATCAGCTGCCTCCTGCACATCTCCTACTGGGGATATGCCCGCAACCCAGGTACATGCCCTTCACCGGAATCGAACCTGGGACCTTTCAGTCTGCAGGCCGACGCTCTATCCACTGAGCCAAACCGGTTTCGGCTCCATCATCATATTTTAACACTATCCTTTACCTCTGGGGGGTGAGTGCTTCCTTCGACATGAAAGTATCTTTATGTTTAAGACCCCCAACATCCAGGAGCACCTCCCCCAGACACTTCCATTGGATTTAGAGAGAGTGTTCTTTTTGTTTATGCCTTACAACACATCTTTATTTTACACACATAATTATACTCAGTTTCTGAGCCCTGGATTTTCAGTACATTTGTCCATCTTTAGAAAATAAAAAATTTCACAGTTAAAGAACAAAAATGTTAGCAATCCATGTAGTGTTCAGTATAACAGATATCAAAGAAGGCTGGTGAATGAAGATTCCATTTCTGCAAGTGGTAGAAATGCAACCCTAACTAATTTTGCAATGCAGGGCAAAAGGGAGGAGGGAGAGGTCATGAAAAAGCACACAAACTTTTGGAGCAAAACCAAGGGAGACTTTATCTTCATGAAGTTTACATTTTAAGACCCTTTTAAACCATGGTCAGAATGTGCTTTATTAGCCCGAGTTGCCCAAAATACTCCTGCTTTAAAATTAAATTCCTATTAATTAACTAAAAATAGTTTTTTATTGCTCTGTTTTTCTGTTTGCTTTCCTTTTCCTCTTTCTTTCTTCCTTCTTTCTTTTTTTTTGTTTTTTATTCCTGTCATTGCACTAGATGAAGTTTTAGACCTAAATATTTAAAATCTTTGATTTCTCAAAGGCCCAATGTTAATCATAGCTCATGAAAATAATATAAATTAACATGTAATGTTCATCCTAAAAGATATAGGGAATGTGTCATTCCTTTGATTTAAAAACCTTTTTAGTGGCTAAAAGTAAAAATAAAAATATGCAGATGTATCAGTTGGTTTAAAATCAACACTTTCTTCTTTTTAGGCATTTTTAAATTGCTATTCAAGTGAAAGGAGAACATAAAAGAATCATTTTGTCCCAGCTGCTAACACAGCAATCGATCTACATATTAATAATATTTTCCTCCTTAGCTCCCTTATCTTGTGTCTCTATATTCTGGTTCACTAGTTTGCAAACTAGTGAACCAGAGAAGTTGACCAGTTTTGTGCAAAAAAAAGGGGCTCCCTAATCAGAGAAGTTTGGGTGATAATGAGTTAAATAAACCCAAACCACTTTAGGCCATTTTAGAGCTATTAATTTACTGTGGATCTCTAACTATAATATAATGTGATATGATGTGATGTGATCATATAACATATACAGGGTAGAGGACACTGCCCAATACTCATTCTTTCAATAACAATATCCTAATTGTCCCTTGAGGATCTTCCCCTTCCCCATTCTTAGTCCTTGAGTTCTGGTGGGTTTGTCCCCCATTTCCTGGCTCTAGGAATGGTCATATGACCAGTGAGGCACTGGTTAGTGTTTAACAGCCAATTCTCCTAAGAAAAATAGCTTTGGTTTACAGCATTTGCCTATGTCCATGGTGTAAACGCTTCCACCATGGCCAATTTCACGTTTCCAAGGCGAAATCCTGGAATGTGGAGTTGGGAAGAGACACACAGTCAGTTCCTGGGAGCTCAGCTCAGCATATCCAACATGTCCCGGACAAAGTGAATCAGATCCTCTATCCCTTTGGGCACATAATTCAACCCAGAACAGCAGCTCCTGAGGCCCAATTCCTTGAATATTTTTGGAACTGTTGTGGAAGAGTCATGTCTTCAGCTGGGTTTGCTGAGAGAAGGAGTTGGAAAGAGTTCTGGTGATCTACTCGCCATGTGACCCATTTCGAAAGAGCCTGGCTGAGAAAACAGTTGCCTCAGCGAAGAGAAGAGCAACACTGAGGGATGAAGAAGGACCAAGTTCTGGTATTGCTGATCGAGTCTCTGGATGCAGCCCAGCCTGACCTCTGAACTTTGCAGTTGCATAAGCCAATGAAGCCCTTTCCCTTCCTTCCTCCCTCTGCAGTCATATGCTATCTATCTATTTGTCTATCTGTCTACCTATCTGCCCATCTCTCTCTCATCTCTATCTTCATCTGCCTCTCTCTTTATTATTCTTTCTTTGCTTATTTATTTCTTTTTCTGCTATTAAATCTGTTTGAATTGGGTTCTGTTCCATTGAGTAAATATGACCATGCTATTCTTTTTTTTTTTTTTCCAAAGAGCCTTTCATGAGACTCATACCCCCCAGAGCAATTTGGGAACTGTGGTTCTAGCTCATTCTCCCCCGCACACTTCACGGAACTTCCTCTCCCTTATCTTTACCTGGAAACCTGAGGTGGCTGGTCAGAGTTAACATTCTCTAAATCAGTGGTTCTCAACCTTCCTAATGCCGCGACCCTTTAATACAGTTCCTCATGTTGTGGTGACCCCCAACCATAAAATTATTTTTGTTGCCACTTCATAACTGTAATTTTGCTACTGTTATGAATCATAATGTAAATATCTGATATGCAGCATGTATTTTCATTGTTACAAATTGAACATAATTAAAGCATAGTGATTAATCACAAAAACAATATGTAATTATATGTTTTCCGATGGTCTTAGGCGACCCCTGTGAAAGGGTTGTTCGACCCCCAAGGGGTCGCGACCCACAGGTTGAGAACCGCTGCAAATAAAACTCAGATTTTCTGCTGAAAATACACTCCTCCTATGTCCCCAGTTTTTATGAATTTATGCATAAATTATGTTCCTGGCCAGGGATATGACAGTGAAAAACACACAGTTCTTGTCATCATAGAGCGCTCATTGGAGAGAAACAGACAACACATGAACACATAAGTAGATAATGTCAATGTCAACTTGAAATAGTGCTGTGGGAAGAAAAGACTTAAGGGATAGAAAATAAGAGGGGTTGCTTTTCTAAATGGGATAGTTGGGGAGACCTCACTGAGAAGTTTTTGAGCAGAGAGGCCTAAATGAGGTGAGAGGTGGAGCCTTGGGATCTTCTGGGGTACATGGCTGACGTGTTGCAGAACGTCAAGGAGGCCAGGGTACTTAGAGTATGGGGAGCATGGAGCGGTATCTGGGGCCAGATTACAGACTAGATGGAGCGTTGTAGGTATGATAAGGACTTTTGATTTCCTTCTGTGCATGATCCCTCTAGCTTATGTGAGAAGAGTAGCTTATAGGGGTCAAGAACAGAACCAGGGAGGCCACTGAGGAGCCTAGTACAGTTGTCCAGGGTAGAAATCAGGCTAGCTCAGACCATCATCCTTCTAGCTACCTTGGTCTGGCATCTTTGACTTACACTTATCTTTCACTTGCTACATCCCCGCATAGATGCCCAGCTGTAGGTTTTATGTCTGCAAGGCAGCATTCAGCCATTGGAAGCAGGTTGAGTTTCCCAGGATGCAGATTCTAAGACAGATTAGCATGGAGGAGATTTATTAGGGAGTCCTCTTGGGATAACAGCTTGTTGAAGAGAAGAGAAGGAGCAGGCTCAGGCAGAGAGTTCATGGCCATGCAGGGAGTTCTGAATCTGTGAGGATCCTTCAGAGCTGTCCTGAGCTATGTGAGAGGTAGGGGTCTTTAATTCTCTCACAATAATCAGCCATGGATGCCAACCACCCCAGAAAGAAGGCATGACCATGGGCAAAGGGCTGTACAGCTGAGGGCTCCCGATTGGCAGCATTCACAGTGACTTGGATAGTGAGGCCTTTATTTCTTTTTTAAAAATATATTTTTATTGATTTCAGAAAGGAAGGGAGAAGGAGAGAGAGATAGAAACATCAATGATGAGAGAGAATCATTGATCGGCTGCCTCTTGCATGCCCCCAATTGGGGATTGAGCCCGCAACCCGGGCATGTGCCCTGACCAGGAATCAAACCATGACCTCCTGGTTCATAGGTCGATGCTCAACTACTGAGCCATGCCGGCCAGGCTGAGGCCTTTATTCTTGAAGAGGGTCTGGGTGCCATATTACAATATCCACCATACCATCTGTTTTTCCATTTGTCTCTGAAACTGCCCTGATTTAATTTCTCATTCCTCCTGCTTAGACCACACTCCGCCATGCTATCTCCAGAATCATGCTCCAAAACTAAAGCCAAATTGATCCTTATTGCCTATAGCCGTGGGCGCGCACGTACAGTGTTGATTGAAACTTCGTTGCCCATGCGCAGAAGTCGGTATTTTGTGGAAGAGCCACACTCAAGGGGCCAAAGAGCCGCATGTGGCTTGCGAGCCGCAGTTTGCCGAGCCACAGTTTGCCGACCACTGGCCTATAGAATCAGATTTAGACACCTTGGCATAGCATTCAGAGCGTTGTAAGAGCCACACATCTTCCCACTGCATGTCTCACAATCTGGGCCGATGTGTCTACTCTGTACACCCTGAAATCCATGCTGTTGCTTGAACCTGAAATGCTTTCCTCCAAAATCCTATCTATCCAAGTCCTATTCTTAGAGGCTAGCTCATATTTTACCTTCCTCCTTCCCAGGACCTCTGTTCCAGTACACGTTTCACTCTGCCTGGAGTGAGTTGCTTATTTGTTAGCTAAGCAAGGGCAGCAATGAGGTCCTCAGCATTTCACACCCTCTCCCCTTCAGTCCCTAACAGCATTTAGCATTGTGGGCTCCCAGTAAATGTTGGGTGACTGGTCTATTTCCGCTCTCATCAATTGGCTGATGGTCTCCTGAGATGGCAGTAGAGCAGAGTGGCGGAGAGCAGGGTTTCTGGATCCATACTCCTTGAGTTCAAATTTGGCTTAACCACTTACCAAGTCCATAAACACGGGTAGATTTAACATGTTATGTCTCAGTTTGCTTATCTGTAAAATAGGATAACAACACCTACTTCACAGGGTTACCGTCGTATGAAATGCACAAGTAGAGCATTTAGAACAGTGGCTACGGCTTCATAAGCACATATAAGTGTCGGCTTATAGAGATTGTGAGGGGGCTTGCCCATGCCACCATCCTCTTGCTGGCCTGTGTTCACCCGGGCTCATCAATCTGCGGCAGAGACGACATCCATATACTCGCTGAAGGGGATTTCACACATCTCTGCTGCAGGGAAATCTGTTAACAGAGCTCTTGTTTTCCTCTTATGAGCATTCCTTAATGAGAGCATATTCTTGCAAAACACTGGAATTCTTCACTTTCCTGGGGACTTTGCAATCTGAACTAAGACTGGTTTGATGATGAAAACGAAGCACATTTCTAATGTAGCAAAGAGAAAGCAAGCCTCACATTTAGGAATGAATTGAAAAGTGAATCGATTCACAGACATTTTTGACCAGGAGACAAGAAAACAAGATTATGTGACTTCTCTAATGCACACTAACTTATCCAACTTATTAAAGGACAAAGTTACTCAATAACATTACCCAGTTTTTTCCCAAAGGCCCTATTTTCTTCAGTATGCATAATTCAAACAAAAGTGGCTCTAACTTGCTAAATCTGCACAGAGCAACAACAAAGACATCTTGTTTATTTCTCAGACTTTTTGTTTTGTTCAAAATTTCTCCTAGGTTTGGCATAATACCTACTGGTTTCATAATTACCTTCTCCTGTGAGGACAAATAGTGACCGTAATTATTCATTCAGTTATGTTTTCACTCATTTACCCGAAAGACATTTGTGGAGAGTCTTTCATGGACCAAGCACTGAACTGAACATTGGAAATGAATTTTAAATCATTTTAAAATGAATAAGCCCTAGTGTTCTGCGACTGGCCCATGTCTATGGGATGTGTGTGTCTGCTGGGTAGTCCAAGTTCAAGCCACTTCAGAACACGGGTTCAGGCTAGGAATTGAGTTGATCTTCATTAGCCAAAGGTGAAGCATTGTCACTCAAGAGTCAGAGGTGATTGGATTCAGAGCAAAGTGGCCGGATATACAATCAATTATCATTAAGCGAGAATGGTTTTCTAAAAACAAGTATTATATACTGGTCTCTTGCCCCCTCTCTTTCTCCCACTGATTAAGGTCTATAAAAGGCAGGATCAGCTTGGCCAATATGACTCAGTGGTTTAGCGTCGACCTATGAACTAGGAGGTCACAGTTCGATTTCTGGTCAGAGCACATGCCCAGGATGCAGTCTCAGTCCCCAGTAGGAGGCATGCAAGAGGTGGCTGATCAATGATTCTCTCTCATCATTGATGTTTCTATCTCTCTCTCCCTCTTTCTTTCTCTCGCTGAAATCAATGAAAATATTTTTTTAAAAGGCAGAACCATAAAAAGGGCGTTATAAATTTTGAAGCACAGCATTATGTTATAACACAATATTAATGCAGATGTTATCGTGTTTCTGCCAGCTGTTAATCAGTATTAGATGGGAAAATTCCCACGGTCAAATCAATGTGGAAGACTCTTTAGTGTGCTTGCTTCTCTGAACGTTCAACATGCTAATCTGCACTATGGGTCTCCACAAGGGGAATCAGGATTTGGCCTCAGTCGAACTATCTTGCCTGCTGAATCCTTTGTTTGCAGTGCATTGTCCATGAATAGTTCCAAACCCAAGCTCAATTCAGTAAATTTCTGTAACCCACCATCGATCAGGTATTGCTTTTTTCTAATTAAAAAAATCATTTTATGGTCTAAGCCTACCTTCCTTTTATATCATATAATATTTCAGATGTTTTAATATTGAGAAAAATGACTCAAAACCATCTGTCTGAGAACCTTGTCTTTACTTGAAAATCATGATGGAGGCACCCCGGGGCACGTGTGCTTCTCCCGCGCTCATGGCAGACGTCTCACATCCATCACACACTCGCTCCACACAGGTCTGTAAGAGGCTCAGCATCATTCTCAACGCCATGCTGTAGGCAGCAGCTTCCCATCCATGAACGTGGCCTGGTAGATTGGCATGAACTTGCCCTCATTGTTAACAATAGCCACTCCACAGCGTGCCCACTCTGGGCCAAGCATTTTGTGAGGCCTTTTACTTAGAATCTCTCATTGCACCTCATTTTAACTGCTCTGACCTTATTCTGAGTGCCAGCATCTCTCACCCAGACTAATGCAATCACTTCCTAACCAATCAGATCCCTGCCCTTGGCACCAAGAAAGCAATCGGAAACACTTCCATAGTCTACAAGGCCTGCACGACTTGGACCCCCTGTACCTACCCAGTCTCTTCTCTTCCCGATCTCCTGAGCTCCAGTCATTGATCCACAGCTGGATTTGCAGACTTCCTAGTGTCATGCAAATCAACTCACCAGATTAACGTGCAAGCACAATGCCAATTTATTAATTTAAAATGAGAAGTGGAGCAACCAACCTAACCAGGTGTTTTTGTTGACTTGTTTGTGACCTGACCTCTTTTTGGAGCTGCAAAGAGTGGTCATTGAGAGCCTGTGGGTCGGAATCAGACTGCCTGAGTGTGAACCCTGCCTGGCTCCATGCTTACTAACTGGATGGTCTCGGGCCAGTGGATCCATGTGCCTTTCAGTGTCCACTACCCCATCACTAGGAGGGAGACCGAAAGAAAACCCACCTCCTAGGTTGTGATGAGGATTAAATGAGAGAATACATACCGCTTAGAATGGACATTGATGCATAATAGCCCAACAAATATTCCTAGAATGGAAATCTACTTGAATAACCAAGTTAATATCAGAGCAAAGGGAGGGAATCTTAAACAGATTTCTTTTCAAGTTGTGTTAACCCCATATATCACTATGTATGTATTCATTGATTCAATAGTGATTGATACCCAAATTATTTCAGACATTACTAGAATCCCCTGGTGGTCCCTCATCCCATAAATGTAAATGAATTCATGGATGAATACTGCAATGCAAATTCACAAATCAACCTATATTTTTGCACTCACCCAATTCTATCCCCACTCCTACTCCACTCCCAGCTCTCTCCTTACTTTCAGTTTAAAATGTTTCAAAACCAATTAAGGCAAAGCCCATCACTTACAGGCCCTGCCTGCCCCTCCCACCGCCTCGCCCTGCTGCTCTTTTTTTGCTTCCTGTTTGCACTCTCATTGCCTCCTTTCCTCACACACGCCACGCTCCTCACCCTCCTGAGATCTCTCTCATGCTATTTCACCCGCCTGGAATTTTTCTCCCCCAACTCTTGGCCTGGCTCACGTCTACTTGGGCTCAGAAGAACTGCCCTGACCCCCAGCCTAGATCAGCTCCCTTCATCCCATATTGTAATTAAATGATCATTGCTCACAGTCTTCTTTCCTGGTAAAGCCTGTGAGGACAAGGACCCTCCTTTCTTGCTCACCACTGGATGTCTAGTGCCCTGCACGTGGGTGTGTATTCCATCAGTGGCTGTTGAATGGATGAATTTAATCTTCTCCATAACCTGGGCTGCCTGCGATGGAAAGCCAGAGCTGGGCCTCCCTGTCACACAGTCACAGCTGGCCGAGCAAGGTTCAAACACAGGACTGTTTGACTCCCACCCAAGCCCTTCACCAGCCCACACAGCTGCCCCTGCTGTCAGCAAGCTGCACACCTGTCTACATACAGCATCGCTCAGCTCGGCTTCACCTGCACTCCACCTCCTCACCGTCCCAGCGTTTCTAGCCTGAGCTCTGGACTTCCCCCTTCACTCTTGAGCCTGTCCAAACCTTCCCTATTATATCTCTACCGACTGTTTACTGCTCTAGTTATGCCACATTTCATCTTATGAATATTTCTTTTCTCGCCTACAACCCTGCAACCCCACTCCTAGAGGGGTACCCCTTCCCCGAAAGGCATGCCCTGGAATCTTCATAGCACGACTCACAGTAACCCCATGGAAGCATGCAAATGCCCGTCCAGTGGCCTAGATCGGCTGTTCTACATTCACACAAGGGCTATTCTGTGTCCATGATAATGAAAGGTCTGCAACTTTACCCAACAGCATGGATGAATCTCACTAATAACATTGAGGGAAGGAAGCCAGGCACATGCTATATGACTTCATGTATAAGAAGTTGGAAAACTGGCTAAACTAATCTGTGGTATTAAAAGTCAGGATAGTGGCTACTCATGGAAGAGTGTTGGGTTGGAGAAGGTGGCGCGGGGCTGACCGTATTCTCTTTCTCGATCTGGGAACTAGTTCAGTATCAGTGTTTCACTTATGAAAATCCATCAGTGTGCACTGTTGACATGTACACTGCTCTTTATGTGTATTACACTTTAATAATGGGTTTTACAAAACAACCCCCCATCTGGTTGTTTCTGACTAGGTCAATCTATAGCAGTGGTTCTCAACCTGTGGGTCGCGACCCCTTTGGGGGTCGAATGACCCTTTCACAGGGGTCGCCTAAGACCATCAGAAAACACATATATAATTACATACTGTTTTTGTGATTAATCACTATGCTTTAATTATGTTCAATTTGTAACAATGAAAATACATCGTGCATATCAGATATTTACATTATGATTCATAACAGTAGCCTGCATATCAGATATTTACATTACGATTCATAACAGTAGCAAAATTACAGTTATGAAGCAGCAACAAAAATAATTTTATGGTTGGGGGTCACCACAACATGAGGAACCACTGATCTATAGACACCGGTTTGAAGCCGAATGCCCCTGTCCAATGTGCTGGCACCCACCGGCCCAGATGGAGCTCCTATGCACGTAGGAAGTCCACTTGGAACCGTTTAAAGTCTAAATTGGAACAGACAGCCCCCAATGTGACAACCACAAATGCCCCAGGGACATGGCCGAATGTCCCCTGGAAACAAACTGACTGCGGTTGAGACCCACTGGCTTAAAAGGGCCTACATGATCCTCGCCTGCACCACTAGCCTGCTCCTTGCTCATCTCCTGCTCTGCCCTCACTGGTACGAATCCGGCTATTCTGGTCCTGGCCGGTCTTGGGCTACCCCAGGCACTATCACATCTCCTGACTGTTGCACTGTTGGTTCCTCTGTCTGGAACCTTCTTCCTCCAGGGTCTGCAAGGCTTACTCCCTCACCTCCTTCAAGGATTTGCCCAAAGGTCACCTTCTCAGGGAGGCTTTTCCCAACTTCATTACAAATTGTAATCCTCCCCATGCCTCATCTCTCTATCCTGCTTTGTTTGTCTCCAGAGCACTTATTACCCTCTAACCTAGTATAAAGTTTATTTTGTTTATTGTCTGTCTGCCCTATGACAATGTAAGATCCAAGGGGGCAAGGATTTTGTTTTCTTCACTGCTCTTCCCCTGGGCCTAGAGCAGCACCTGGACTATCGTAGGTGCTCAATTAACACTTGTTGAATAAAATCTGTGGTCCATTCAGAGTCTCACATGTATACGGGAGGCAATCAATGAATAGGGGTTCCCTTTTCCTCACTCTTCCGTGACCAAGTCACTGTTGTAATCAGATGGCTTCAGGGTTTAACCCCTGTGCTCCTTGTAAACTCCACCAATCAAGATTCGGGTCTATCCCTTAGCCCAGAGGGTGCCATGGCCTTGGTTGACCAGTGCTCTTGATTCTGACGACCTCACTCCTCCTCACCACTGCCAGTCAGGCTTCGCCCTAACCCGACAGACCATTCACCTGCGCACACTGTATCTAACCTTCCGCGTGCAGATTACTTGTCTGGATCGCCACCTTCCAGTCCCTGGACTCACCAGGTGCTGAGCCCCTACTGGGCCTGCGCCCAGTCGTCACCCCTCCCCTCCTACCAGCAGCACCCCACCCACTGCCTTCCCAGAGGCAGAGGCAGGTCTGGTCTCCAGTTCTGACATGACCTACCCACACCCCCAACCCCACAACTTCTTTCTGTCAAAATCTTGGAAAAGCTGAGGGAGATTGCATCTCCGTCTTCTCTGCTCATTTACCGAGAAACCTGAAATCGCGGCAAGCCTCTTTTTCCATGAAAGGCTTGCCTGCATTTTCTTGCTTCCACTTGACTGTAACGTGAGCCAGCACTCGGAGCCATAGAAACCTGACCGGGTTCAGTAAGCAAACAGCTGTAAATGCCAAGTCAGCATGCCGCGGGAGCCTCGCGTGAAGGAGGACTCGAGGCTGGGCTGGTCATCACTCCGCTGCCTTGACATGACAGGAGACAGTTCCATTGGCAGGCCTCACAGTAATGTCAGCAGGGACTTACGTAGATACAGTAGATAGTTGCCTGTGATAAGAAAAGACCAGGAAACCAAACACATAATATTTTTACCTCCGGTTTGCCTGCGTGCCTGTTGCGGGGAGGGCTCTGAGCAAAATCCAGGTACATACAAAGCACAACCTTGTGAAAATCGGTAAAGCGACACGCTGAAAACAAAATGTGTAACTTGAAATAGATCTCTAGACAAGATCCCAGAGTGCTCACATAAGCGAGACACAGTTGATTGAGCCATAATGCGCTTGTCTGAGATAAAACTGGAGATCGCTTATCAAGCTGTCCGTGGAATCCGTGATTTGACGACATAAACAGGTATCTGAAGTTAGAAGAATTTCATGAGTAGCTCAAGGAATTCAAGGACACCAGTTGCAAAGACGATTATTATGATTTGGTTTCTGGACATCTGGCCACGGTATCCAGGCAACTCATTCTCCACCCTCCTCTTTCTTTCCATTCTGACTTCTAGCAGTTTGTCCACAAGCTACGCAGTGGTTCTCAACCTTCTGGCCCTTTAAATACAGTTCCTCATGTTGTGACCCAACCATAAAATTATTTTCGTTGCTACTTCATAACTGTAATGTTGCTACTGTTATGAATCGTAATGTAAATATCTGATATGCAGGATGGTCTTAGGCGACCCCTGTGAAAGGGTCGTTCGACCGCCAAAGGGGTCGCAACCCACAGGTTGAGAACCGCTGTACCGGAGGAAGGGGCTGACACAGATAGGCCCTCTGTGCCCTTGAACTTTTCAGTTCCTGAACGCTCCGTGGGATGGCAGCCACTTATCACCCTCACAATGGAGGTGAAGTGAGGGAGGGCAGGAGCTGCTCCATCTGCATGATCACACAAGTCACACATGGATCACACACATCGGAGCTGTTCCTCTGCACCGTCAGGGGTTGAAATCTGAGGCCGAGGCGGACAACAACTAGAGAGAGTTTAACATCTTCCTAAACAGGCCTCCCCTCATTGTGGTGCTGCACTTTATATTTTGAGCATTAACAAATAAGCATAGCTGCTATGTTTTGATCAAAAAAAGAAGCCACATTAAAAAAAAAAAGATCTCATTTTTGGAATTTCCCAAATTTCTGGTAAAATACCCAAATATCTAGATCTGGGCAAAACTCCAAGTTGTCTCAGAAATGACTCCAAGTGCTTCAGTGAATGGTGGCATAATGCAAAACATGCGGAGGCTGCGCTGAGTCATCAATTAGTGACATTGATTACACACTGTATACACGGCCTCATACTAGCACATTATACAAACAAAAATTCGAGACAGGGTGTCTATTTGTGCCAGGGGACACACAGAGGAAGCTTTCTTTAGGTAAAAGATACAGGTCAATGGAGAAACATCTTTATAAATGTCCTTACCCTACAATTGTTCCATGACAATGAATAAGTGAAAATATGAGCTGTAAATAGGAAGGCACTGCAGAATCTAAAACCCATTTTTATACAGACATTTGATGTCTAGCATCTTGGTTAAAAATCACAAATGAGGGAGGCACCGGGTTAGGCTGCTCTGAAGAAAGAGTCAGCCCTGGCCGGTTTGGCTCATTGATAGAGCGTCAGCCTACGGACTGAAGGGTCCCGGGTTCAATTCTGGTCAAGGGCACATGCTGGGGTTGCGGGCTTGATCCCCGTGCAGGAGGCAGCCCATCAATGATTCCCTCTCATCGTTGATGTTTCTTTCCCTTTCCCTTCCTCTCTGAAATCAATAAAAATGTATTTTAAAAAAATCGCAAATGAGTTGATCGACATCCTAATAAAGACTGAACTGCGCTTCTCTGTGATATTTTGAAGAACTCTTTGTAGCAAGTGGCTCTCATTCCAGCCTTTAGTAATTGACTTAAAGGGACAGGGGTCTGCCATGGCCGCATTTTGCTCACTAAACCTTATGCATCTCCAGAAAATATGGCTTCCATGCAAACTAAATAATTGTGAATTTAAAGCAAGGTTAATAGGTATGTAGATTCAACATATCTAGTAGAAAAGTTTTATCAACAGGCAACCTTGAAGGAGAGGGCACAGGTTCCCATGACTGCAATTAGACCTCACTGAAATCTAGAATATTGAATTCTTCTCTGAGATTTTCTCAGAAGGAAGAGATACCATTTGGTTACTTCAAACACTTTGGAATAAAATTGCTTGCTTCACACAGTTTAGAAAAAAATCTCCTTTGGGGGAAAAATCCAGTGTGTGAGCTCCCTTCCCTGTCAGCTGGCTGGTACACTGTCGGAGGAATGGCACAAAGTCCACAGTGGTACGATTGCACCTTCCCTGCCCAGTCTTCATTGCCCCCTTGCTGCTGGGAACAGTGCCCTCATTTCTCTGGGGGGATCATTTATGATTCAGGTAGCTGTGATGTCATCCCTGTCTCCAGGGCTGGGCACATGGCCCAAACAGGGCATTACTGGCCATAGAAATTGGGTCAAAGATTGGCCTTCCCAGCCAGACCAATGAAACCCAGTTTGGGGAGCAGCAACCTGTGGCTGCCATGTTGCTCCTCATGGGAGAGCTGCCTGAGAAGGAAGCTAACCTGGAGGAAGCAGAGCTGAGAGATGGAGACATATTTCACAGCCGTCTTTGAGCTATAGATCCAGCTATAAATGAATATAGTTGACCGACACCCTTACTGTCTACCTCCCTACTCCCTACCCCTAGTCATTCTGTACCCCGCGGCCAGGACCTCTGCCTGGTCACAACCTGTCACATTTCCCTGTTGGAAATCACGGTCCCCAGACTCTTCAGGTCCTGCCTTGCCTGCTGGCTCTTCTTTCCAGGGAACCTGCGCATGATCCTTGTCTTGCCCTCTCCCTACTCATGACACCTTCTCAAGGCAGAGTTGATCTCCAGTTCTAACACGTTCTGCTCGTTCAACCAGCAACTAAACTTCATTCTCCCAAAACCATGGACATTTTAATTCTCTAACTAATAAACCAATATTTATTTTTATATTTTAATATATTTTTATTTATTTAAGAGAGGGAGAGAGGGATAGAAACATCAAAGGATGAGAGAGAATCATTGATTGGCTGCCTCCTGCATGCCCCCTACTGGGGATTGAGCCCAAAACCTGGGCATGTGCCCTTATCAGGAATCAAATTGTGACCTCCTGGTTCGTAGGTCAATGCTCAACCACTGAACCACACAGCCAGGCTAGTTTTATTTTTTGCCTAAGGAGGTTTGAATGAGGTTTCTGTCATTTGCAACTGAAATAATCTGTGATCTTCATTGGTAACAGAAGTTAATCTTTTTAGAGAAGATTGATTTTTTCTTTTTAAAGAGCCAAAGGTCACTTAGAGCCAGGCTTTTTAAATAAGACAGGCATTCAAACATGAGAGTGCCATTTTGTGCATACAATATTTTGCATTATATTATAACTAGAGTCCCGATGTACAAAATTCATGCAAGGGGCTCGGCCCTCACAGCCCCAGCTTCATCCGGAAGGTTGTCCTGCTGTTCAGTCTAATTAGCATATTAGCTCTTTATTATATAGGATGAAATATAATGAATATAAACTAAAATGCAATGAAACTCATTTCACACATGCCTCTAGTAACTCAAAAGAGGAGTCTCCCTGGTGCCTCCTTAAATTGGAAAGGCATTTATTTAAATAAATGTTAGCATATAATTGTTAATCAAAAGAGTGGCTTTAGAGCAAAATACTCTCGCAGGCGCAGCTGACTGAGCACCTGTCTTGGGAGGCTGGTTTAACATTCACAGTCCTTGGACCCCCTCCAGAGACTCTGGGAACTGGGCCTGGAAATGTTCGTTTGGGCCAATATCAGGTAATTCTCAAAGGTGTACCATTCCTTTAAGTCCTCTTTCCTATACATATTTTTAGTTCACCTTCAAGTGTTACTGCCTGAACCTAAAGAATAATTCTAAGAACATCTCACCATTGATAAGATTGGAACTGAATTTAGAAGTGCTCAGGATGCAGTCAGTGTAGCAGGCCAAGTTAGCTGTAGCAACAAATAACCAAAATATTAGTGGCATAGACTCTAAAGGTTCATTTCTTATGCATTTACATTTGCATTACGAGACGCTCCAGATATCTGGGTGTGGAAACACTTTCTATCTGGAACATAGTTGGTCTGGTAGCAGAGGGGAGGAGGGGTAGGCAGACTACAGGCAGCTCTTACTGTGTCCACTCAGAAGTGGCACAGGCCCACACCACACGCCATCGGCCAAAGAAGAACACATATCCACTCCTATGTTCAGTGGAGTGGGGAAGGATAATCCCACAGAAAAAGGATGGGATAGGGTGAGGCAGCAAATACTTTGAACAGAAATATACTCTACCACCTAAAACCATGGTCAGCAAACTGCAGCTCGAGAGCCACAGGTGGCTCTTTGGCCCCTTGAGTGTGGCTCTTCCTAAGCCTTAGGAGTACCGCAATTAAGTTAATAACAATGTACCTACCTATATAGTTTAAGTTTAAAAAATTTGGCTCTCAAAAGAAATTTCAATCGTTGTACTGTTGATATTTGGCTCTGTTGACTAATGAGTTTGCCGACCACTGACCTAGGACATTTGATTAAGTGGCTGATGTGTTCTTGAAAAAAATGGGCTCTGTGGTCACATAGGATTGAAAATTGCCGCATACTCTAGTCATCTCTGAAGCTATACAAGGTAAACCAGTACAGTAAAGATTCTTGCAAATACTGCAATGGAAAAATATTAGGATTGTTTAACCTCATGTTTTTAAGTTTTAAAAAAAAATGCTCTATGATTTTCTTTATACATTTTTTTGTTTCCATGGAACCCTTTTCAAACATCATCACAAAATACCTCAACAACCTAAGGTGCATTGGACGAAGATGTTATTTGTACTGTAGACAAAATAGCATTTTCTTCTTCGCCTACTACAGAGCATGCATGTGGAATACTCCCAGTAGAGTACTGCACAATAAATTCTGTGTACCTTCAAGCTATTTGCATGTAAAAACATTCTGGTTTTCTACTAAGCCATCAAAAACTAGAAGACTCTATGCAAATATCCTTACTATTATTCTAACTAGTTACAGGCGGTTGAAATGTAATAGTGTCACTGGAAAGCATATAAGAAGTGAATCAAATAAGCTGGTTTTGCCAGGTATGGGAGTGTTCCAGAAAAGATTTTACTTTTAAATCTTTCTCATTACCATGTTTGGAATTAGGCAATGCCTGTAAATTGAAGTAATGCACTTTTTTTCCCATTTATGGGAACCTGTCATTTTAAAAGTTCATAGCAGTTCTGTAGTGACCAATAAGCATAAAAGTACTCAACTCTGTAAGGGTTGTGATGGGGAAGGTCATTTTCTCTCCATCCACCCGGTGCACCCTGCACCTCACTGGGATGCTGGTGACCTCCACTGTATATGTCACTATGCACAGGCCTGCCCCTCACTGGAATGCTGGTGACCTCCACTGTGTCTGTCACTATGCACAGGCCTGCCCCTCACTGGGATGCTGGTGACCTCCACTGTGAGGGTCACTGTGCACATGGAGGCTCTTGTTTCTCAAAGTCATCATGAGGCTGGCACATGCCACAAACAGAGGTGGCTGTGGTCACCTCCTCATATTTCCAGCTTTAGGTCAGGCTGGTGGGGAACACCTGTTTGAAACCCCTTCCTCTGTTCTCTGACATCTTTCATGCCTTTATCACTGCTTCTCAGCCTTTCCCTGCCTCCTCCTTCTCTGTCCATCCTTAAACAACAGGGCTCTTCTAATTTCTGCCCATAGTTATCTTCTCGACTCGCTCTCTACACCTGCTCCCTGGCCTTCTGCTCCACCCGCACCTGCCTCCACCCCACATGGCTCCCGAGCCTGGAGTCCATATTCTAACTGCCACCAGGTCATCTGCACCTGGTACTGCATATTTGCCTCAAAATTAACGTTTCCCCAAACTCCTTCTTTTCCTCCCCAATCTTGTGTTTCCACTCATTGTTGCACTATCTGTTTAGTCTCCTGAGTTATAAAGTGGGACATTACCCCTGGCCCTTCCATTTCTCTCACCCTTACGCTCCAACTCACGCTCCTATTCTGTGCAGTCCAAGAAATTGGAGACTTGAGACCTTCTTCTCCATCTCATGTGCTGACTCTGTTCAGATGCTGGTTACCATTTGCCTGGATTTCGAGAGCGGGACATTGGGGTGAAGAGTTGGATTGTGGTGGCCAGGTGGCTTGGGATGGAATTCTGACTCTTATTTAACCTACTGTGCCTCAGTTTCCTACCTACTAAAAAAGGATCATTATAATACCTGCCAAATGGGGTTGTGAGGATTACTTTGGTAAATATATATTAAATGCCTGGCAAATAATAAGTGTACAATAAATGTTAGTTACTAGGACTATAATGACTCTTCATTGGTACTAGTCTCCACTCCCATTCGAATCATCTTCCTAAGAAACAAATCTTGTCATGTCACGCCTTTGCTCCTACTGGCTTTCTACCATTTAAAGAATAAAGTTCAACTTTCTTAAGCAAGACTTTAAGTCCCTTCAAATATCTGTCCCCAGGCTACCATTCCATCTCCATTTCTGATTCCTGAGGCTCTAAACCCTGAGTCTATATTCTGAGCCGTGCAAAACTTCTCACCATTCCTCACACACTTCACAACCATTCACACCTCTGCACCTTTGCATATGCTGCCTCTGCGTGAGTCAGCTCTCCTGAGTTGCTGCTCTAACAACCATCTCCTGGTCTCGGTGGTGTTTCACAGCGCAGGCTTATTTCTTGCCCATTACGTTATGTGTTGTCTCCAGCTCTACTCCCAGGTCTACTTTACTCTGAGAAGCCCCTTTTCTGAAAGTGGTGTTTTTTTCATGTGCAGAGGAAAAGGCGTAAGGCTGGAATGTCATGATGAATCTGAAAGGTATTCCTCAGAAGTGGCACGAAATATGTCTCACATTTTCTTGGCCAGAGCAAGTCACATGACTAAGCCTGATCTTAACTGGGTTAGGGAAATATCAACCTCTCACAGGGAGATGGAGCAAATACTCAGAAACAAAGATATCACCTCCCATTTCCCTGTATTTGAAATGCCACCATATGTCTCTCCTTGTCCCCATTCTTCAAAACCTTCCAAGCTAAGCCATCCTCTCCTTTGTGAAGTGTTTCTGTGGGCACCAGGCAGAGTTAACTCATTTCTCTTCATCCTCTAAGGACTCTGGCCCCACTTTTTAAACAACAGTGTCTATTTACACCTCCCTTTGTCTCCATTTCTTGACTTGTCTATCCCCAGTTCCAAGCATCCTGATACTCAGAATATGCCAACCAAAGGAATAAACGAGGCAGTCTGCTGCTCCGCCACGGAACAGCCATGGTTGGGAAAGCACTTCTGCCTGTGTACCGTGGTAGGTGGCCAAGCAACTCCTTCATGCAGGCAGAATGGAGGCTCTCAGACCAATGGGAAAGCCAGCGTAGTTTTTTATTCACACCCACCAAATACGAAGATCATTTTCTTATTTTGCTCTCAGTCTGTTGCTATGTACCAAGAATCAATGCCGTGAAAAGATACTGATTATGCATATAGCCTTGGGCATTTATAGACACGCAATGCTCAAATGAAAACACATTATGCCCATATAGTATTTGTCAGAACACTTGTCTCAAATCAGATTATCTGTTGAGAAGACAATATCAGCAAAATCATCTTAATGAATCATCAGTAAGTTTCACCTTTGCTAGACTTTTAACACGATACGACATCAAAGTGCTGAGTGTTCAGCTTAACCCTAAGTGTTGCAAAGTCATCCCTGTCATCCCCTCACAGGCACTGTCTTAGGTCCGGTGCCATCATTCTTGCCGGCACGTGACCGCACCCCTACGTGGTGTCTCAGAGGCCCAGATGCTCTCCCACCACTCTCAGCCTCCTGCCAATCAAGAACTTTTCAGGAGGCATCGCCTTTCTTCTTGAGTCTGCCCAATGCCCTCTCTTCCCCATCCTCGAACACTGAAATCCTGCCCTTTGTAAGTTCTTATCACTGTGTTTTATCAAATCGCATTGTAATTATTTGTTTTTGTGTCTGTTTCCTCTTAATGGGATAAGAGCCTTTGAGAGCAGGTACTGCCCTGTCCAATTCCTCTCTACACTCAGAGCAAAGTGCCTTTGCACATACTTACGATGCTCAATTAGTGTTTGTTAGACTGAGTCACTGTTGAACTGCAGGGAGAAATATGGCTTACGTGTTTTGTGGTAACATGAAACAATTAAAAATGCTTTTTGATCTGGTGTTTTCATGCAAGCTAATATTTTCATGATCTATGGGGAATGTATTGTCTCTAGTATTAACCAATACGTTTTGAGTTAATTAATGTGAATGTTAACTTTCATACGTAAACACCATGCATGACATTTGTAAATGAACCAGTTCTCCAGAGAACGTATTAGTATACTAAGAGAAATAACATTTTGAAAAGAAATAGTCTTCATAGATATCACAGAGCTAAAGAAAATTTAGAAAGTACCAAATGTCTCATTCTATCTTTGCTACAGAAAACAAAACTGAAAGTTTCACTAAGACATGAAAGCGAAAGAAATAAAATGAATTTACGTGTGCTCTAAAAAAACAATAATTACAGGACAACATGTTAATTTGGCCAGATCTCCTAAAAGAAAAGAAGCCAAATGCAATTTACATCCACTTAATTAGTCCAAGAAGGAGATTTTCCATTTTGGTATCTGTAACACATGTTATGTAAGAAATTGTGAATGTCGGAGGGGGAGAAAGAGGTTGTAACTAAAGCGAATCTTCCCAGAACCCTGGACTGCACCAGGAATGTGGCCAGAACAAGCAAGTCTACTGCTTCCTGCCAGGGTCATGTCTGGAGGTGATTTTATCAGAGCCCTCGCTTGAGAAACACAACTTGAGCATCGAAGGGCTCCCATCGTTCAATGACCTCCATGTGCTTCCCATTCGGGTCAGAAGAAATGTCGTGGCGGCTTTGGCAAATGGAACGGGATGGGAATTTTCAGATCTCCGTCCAACTTTTCAAAAAGGCTGTGTGCCCGCGGGACACCAGGAAGGCCCCGCTATTTCTAAAGGGCAGGGACCCACAGCCACACAGAGTCACCTCTGAGCCACTGTGAATGGTCACTTAGCTACTCATTTCCTGTGTAGCAAAGCATTCAACTCAGCTCAGAATAACACCATAACTTTTAAAGTATAAGTTGACAGCAAAATATGACCAGTGAGCTCCCTCGCTCACTGAGCTCTCATGGATTTGGAAGCCACTAGAAAGGGCCTGTGAGACCTTCACCTGTCCACTCCCTCTCCGCCAGGAGACCTGGCCGGCCACCTAGGTCAGTCGACCCCCTTCCCTATGTGCCATCAGCAACCAGTACTAATATAGCATGAATCCTAGGCCAAGTGGAGCATTGCTGTTAATTGCTTATCCAATATCCACTTCCATCTTTTCCTTCACTAAACACTTGCCCAACTAAGTGTTCATTTTCACAGCCAATAAAACTTGAGTAGCTGTTTGCCTGGGAATTCTGATAAAGCTTTAATTTTCTGTTAGAGGAGACAGAGGCACCACTCTACCTGCAGCCAAATACATTCCGAACTGATACACCGAGTCTATTAATAGCAGCTCAGTCAGGGCTGCCCAGGGGAAAGCCAGTCTCGGGCTACTCGCGGTAGAGGAATTCGTTTGGAAGAGGTAGAAGCCAGTAGGCTCGCCTTCCCTTTTCCAAATGTCCCTTCATATCCACCCACCCCGCCTTCTCATGCCGTTCTGGACCAGTCTTAGGAGATGGGATCAAAGTTCCCGTTTTGTAACATCAATCCTGACACATCGCATACCAACATTATGACTTCATTCCCTGGAATTATAACGTTTCTTCCAACACTAAGGGTCGTTAGCATTTATCCTGCCCGTGTTAGATTTTCAGCAAAATTTGTAACGTAAGAAGTCTTACCCTTGTTCATAATCTTTTAATAAAAGAAGATGAAACTCTACACACCAAATTTTACATAATCTGGTCTCCATTATGAAAACCCTATCTCCAAATTCCAGCTGCAGGTACAGTATTCACCTGTTATTACTCAGGTCTGACTCAGCTATTGACATTCACGCAGATTCCAGAAGGACCTTTTGCAACTTGTATGTTTATATGCTATTTGCAGTTACTTTCTGAGTGCCAACATATAGGTTTCTATAGGCAGAGGTCATATTGCTCTTTTGAAAAACAGCTTTGCAAACTGGTCCCATCTGGTTGACGACCTGGGCTGTGGATGTTGGCACCTGGAGCAAGGCCAGCCCGAGGCCCATGCAGACCTACAGGTACACCAGAGCTCTCACATCAAAGCCGCTTCTGTCCTGGCCCCAAGTTTGGGTTTGGCACGTTGTTTCATCTCCTTCTGCTCTAAAAGTCTCAAATAGTATTCAAAAGAGTGGGCGCAAAAAGGCAGCGTGCCTCCCCACTGGAGAAGTGTCCACCACAGAATTTAGAAATGACACAAATTCGTCACTTAAACACTCTGATCAAGGACCACAGGCACCATGGACTGGACATTTACATGAGCCAAGGGTTGTGCTGAACTCTATACACAATCATCTCCTTCAGCCTCTCACATCTACGGTCGCCATGAGTCTCCTGATGTTAAGTCCTCCATGCATCCAGCCTGTGCATATTATGAGCAACTACTGGGCTAGACTCAGGACTGCAGTAGTAACCAGAGTGGGCCTGATGCTCCCCACCCCACTCGGCCTCGGCCTCCCACACGCCCAGGTATCTCACGGAGCTGAAGGGGGACAGACATCACAGTGCAGTGAGTGTGGAGAAAGAGGAAACCAAGGAGCCTACAACAGGGGCTCTGACTGAGGTGCAGGGGGGAGGGAGACCTTACTGAGCGATGTCTAAGCCTAGACACTTGTGGTTATTCACATAATTGGCGAGGCGATGCTGATGCTGGGGGTGAAAATCATTCCACGCAGAAGAGACACGATGTTGTTGAACATCACAGGGGCAGGAAAGTGCCAAACAGCCCTTCTGGGGGCCGAAAACAAGGCCACTGTGGCCGGAGCTGAGAGAACAGGGATAGAACCGGGAGAGAGAATGGAAAAGGGGCCAGATCCTGTGGCCAGGTTTGGGGCTTTATCCCAAAGGCAACACGCAGCCATTCAAAGTGGTAGCTGTTGACAATGGTGTGTGTGTGTGTGTGTGTGTGTGTGTGTGTGTGTGTGTGGCAGGAGGGTGGACAGAGACACTAATGATCAGATTTAAACTGAGATTCAGAGAAAAGAGTGGGTACAAAAAGAGTGGGTGCAAAAAGGCAGGGTGCACTTTTACCCAAAGTCGCTCTAAAGCTGGACTTTGAACCCAGTGTGCCTGACTCCAGGTACCATTGTGTGCATCATTTTGGTGTCTCCTTTGACACACTCCTCTGCCTCGCACAGCAATGAAAGGGAGAGCAGTGGTCCTGACGGGGGTGGGGAACGTCCGCCCCATGGGCTGTATAAGGCCCGTGAAATCATTTGGTCCGGCCCTGCCAAGGCATTAGGGGTGAGTTAATTAAATATCTGACCAAATATAGCAGGCTAATTTTTAAGTTGATAATTTTGTATGGCCCGTGAATGATGTCATAAATATCCAAATGGCCCTTGGCAGAGAAAAGGTTCCCCACCCCTGTGTTACCGTGTAGTGAACTGAAGACCTCCATATAACTGATGCTTCAAAAGGGCACATACTCTCTCAACAACGATAGTATATAATAAAAGATGAACTGTCGTTTATGAAGTGCTTACTACACATTAACTTTCATCATCACCATCATTAAAAAAAACATTAACGTTTATGGGGTCCTCGCTATGTGCCAGGCACTGTCCTAAGCTCTTTGTGTGTATTATCTCACTTAAATTTCACAAGTATTCAATCAAGTAGATTCCATCGTTGTCCTCCCTCACCGAGGAGGAAACTCAGACACAGGAAAGAGAGACAGTAGTCACGTGACGATGCAAACAGATGTACAACTGCAGTGGGGCCAAGGAGGCTGAAGGAAGAGTTCGCAACGCTACGCCCTGGTTTCATTTAGTCGCCACGGTACCTCCACGCGCATTCTGCACACGGGGCAGCAGAAGCAAGGTTTAAGGAGGGAGAGAAAAAATATTTAGCCCTTGGCTGCGGACAACCTACTCAGAGTCTCCCGAGTCATGAATCAATGATTTCACTCTGTGTCATGTCGCATCTGAGCTGCCATTAGCGAATCGTTTAGCTTGGAAGCCTAAGTGGCAATTATGTGCACATTAAGAGTTCCAAAACATGGGTCTCACTCCAGCACCAGCTCACCCTATTTTTACATGCGAACATTTGCTGCTGCTTATGTAACAGAGGCCAGGCATCGAACTGACCACTCACATGGGCATGCCAGGGAGTCCACGCTTCTACTAGAACTTTCCGTCTGTTTGGTGGGATGTAGAGTTTGGCTTAATGACTGTGTTTATTTCTGTTCAAAGCACTGGAAATAAAAGGTTTGTGCAGATGTTTTGAGGACACCATATAGGCTATTCACAAACTCCTGTGGTTGGTTCAGCCACTGTAGTAGGTAGGACCAATGACTCACTCTGGACTAGGTTTTGTTGGTTCTTAAAATACTGTTTGGATCTTGTCCTTAGCAAAGTTGCTGTGTTCATCACAGACATTTCTGGTTGGGGAAGGGGGCCACGGGGATGGGATTGTGTGAAATATTCTGGGTGACTAAAGTTCGTTTCAATGTTCCCGGTCATTCCCAGACTGCTCTGAACACAAGGAGCACTGGAATCTAAGAGCCGCCTTAAATTGGAGAATCTGGCCCACACCCTGCGTTTTCTGAAGGAGAAAGCTGGGTGCCTGAGAGACTGAGTCACAAGACCAACGTCATGGGCCTGTCGGGGGCACAGATGTGCTTGGACCTCCATCCCCCCGAGAGCCAGCGCCCACAGCCCCTTACTCACTCCACGCTGACTCCTGGGCGGACACCCTTCATTTCTTCCGATGTGACTGTTTCATCTCCTCTCCCTTTTCCATGCCTCGAGTGTCATGCCACGAGCAACTAACATGCCATGCGGTAGCCCCCTAACAGTGGCTTAGCGCCATTGCCAACTGAAGCACCAGTGATGTAACTCTACTGTTTTTTCTAGGAGTAGAGTTTGGAACAGAAAACACGTTACAGAAGAAGACATAAAAATGTCTAGAAAAGGAATGTGGAAGAGGCTCATCAGCGAAGGAACTGTTACAGGGCATCGCCACGTTACGTGTAAGAGAAAATGTGTGCATAGCTGGTGCCAATAAATGTGACAGACACGGCGCTGCGTATTCCAGCCACAGGGTCCGACGGGATTCCGTTCTTTCCTGATGAGTCAGGGCGGATTCAAGAGGAAGGCAAGGTCAGGGCAGGAGGTGCGGGGGAGGAGTTGGTGAATGCCATTGGGATGGGTGATCTGCCATAGGTAAAAGCTCAAACCGGCTCTGTCCACTACAATAGCCATTGGCTGCGTGGGGCAAAGTGGACATTGCTCAAATGCAAGGGAATCGGAAAACTCAGTTCCTCCATCACAGCAGCCACATTTCCAGTGCTCAGTGGCCACACGACGCTAGTGGCTGCTGCACAGCCCACACAGGTGGCCAGCACCCTCATCCCTGCGGATGGGTTCTTTAGAAGCGCTGACATAGACAATGCATCTCAAAGAGAAGGGCGGATGACTGCGAGGAAGGGGGCAGAAGGAAAAGCAGAAACAAGGGAGATGGGTTACACAGAGTGACTCAGAGAAAGAACCTGATTTGGGTTTGATCTTAGACGCCAAGCACTCGCTGAATGTTAAAAATGACAGGGCGCCAAGCACTCACTGAATGTTAAAAATGACGGGGCTCTGGGCTGAAACACCCTGTGGTTCTGGCTGGCAGATATTCCTTTGCACAAAGAAAAAAGCGTACCTTCTGCAAAGCTGTGACACAGGAAAAGACTAGTGGTTTCCAGGGCCTGGGGAGGGGAGAGAAGGGATGGAGGGGTGAAAGGTGGAACACAGGGAGTTTTCAGAGCAGTGAAATGGTTCCATCTGATACAGAAATGGTGAATACGTGTCATCATATATTTGTCAAAACCTACAGAATGGACAGTACAAAGAGTGCATCCTACTCTAAAGCACGGGCTTTACAACATGCACCGACATTGGCTCATCAGCTGCAAGGCACGCCCCGCACCTCTGCACAGTGTTACTAGTGGGGGAGCCTGGGGAGGGCAGGAGGAAGTGGGGAGGGGGATATGGGAACTCTCCGTACTTTCTGCTCAGTGAATCTATTAAACCTGAAACTGCTCTATGAAACAGCATCTATGAATTAACTATTTCCCATAGCATACTTGCAAGTGCTCTAAAGCCCCCATTTTCACATAAACAATGAGATGACAATAAAACATTAATTTAGTCTCAGCTGATAATCTAATGTAATTATAGACATACTAGAAGCCCGGTGCACAACATTTGTGCACTGGGGGGTGGGGGTTTCTCAGCCCAGCCTGCCCCCTCTTACAGTCCGGGAGCCCTCAGGGGATGTCCTACTGATGGCTTAGGCCCCATGGGGAGTGGGCCTAAGCCACACTCTGGCTGCGGAGGCTCGGAGCAGGCGCCCCTCTGTGTTGATCTCTCAGGCTCCAGGCATACCTGTGTGTTGTTCTCTCAGGCTTGCGGCCTCACCCCAGCCCCTCCTCCTGAGCTGGTTGTGACCATTACGGAGTCCTGACCTCATTGGCTCAGTTGGTTGTGCATCCTCCCATGCACTGAAGTGTTGCAGGTTAGATTTCTGGTCAGGGCACATACCTTGTGGGCTCCATTCCCAGTAGGGGGTGTGCAGGAGATAGCCAATCCATGTTACTGTCTCATTGACGTTTCTCTCTCTCTCTTCCTCTCCCTTCCTCTCTCCCTCTAAAAAAAATAAATCAATAAAAATCAATAAAATCATATTTAAAGCAAACAAACAACCCCTCCCCCAGGAAAAATCAGAAACAGAAACAAAGAACAAACTGTTTGTTGCCTGTGGGGAGGGGGTTGCAAAGGCGAAGGCGACTAAGAGGTACAAACTTCCAGTTATAAAATAATGAGTCACAGAGATATAATGTACAGCAGAGGGAATGCAGTCAGTAATTTCATAACAACCTTGCATGGTGACAGATGGCTACTAGACTTACGGGTATCACACTGTAAGGTGTATAAATGTAGAATCACTGTGTTTCATACCTGAAACTAATATAATATTGTTGTCAACTAAACAGATTTCAATAAAACAAACAAAAGACAAGGCAGACTTCCGGAGCCCACACTAGACCAAGTGATCTGTGACCCGTGCCTTTAGGATGGGGCCTGGGAGTCTGCATTTCAATCAGCTTCCTAAGTGATTCTGTATAGGCACTGCAGTTTGGGGGTATTGACATAGATTGGCGGTTCTCGAACTCCAGCACATGCCCGACCACCTGGAGGGCTCCTGTGCACACAGCTTGCGGGCCCCGCCTCCGCAGTAGCCGATTTGGTATCTGGCGCGGGGCCTGAGAAGTTATTGTTAACAAGCTCCCTGGTGCTGCTGCTGGCTTTGGGGCCACACGTTGAGAACCACTGCTGTCGAGAGAAAATCTCTCCTCACCCAGCAATGTTTTGAAAAGCCAAGAAAGTGTAAAATTCCACTTACCATTCATCCACAGGATTGAACTAGCTCCTACCACCCTGTTACTCAGATGACTAACGCCGTGACCTTCTGCTCACCTCGTTAAATAACGTGGCGTTGTGAACGGTGATATGAAAAGAGATCTCACCTGGCCAGCCCTGATCTGGTACATTGTCCTGGTTCCCACTGTTTATATGATCATCAGTCCCGTCCTTTCCTCCTGTTTGGGGGTGACCTGCAGAAAACCATTCAGCCTTGTGTTGCCTTGAGCTTAAAAAACGAAAATCAGCCCCTTTCTTCACTTGCCATAAAGAGATACCCTGCAAAAAAAAAAAAAAAAAAGTGTACAAAGAAAGAGAAACCTGAAAATATTCAGAACTTCAGAAAGTGTTATTTTGGGGAGCTTTCTGGGACAGGATGTGCCCATCATTAGCTAAAGGAAGCCCAGCTTCTGATAAGCATTATTTTGCCTCACGCAGATCAAAGAGAGCCATTTATTGAAGGAAGGGATGGAAGTATTTGGGGAGGCCCTCCTACAGACTCCCGGTAAACAGGATAAGCCCTATCAATGAGTGTGTACAGGGCCAGGCCACCGTCCCCACGAACAATGGAGCAGCAAGAACAGAGGGTGGCAAGGAAAGAGCCTGGTCCTGACAAGACTGTCCTGCCAAGAGAATGGCGGTAAACAGGATTAGTTGTAATGAGATTATCAACTCCACTCGGGAGGTCAGCCTGCAGAGCTCAGTGCTGCATAAAGAGAAGACGCAGCAGTGTGTAGGGGAGAGGATTACAAAGCAGGGCCAAGGGCTTCCCCTCCCTCTCCCTCCGGCCCAGGGATGCCCTCTCTCCCGGGCTGGAAACGTAGTCACTGTAATTGCAAATACTGCTTTGCAGGAGCAGAAGAACCAGCAGCGAAAGCACTGGCACCGTGGTCTCAGGGATGCTGGCAGTGTCCGGAGACATCGGAGTTGTCACACCTGGGGAGGAAGCGGCTCCTTGCATCCGGGGCAGAGGCCGGGGCTGCTGCCCAGCATTCTGCCCGTGCCCAGGACAGCCCCCTGCAATACCCACCCAACCTACCTTTCTTTCTTTCTTTCTTTCTTTCTTTCTTTCTTTCTTTCTTTCTTTCTTTCTTTCTTTCTTTCTATTTCATGGAAATTTCTTCGCACAAATTTATAGGTTACATTTAATGATTCCTTTCTGGGTTCTGATTATAAAAGGCATATAAGCTCATTACAGAACATTTGGGGGAAAACTGGAAAGTGCAGAAGGATTAAACGTGTAATTACCATATCCTGTGTAACATTACTGCCAATATTTGGGTATGTTTCTTTCAAGATTTATGAAGATAAATTTAAGTTGGGATCATGCTGTTCATAAAATTCTACTTGATGTTTTTTAAAAATATTTTTATTACCCTTGATGCTATCTCATATGAATGCAGCTGTGCCATTAAATAGGCTTTGAAAACACAAGCTTAACAATTGCTTAATATTTCATCTTGGAATTTACTGTATCAGTTATCTGTTGTTGCATAGCAAATTACCCCAGAATTTAAGACAAGCATCTACCATGTCACAGAGTTTCTGAGTATCAGGAATTCAGGAGGGTCCATGGCCATGGGGGCCCCACACGCCATGAACTGCAGCTGGAACACAAGCTAAGCTGGCCAGATGCTGGACTCACTGGACTTGACCATGGAGCAGGGGCTCTGGGCAGTGGCTGGAATTCTAGCCCCTGCTGAGGACAAGACTGGGCTTTTTCCATGGAGGGATGGGTGGAAGGGAACCCCCGCGTCAGGAGTCCTTTCCCACAAGTATGGAGTAGCAGCCTGGCTCTCCCCTCAACGTCGGAATGCCTGAAGTTGATCTAATTTCCTCCGAGCGAATTGTCCTGCCCCGTACGGGGAAGATGCTGGGGCAGGTGGCTGATGAAGACTGAAGAAATAAACAACAGGTATGGCGAGAAGGATGCCCGAGATCTGGACTCCCAGGGGTAATACCATGCCCAGAACAGTCATTTTCCAGCTGGGACCCAGGGTCGCTCAGCCACCAGGCATGTAGATGCACCGCAGTGGCTCCAGGAGCAGGGGCAGGGCATGCAATGCTGGCTCTGCCCACAGACAGCCAGCTCGCCCTCTTTCTGGTCCCTAAGCTTCACCGGACCTACAGCCAGGAGAGGACGAGCACCTCCTCCAGTTATGCACTTCAGTGAAATGGGCCACAGAAAACACAGAGTGAGTCAGGGATATGGGCTTTTATAAATCCAAGACCTTTCTGTTCTCCTGTCTTAAAGATAAGCCAGTGGCCATGCCTAAGTCTCCAGGAAACACAGTTTGCAAACCACTGCCTCCAGGTCTGTGAGCTAAGGTAAGCAGTTTGGGTAAAGTGGCCGCAAATCTGACTCTCAGTGTTCTGGTGCCACCACTGAGTCTCCAGCCCAGTTACAGAACCCGAGGGGAATAAGAGCATTCTCAGAGATGAAGACCTCAGTGTGCAGGCAGGAGCAGGATCTGAAGGTTGGAGGGTGGAGTGGGAGCTGAGGCACAGCTCAGGGTCATGTCAGGCCAGAGGGCTTGTGCCCCAGGTGGTCTTTGAAGCTGTGGGTGTGGATGAAATTGGAGTGAGAAGAGGGCTGAGCATGAGAAACGGCAAACAATTCCACAATGTCTTGTCTTTTCACTTCACTTTTTAGGTGAAGCTTATGTTCTCAATTCTATTGCAGGTTCCTTGGGGTTAGGGGCATCTCTAGACACTTAAAATTTTTTTATTTATCATCTTAGTGTTTGGACAGAGTAGATGCTAGAATTCAGTGTAGTAAGTAAATAATTAAACTTGTTTTCTCCATTATTAAATTTTAGGAAAGAGCCTTCTTTTGGCCTCCATTCCCTTCAGTTTTAATGATTTGAGTTCTGCCTTCATCACGAGCCTGAAATGTCTCTTTAGCAAACTGACTTCAGCCTGGTCAAATCCATTGGCTTATGCTCCAGTCTCCTGTAAACTCTGCAGCATCCAGCATTCAGCACTGTGACACCACCTTCGCTTACCAGTTGCCTCCCCTGGTTTTCATATCACTGTTTTCTTGTTTTGATTTCATTTTTTTATCCTCACCTGAGGATATGTTTTCATTAATTTTAGAGAGAGAAAGAGAAAGGGGGGAGAGAGAGAAACATCAATGTGAGAGAGTAACATGGATCAGTTGCCTCCTGTACCCACCTGGTCAGGGGTCGAACCTGTAACTTAGGTATGTGCTCTGACTGGGAATTGAATCTGCAACCTTTTGGTGTATGAGACAATGCACCAACTGACTGAGCCACCCAGCCAGGGCTCTCCTCTCCTTTTTTACACTTTTCCTTGACAATCTCATCCATGCTCTCGGCTATGGCTTCTATCTTTCCTGATCATTTTGGGCCCGATCATTGCTGGCCCTCTGGAATAGAGAGAAGGAGCTGAGCGCATGCACCTTTTAAAAAAGCTGCTAGGAACTTTGTTGGATGCTGGAAGCCAACACTGGTCTGACGGAGTGGACGAGGATGGAGGCAGAGAGGGAACACAGCAGGAAGGTTGACATTAGGGGGGGTGATCAACCAGAACACAAACTTGAAGAACTGGAGTAGAATTAGGAAGTGGAAGAGATGTGAGGTACAGGCAGGTCTGATGTCAGTTTGAGATTTCTCTCTTGGACGCTGAGTTCTGATCATGGCACTGCTCTTCTCCAGGTTAGTGTCCTCCTTCTAAAATCAGGAACGGCAGGTACGCACCAGTTTCCAGACCACATGCCCACGAGGCTTTGCTGTATCACTCTACTGGGCCCTCCCTGCTGCTTCCTCCACGCTCACCTGGCATTTATTGTCTAGGGTCTACATTTGGCTGGCTTCTTTTCATTTCCTTTTTCACTTTGCTGGGTGATCTTATCCACTCCCATGGCTCGCGATACTATTTTTTGGTTGAAACTCCCAGATATACATCTGCAGCCTAAACTCGAGACCTGTATTTCTATTGATTCCATAAAAACCTGAGCACCAACGTGCCCCACACTGAAGCCATTCTCCTCCTCCAAGCTGGCTCTGTTCCTCTGCCTGTTGTGTTTTTTTTTCCTAATAATGATACAAACAGCTGCCTGGTCATCCAAGCCAGGAACTGGGGAGTCATCTTGGACTCATCTTCCTCCATCTGTAAGTCAATTTTGCCTCTTAACCATTTGTTCATTTGGTCACACTCTTCCTTCTCCCCTGCTGATTTCTTGGTTATGCCCCATCATCTCTCACCTGCCTATCTCAGCAGCTTCCTAACCAGTCACTTGTGTCCAGTTTTACAAGCCCCCAATCCATCCTCCATGCCACGCGATACTTTTCAAAGCGGGAAGCTGATGATCTTACTCCATGGTTTGATGACTTCTCATTGCCTAGCCCCAGATAGAATTTAGACACAATCCCTAATACACATCTCCTTCCTGGCTCGACCCCTTCCTTCTAGGCTTATTTACGGTCATTTTCCAAGTAGTACTTCAGGCTCCATCGCGCCTAGTGGCAATCTCCCAAGCAGCATGCTTTCCTGACCCCCTGCCTTGGCATGGCTGCCCAGGAGCTGGAATGCCCATTCTTTTCCTTTTCCTTTTCCTTTTTAACATTGTTTAACCACAATATTTTTTATTAGGGATTTTAAAGGTAACTAATTCTATTTTTTTCAATTACAGTTGACATTCAATAATATATTAATTTCAGGAGTTTTTTGGATATGTCTCCTCAGGCAAGGGAAACAAAATAAAAAAAATAAACAAATGGGACCATATCAAACTAAAAAAAAAATTTGCACAGCAAAGGAAACCATCAACAAAATGAAATGGAAGAAGATATTCACCAATATACATCCAATAGGGATTAAAATCAAAACATATAAAGAACGCATACAACTTAACGCCAAAAAACCAAATAATCTGATTTTAAAAAATGGGCAAAAGACTTGAATAGACATTCCTTCAAAGAGGACCTACAGATGGCCAATAGACATATGAAATGATGCTTAAAATATTAATCATGAGAGAAATGCAAATCAAAACCACAATGAGCTATCACTTCACATCTGTCAGAATGGCTATCATCAACAAATCAACAAACAAGTGCTGGCGAGGATGTGGAGAAAAGGGAACCCTCGTGCACTGCTGGTGGGAATGCAGACTGGTGCAGCCACTGTGAAGAACAGGAAGGAGTTTCCTCAAAAAATTAAAAATAGAACCATCATATGACCCGACTAGCTCACTTCTGGGTATTTATCCAAAAAAATCCAAAATACTAATTCAAAAATAGATACGCATCTCTATGTTCGTTGCAGCATTATTTGCAATAGCCACGCTATGGAAATAACCTAAATGGAATGCCCTTTCCCTTTGTGCTGATGGAGGCCAGCTCGTCCTTGAAAACTCAGTTCTTGCTTCAGCTTCTCTTTGAAGCCTTCTCTGACATTTTCTAGATCTGTCCACTTCCTCATCCCTTGTACACACCTGTAACCTAGCACTTAGTGGACTGAATTCTAACTCCTTGCTTAGGTTTGTATCTTCTCCATAAAATCTGGAGGGCAGGGCCTTGTCTCAGGGTCTCTCCCTGCAGCTCACACAGCACTTCTAAACTCTGCTCTCGAGTTCCCACCCCACAACTTCCTAAAAGGTCTTCCTGACACAAGAACTGGTGGTCAGATGTGTTTGAGGAAAGTGGCATGTTGACAATACACAGGAGCTCAGTGAAGTCTTTCAGCAGAAAGATCTAGTTTAACTCCTTCTCTCCAGACCCAGGGCAGTGGGAGAGCCTACGCAGAACCTTCTAACACATGTACCAGAGGCCAAGATGGAGACGTACCCAGGTGACCAGGGAGCAGAGGAGGATTGGCCCAGGCTCAGGGGCAGCAGCATTTCTAGAGGAAGTGACCTCCATCCCTCCCAATAGAATAGTCAGCAATTTTTTGAAAATTTGTTTTTATTGATTTGAGAGAGAGAGGAAGGGAAAGGGATAGAGAGATAGAAACATCGATGAAAGAGAAACATAAGATTTGCTGCCTTCTGCATGCTCCCAACTGGGGATCAAGCCCACAACCTGGGCATATGCCCTGACCGGGAATTGAACCTGTGACCTCTTGGTTCATGGGTCGATGATCAACCACTGACCGGGCATAGTCAGCAATTTAATCCCCAGGAGGGAAATGCTGATGCCCTAATACTTCCAGAGACTGAACGTCAGGGTTGGATGTGATCATCAGAAGAGTTTAAAGAAAGTCAAAGTCTTCCAGGATGTTCTCGTCTCATATTCATTCCTGTGGTCAGACTCAGCTTTGAACTGGCCTGCCGCGGGCTGAATCACATCCCTAAACTCAGTGCGCTTAACGCCTTGCATCTACTATCCTATTGTTGATATTTTCCTGTGCATGGCCTAGTGGTCTCCAGTCACAATGCTTTAGGCTTTCGAAGGCAGGCAGGGGTTCTCCCATAGACTGCAAGCCCCGAGCACACAGGGCACCGGAGGAATGTTTATTGAATGCAGGAAACATAAGGATAATTTAATATTTCCTATTTGCATTGAGGCAGATGTGATGACGCAGAGCCTGAGCTCAGGTACGTCAAACCCCTGGGGGCATGTATTGCAACGGCTGAGGCTGAGGGGAGCAGACCCTTTCCTTCACTTCTGCCCAGAAGGAAGTGAACTCACTAGTTTCTATTTAACTCCCAGACCTGCGGATGGGAGGAAGGGGCCTGTTGGCATCTCCGACTTGGCTATCCAGCACACTGCCCCAAAGAAGGCCAATTGTTTTAAAGACATCAAACTGTATTTCCAGTTTTGGGTGAGCACTGCGCCCAGTGTCTGGATCGGAATCCTGGCTTCATCACTTGCTGCCTCTATGACGTTGGGCAAATTACCTGACCTCTTGATGCCTCAGTTTTCTCATCTGTAAAACAGGGGTGATTATCATAGTACCTACCTCCTAGGACTCTCATGAGGACAACCTGAGTTACAATGCATGTGGGATTTAGAAGAGGGCTTGGCATGTAGCAAGTGCTATGTGTGTTTGTAAAATCAATCGATTAATATTAGTTTCTAGGTTGGGCCAGATCCAAGACGATACAAAGGATCATGGCCAGAGAGTGCAAATTATCAGTAGTGCCGGCACCTACTGGGGAAAAGTAGGAATAAGAGTCATTTCTTCTGTTGTTTAATTTCATCCCCGACAACCTACAAAGTGGGCATCATTTTCATGTCCTTAGAGGAACCAGGCTCAGAGGCGGGCATGTGCAATGCTGTGCAGCTGAGTTAGGGGATGGATCCAGCCCTCAAATCCATGCCTGTTTCACTCACAAACCCCATCCTTTCTCATCCAGTAACACTTTCTCTCAGGGGGGTGTTTGTGTTAGAGGCAACCCAACACTTCTATGACTCTCTGGTCAGGAAGCAGTTCATAAGCCTCTTTAAAAAACAACAAAAAAACATTTTTATTGATTTCAGAGAGGAAGGGAGAGGGAGAGAGAGATGGAATCATCAATGATGAGCCTCTTAAATCACATAATTCATGTTGCTTCCCACCTATATGTTTAAAAGTCATTAGTACTTTTATTAGAAAAGTTAAACTTGGTCCAGCCCGCGTGGCTCAGTGGTTGAATGTCAGCCTACGAACCTGGAGGTCATAGTTTGATTCCCGGTCAGGGCACATGCCTGGGTTGTGGGCTCCATCCCCTGTGTGGGGCGTGCAGGAGGCAGTCAATGAATGATTCTCTCTCATCATCGATGTTTCTATCTCTCTCTCCCTCTCCCTTCTTCTCTGAAATCAATAAAAATATATATTTTTTTAAAAAGAAAAGTTAAACTTGCACATGACCCCTTTGTTTCACACACTACAATAAAAAGCAAGCCTGTCTCGCCTTCACATTCTCCATTCCCCAAATCTCGGGCAACATTTCAAAAACAAATGCAGAGACCGCTTTATTTATTTTATTGTTTATTGTGATTAGCTCTACCACTGCCTCCCATGTGGATGTTTCTTCCAGAAATGAGCTCTGCATTTATAAACATTTTAAATATATACAAATGAGAGGGCGCTTTCCTCGTGTTACAGGCTTCCTCGCTTACACCCCAATGTACAGGTGAGGAAGAGGAGGCCCAGGCGTGACTCAGCAGCTCGCACAGCTCCCCTGCGGGTCGGCCTGGGCTTCTGTCTGATGCACTTGGTTGAATTTCTATTCAGTATTGTTGCTGAGGTCTTATTGTGAGGAACATGCTCTTTGGGATTGCTGCTTATCTCTAACTTAAAAAGAAAAGGTTTTTTTTTTTTTTTCTGTTTGTTTTTTCAACCTTCAGCTTCCATGACCTTAAAAAAAAAGTAAACACAAGCTGAGCTGATCTAAAAGGAGCCTGTTTGCAAGGTGATCTGGGACCTGGATCGCGACCAGCTCAACTTTGGTGTAAGGTTCTCCAAACACATTTTTCCAAGTGGCAATTGGTTCATTTCCATTGACACACTCCGGTGGTAAAATGGCAGTCTGGGACGTCAGGAGGGGAGCTAGAGAGCTAATGGATTTTTTTAAACTTTGAAACGTAGGCACCATTTATTATCCTTGTATTTAGCCAAATGCATATTTAAGGCTAGAACTGCTGAAGACAGCATTCTAATAGTGTATAGTTTTTATTGAGATTGATATTTGATGGACCAGACAATCTTTAACATCACTTTTTGCTTCAAAATGCATGATTCTCTATAAAAAGAAAGTCATTTGCTCACTAAACCTGGAAAGCCTGGTGAATTGTGTAAAAGAGCTCTGGAAAGTATTCCTGAATTGTTTTTTGTTTGTTTCAAAGAGTGTAGTGCACACATAAAAAAATACGCACTGTATTGCACATTGTTTCCCAACGCCGTAACTCCCTTTGTCAATGCAGACACAGTCTTTGTAGATGTGATCTTTCTGTATGAGACTATCATAGAAAAGCACAGAAGAAATGCTGGTCCCTCCCGAATGGAAATGGTAGAATGCCGTGATTTAAATTGTGAAGTTAGGACTAATCTCTTAGGCTTTGAAAATCGCTCCCTCTCATTTTCTCTAACCCCCTCTCCTCTTTTATCTGAGGAGGGAGAGTGAAGTAGGTAGATATGACTTTTAAAGTCCCAATGCAATGCCTATGACTAATGAGACATGAATGGTAGTGCTTAGTGCACCTTGAGGAGATCTCAAAGCAAAGTCTGTTCCTTTCATTCTATTAACTTACTCCCCAGGGGTCCCACCCTAGCAAGCACAGCTCCTTCTCATTGGCCGTCCTCGGCAGTCCAATCCAACTGTGACATTTTAGAACTTCAAGAGTGGCATTCAAGTCCCCTGTGAACCCTTGGCCATGCCTCCTCTCTCCCCCAGCCCCAGTCAAGGTTAACAACACCTTCCCTCTCCCTGAAGGGTCTGCAGCTGCTCCCGCCTCCTGGCTGCCTCACATCACTCCATAATCTGTAGCCTCCGTGGAGTCTCTCCCGCCCGCCACAGGGTGCTGGCTTGGAGTCACGGCCACTCTCATCGCTCTTAGTCATGGTTTCTATGACCACCTGCTGCCTTGTCCCCAGTGCCCACTTCTTCCAGTGTCTTCCTCCACAGGCATACTTGCCTCCCTTTGCTTACAGCAGCCATGCCGTCCCTGTCACCACCAGGCCTTCTGCTATCTCTAGGACATGTCAACCGGTGACCCTTGCTCCCCTAGAAGAGCAATGTCTGGAGACAGTTTTGGGTTGTCACATCTGGGGAGGGGAGAGCTGTGGGTCCCTAGTGGGTAGAAGCCAGGGCTGAGGCTGAACATCCTACCTGGACAGACAGCCCCTCAGAACAAAGGAGTCTCCAGCCCTAAATGTCAGCAGAGCCCAGGCTGAGCCTCCTGCTCTGGGAGACAGTGGAGGCCTTGATTCTCTTCTTGCACTTTTGGCAGAAAGACAACAACAAAACAAAACACAATCTGTCCTCCGGGCACATACCTGGAGCCTGCTGTTCTCTTCCTCGCTTCTCAGCTCGGGATCTTGTGGACCCAGCCTTTCCATCAGGCCTGGGTCCCTCTCCTCCCGGGGCCGGGGCTGGGACAGGGCGCTCCACCTGGGGAGAGAACCATTTCAGACCAGCGGTTTTCAGCGCTGGCTGCACATCAAATTCACGTCATTTCAAAGACTTAGAATATTTAGAAAACACATACTCAGAATTCAAATTAAACTGGTGTGGGGTGGCGTCTGAGTGCTATTTTTTAGAACCACCCTCCCACCTCCCCCGATAATAACACTGTGCAGCCAGAGCTAGTGCCCACAGGACTGGCAGCCTGTTGAATGCGCAGAACAGACCTGCCCAGAGAGCCGGAGGAAGTTACACCTGGACCTGTTAGCACTAGGGGAGGAGAAAAGTCTTAAAACTATGGTCAGCCTGAGTCATCGGGGCAAATTCGGATTCTTGGATGGTCGTTGTTCAGAGTCTTTCTATATCTCAAACTGGGGCTTACACTAATTTTAAATATTTATCAAAACCAGGAAATGAGGGTAAAAGCTATCTTCGTAATTAAGCAGTCTCTGCTAGCTATTTATGAGTCACGGGGAACAATGTTTTTATCTTCTTACAGGAAGATAAAGTCACCCTGAACTAAAGCTTTGAGAGGAATCGTCGTTTATGAAAATAATGGGGTGGCATCATAAATCACAAACGTTGTCTCTATGATATATGACCACTCTAATTCTGTACATTTCCTCCCTGTTTCAATACAATGGAGTCTTTATAATACAAATTAATCTGGCATTAACCTTGTCGTCCTTAGTCCGCTTTCCCTAATGAAACTGAAAATAGTAAGCCTGTCAGAGAAAGATAAGTATCACATGATCTCACTTGTATGTGGAATCTAATGAACAAAATAAACTAATGAATAAAATAGAACCAGAGACAAAGAAGCATGAAACAGACTGGTGAATCTCAGAGGGAAGGTGGGAGTGGGAGGAGGGAGGGGAGTGATTAACCAGGGAACTTATATGCATAGATGCATAACCCTTGGACACAGACAATAGAGTGGTGAAGGCCTGGGAGGGGCGGGTGTAAGGTGGAGAGGGTCAATGGGATAAAAACAAACGAACAACAAACAAACAAACAGAGACATCTGTAATACTTTGAACAATAAATTTTTTAAAAAAGAAATGAAAATAAAAATACTTCTCAATGCTCAGGAATCTCATTAAATAATATGTAACTCAAGTAAATCATATCTAATTTCTCCTTCTCCTCCTCCTCCTCCTCCTCCTCCCCCTCCCCCTCCCCCTCCCCCTCCCCCTCCCCCTTCCCCTCCCCCTCCCCCTCCTCCTTCTCATTCTCCTTCTTCTTCTTCCAAAGCCACACACTCAGCATTCTATAACGAAGTAAACATTGGATGTCTAGTTCATGCCATGGGACCATTTTAGCAAGTCACTGCACCTCTCCCGACTGCTTCCGTGTCAGGAATATGACGGTGCCACCAGGTGACATGTAAAATGATTCTCAAATTCAAATTAGCAAGAAGGCAGATTACCAGTCTGGCAACCCTAAAGAACAGCAAAGTGCCTGGTTTATTGCCTTGGCATTTAGTGTGGAAACATGCTATATATCAATCAACAAAATTGTCCTGAGTACTCTCTTAACAAACAAAAAAAAGTGTGGGGTGTTGCTATGGATACTTCAAAGAAATAGTACTATATCTCCATGGTTTTACTATCAATAAGGTTGGAGAGATACAGTTACATCAGATAAGAACATCCAGATGTGCCCACTGGTATTTCCTTAAGTCAGTGAATGTTTACTGGGAACCTATTGCATGAGTTAGCTCCTCACCTAATGAGTATCACAGATAATAGTGCTGATATGTTTGGGGAAAAGCTGTCACTTTTCTTCATTCGTATATAAACTATAGTAATACACTGCATTCACTCTCCAGTGAGTAGCATGGTGTTATCCACTATCTCAAGTATCTTTCATGGACCTAACTTACTGCTATGGAAAGAGCACGGGTTTATCTTATTCTTGGGTAATTCCGGGAGTCCCTTCCCTGTCACCTGCTCCTCCAGCTGAGATCACCACCTTTGTTGTGTCCCACAGGCTGTTTCTAAGCTGAGAGCTGGTGGTCATCAATAATTTGATAGCGAATTTAATTAAATGTGCATTGATTGAGAGCTGTGTAGGAGATGTGCATCGCGAGCATTGTGTTAAATGCTGGCAATACGGAGCGTAAAAATCATTTATACCCTGCCTGAGTAGTTTATAGTCAAGCAGGGAAATAATTCAATTATGATACACATGATAGATATGCAGTGATAAGGCCTGTTCAATGTTCAGGGGTAGCTCATTCATTCATTTATTCATTTAACAAATATGTATCTAGTGCCTGTTTCCTCCAGACACCATCCAAGTGGGTACTATACACTGGGGAGAAAAAAAAAACCAGACACGGTCTCTAACCTTATGGAGCCTGCAGATGAATGGAAGAATAGATAAGTGGATGAGCAAACAGCAAAAACAGTATGTAATTTCCAAAAATGCTAAGTCCCATAAAGGAACAAGCAAGGCACAGAATAATGCGAGGGGTGGACCTACGTTCTCAGCATCTCAGCTGAGACCTGAAGAACAGAAGAGCCCATCATGCAAAGAGCAGAGGTGAGGGCCCCGAGTCAGGGGCACGGCACGGCGAAGGCTGGGAGGCAGGAGTGAGGGTGGCGTGCCTGGGGACCTGAACTGGGTTCTGTGGTTAAAGGGGTGAGCAGCGGGAGTGAGTCTGGAGGGAGGTCAGCCACGGCTTTGTGGATCAGATAGAGAATTTATTTAAAACCCAATGAGAAGCTGTTGAAGGATATTACATTGGGGGAGGACAAGCATCTAAGTTTTAGACATTTACTCTGGGCACTACACAGAGACCGCATGGGAGTGGAACATTTGTGGTGATGGGGACACCATCTGAGAGGTTGAGGTGACGTGGGCTGGGCTGGTGGCAGTGGGCAGGCAAAAAACTATGGCTGGATGTGAGGAGGGAGGGAAAGAAAAGACCCATATGAAGGGGTCAAGGAGGCTACTGTACACACAAGCATAGATCTTGGGGAAGAGTACAGGGTGGGGACAGCGATGAACATGCTTCTGCCAACTGCAGGGCGTCAAAGGGTAGGAGCAGACTAAGTCACTCGTGGAATTAAAAAGAGGGAGCCCTGTCCCCAGTCACTGCAACCTTCCCAGGAGCTGAACAATGTGCTATGTTCGGGTTCCATAAACATTTTCATGTCACCAGTGCATATAAAGCACCTGCTGTGGATGAATGGGCCAGAGGACACCTTGACCCAAAGGGGAGGTAGAGGGCAGATTTCCTGGAGGCAAAGGGAACACACACTTCAGGCTCCTTCACCAGCACGACACCTACAAGGCCCTGGATATGATTTTGTATTTGTAGGTTAGGCTTTTTCTTTTTCTCTGGAGAGCCTCCAAGTTCCTAAAGTTCAGGCCCCACAACATGGGGCTCTGCCCCTGGTGGGGAGCTTCAGGAACAGAACATACCATCAGAACAGAACATACTATCAGGAACCACCAATGCCCTGGCAATGCGGTGGCCAACGGAGCCTTTAGATTAGATTACCTCTGTGCTGGGTCAACTAGAAGTTGTGGGCAAACATATACTTTGCAGAAAAGCTTTCTGTTCAAACTTATCCCCTGACCTATTCACATGTGCCCCAACCAGGAAGTTGGTGATAGCACTGTGAAGGGGAAGGGCAAGGCCTGGGTCAAGGCTGGGAAGGGGATGAGCCATGGGCATCACTCCGGCCATGAGAACACCCTGTGGGTAGTCGACAGAATGGACTCACCAGGCAACCAAGAGCTCATCTAGTTCGCCGAATCCAAAACGTTTGAAGAAGAGTGGAAAGAGTAAAAATGGTCAGGCAGACTGGCTGCATAATCCACAGGGCCCAGTGCTAAGTGAAAGCGTGGTGGGCCTGCTGTTCAAGAGTATTAACAATTTCAAGATAATGGCAGCAGAGCATGAACCCAACAGCCGGCACCGTTTTGAGCAGGGGCCCGATGTGGTGCCACAGGTCACCACTCACGAAGTCAGCCCTGGGAACAGAAGGAACTTCGGCGCAGGGTTCTCACATTTATTGGGCATGTTCACAATTCATTTTGCCTTCAGAACTTCACAATTCATTTTGCCTTCAGAACTGCTTTGTGAGAGAAATATTATTATTGACACTTCACAGCTGAGCAATCAGGTCCTAAAGGGATTGTTTGCACATGCACGCACAGGTTGTACATTGGTGTCCAGAAGGGACCAGAAGTCACTGCCCAAGTGTCATAGGCTCACTTAACAAAGATGTCAAAATGGCTTGATGAGCCCTGTGAACCACAATTGAGACAGTAAATAGGAAACGGAACCCCCCTGGTCCTTTTCCACTTCCCTGAACCCTTCAGCTATGAACTAGTGCAAGGAGGTTGTCATCCCAGCGAAAGTTTCTAGACTTTCCGGTTTTAGTATTTAGCTGCTCTGGCTGGCCTAGGGTTAAATGACTACTGCTTTATTTGCAACTTATTTATATTAAAAGTGAAAGGTCAAATTCACACAGGGTGAAATAAAGGGCTCATTATAAACATGCAAACAAACGCAAGTGTTCGCTGCCAAAAATATCCAAACAAACCAAACCAGAAACAAGAAATATCTCCTTGGCTCAAATGGTGCCGTTCTTCCACAGAGATGAAAGGAAATCCTGAAATTCAAGACCAAACTCAAGCAAGTACAAATTTTATGTTGCTCCTTAGTGGACACCAGGTTAAGGGAGAATTGATACACTGGCTAATTGAAGCACCGTGGACACCCACATTACAAACTGAGGCCAAAAGATCTATTAAGGCATTGGAATTTTCTAGCATTTTCTAGCAGTCTCCAAACTGTCCTATTGTCACTCATGCTTGTTTATTTGCACACACTATAAAGCATAGTTAAAATTCCTTTTATAGAAAGAAAGATTCCTTTATTTACCTGAGTTCAAACATATAGACAACATGCTTACACATGAACTTCACACATAGGTGCTCTTAGCCTTGTTTTAGCATGGAGAGTAACGGGAGGACCGAGACGGCAGATGTGTGATTTTTAAAGTGCATGTGGATCTGACGTGATCATCACCAAGGAGACATGGCCTCACATCAACATGAGGAACTGGAAGTGAGCCCGTCATGCACTGGTGCCAACTCCGTGGTCCTAGAAACTGGTGAAACGGGTTTGGTACTGACTTTGAACTACACACATGAACCTCGGGGCTTCCACCGAGAAGAGAGTTTACTGGATTGTGGTTCTGGGACCTTTTCTGAGAAGAAGGCGGAGATAGAAACTGGCATCTGTTCTTTCACCCACTACAAGGAGCAGGCAAGCTTACCAAGTCCATTGCTCGACACGAGGAAAGTAGGATATTGAGCTAAGTAAAATGAGTTAGACAGAGAGGAGAATGTAAACAGAGAGGAAAATGGTGGTGCAAATAATAGGAAGGGGCTCACAGGTGGGTGGTGAAAATGGGGTGATGTTGGTCAAAGGCACAAACTTCCAGTTATAAGATGAATAAGTTCTGGGAATCTAATATACAACATGGTGACTATAGTTAACAAGCCTGTTTATAGATTTGAAAGTTGGGAAGAGACTAGATCATGAATATTTTCACCACAAAAAAGAAATGGTAGTTATGTGACACGAAGGAGGTACTAGCTAACCCTATGGTCAATCATTTTGTGATATATAAATGTATCCAATCAACCCAATAAGTTATCAAATCAAAACCTTAAAATTATACAGTGTTGTATGTCCATTATATCTCAACTAAATTGAAAAATAAGATTCATTAAAAAAAAAAAAGGCAACTGCCAAGCTGTTTCCCAGAGAGGTCGTACCATTTTGCATTCCCAATTCCTGTTCCTTCAGACCTTGGAGAATGCTTAATTTCATCAGTTTTTTTCACAGTAGCCATTCCAAGAAGTGTTCTGGTATCTGATCAGATTTTCATTTTACATTTCCCTAATGACTAAACAACTTGTGCATCTTTTCATGTGCTCATGTGTCATGCACACGTCTTCTTTGGTGAAGTGTCTTTTCAAATGTTTTTTTCACTTTTCAAAAATTGGGTCAGTTGTTTTCTTATTATTGAGTCTTTTTATTTTTAATTTGGAAAAAGATGTTTACTATGCATATATGCAACTTATAGCTAGAATATTTTTTAAAATGTCTACATATTTTTTTAAAGCAGACTAAGAAGAAAAATGGGCAAAAACTTATTTACAAAAGAAGATATTCAAGTACTACATAGCCTATGAAAGTTTGCTTGATTTTATTAATAACTAGGGATATGAACACTGAAATTACAACGTGATCCAAAGTATTCCTGTCCTGGCATTAGCAAGAATGTGGAGCAGCAGGAACTCTAACACGCGGCTGCTCAGGGCGTATATTTGTGCAACCATTTTTATTGAGTCTTTAGAGTTCTTTATGTATTCTGGATACAAGTCAGATATATGCTTTGTAAATATTTTTCTCACAATCTATGGCTTATCTTTTCATTCTCTCAACAGTATCTTTTGAAGAACAGAAGTTCTTAATTTTAATGAAGTCCAGTGTATCAATCTCTTCTTTTATCGATCATGGTTTTGGTGTTGTATCTAAGAAATATGCCTATGAAGAATTTCTCCTATGTTTTCTTAGAGAAGAGTTATTGTTTTGGCTTTTTATTTAAGTCTCTGATCCATTGGTATGTGGTATGAGGCATAGGTTACAATAGATCAATTGTTTTTTGCATATGATCATCCAGTTGCTCCAATACCATTTGTTGAAAAGGCTATCCTTCCTGTAGGGCCATGGTTGGCAAACCGTGGCTCGCAAGCCACATGCAGCTCTTTGGCCTCTTGAGTGTGGCTCTTCCACAAAATACCACGTGCGGGCGCGCACATACAGTGCGATTGAAACTTCGTGGCCCATGCGCAGAAGTCGGTATTTTGTGGAAGAGCCGGTATTTTGTGGAAGAGCCACACTCAAGGGGCCAAAGAGCCGCATGTGGCTCGCGAGCCACAGTTTGCCAAGCCGCAGTTTGCCGACCACTGCTCTAGGGAATTGCCTTTTTTACCTTTGTCAGAAATCATTTGCTTGTGTATATGAGGATGCACTTCAGACTTTCTAGTCTATTTCATTGACTTGTTGCTCCATCGTGGCTGGAAGCAGAAGTCTGGGCTCCAGGCAAAAGCATCTTGAGTGGACACCGGCAGCCTTGTGAAGTGGCATGCCACCCATCTATTCTCTTCTTTCTCTGCAGTGGACAGGAATAAAGGAGAAACCCTGGCGTGTATGGAAACGGGTTAGCGGAGATGGAAAGGCAGGATTCATTTTTTCCCCTGCAAGTGGAGAAGTTGTTTTGCACACCCCCACCCATATACTATTTCTCTAAACAACGCTCATGCTGCCTCAGGATTTCCGTCATAGGCTACCCACCCATGGTTTGAGGCCCTCAGATGCTCACATCTTTTGTTTAGAGCCTGGAGCTACGTGAAGGCCAGACTCTGGCTAGCGCCTTGGAAGATAATCTTTCTTGGTTCATGCCTATGGGTTAAATTAAGAAGCTGATTCATTTCTACTGGTTTCGCTAAACTGTTGGGTGCTGTTCACCAATGGCCATTAACATGTCAGTGGCATCGCTGTATAAATCCTATCTTCCGTCTGTGAAAGGAATACCGATTAGTGTGACTACACCTGAATCCAATTAGCGTTGCCTCTTTCCGTCTAATTTTTTAAATGTCATTTTGTTAATGTGAATTTTAATAGTGATTTATGGCAACAGCATTCCTTTACCTCCTCACGTTACCAGGTAACTTCTTGAGGTCAAAGAGCAGTAAGAGCCGCCTTGCTCATAATTCTCCCGCTTTTTCATTTCCTGTGGTAATATTTTTGTTACATTTTTAATCTTCTACTTTCCATCACACTTAACTGTGCCCCATTCTCAGGCTGACTTAGCGTGCTCTTCATGTCAGATTTTACAAAGCACATGTTTCCTGGAAGGGCTGTTCTCCATTAGCCGGGGAGGACAGGAAATGGTCCTGTCCTAGGCCTGAGCCGAGAGTTCACACCGAGTTATGTAACCCCGCGGGTTGATCGAAGGCTTTCGTTGGCGTAGAGGGACAGTATCAGCTTAAAAGCAGCTTGGACATCTCTAAAGCGGGGGAGGGAGGGGGAGCCCTGATAAGCACATCCAATTAACTATGTTTTCTGCCCTGGAATTTGTTATGAATCCTGACATTCCACAATCCGCATAGATAAGCACCAAACAATTACCAGAAAAATAACGCTGCAGTGTGGGAAATGGCACCCTCCCAGCCTGAAGGAGCCAGTGAGCCTCCGGCCACTGGAGAATCAGTAAAGCACAGGGGAGAGCCCGCTGTGACAGCCTGGAGGAAGCTCTTGGAGTCCAGGGATCGGAGGCATCAAGATTGCTGTGGTTCAGAGCACAAGTTCAAGGGCATGGCAACCTGGGTTCAAACCTCGATTCTGCTACTTTCTAGCTGTGTGAATTGGGGCAAATTACTTAACCTCTCTGTGTCGCCATTTTGCCTTCTTTAGCTGTAGACATAATAGTTCTACATAGGAATATTGTCCCGTGACAACTCACTTAAAATAAGTTAATATATGAAAACCCTGAGACCAGTGCCTGACATATACCGTTGTTAGTTGCTATTACCTTTTTGTTTAGAAATTGAAATATATTTGACATATAGCATTGTATAAATGTAAGGTGTACAACATGGTGATTTGATACATTTATATATTGCACTATGATTGCCATTGTAAAGATAGTGCTGTACCATGTAGCACAATTATTATTTCTTTTTTGTGGTGGGAATAATGGAGATCTACTCTCTTAGCGAGTCTGGTGATTATGATACAATGCTGCTGCCAATGTTCCTGTGCTGTGCATTTGACTACCAGACTTGTTCATGCATAGTTGCAAGTCTGGGCCCTTAAGCAACATCTCTCCATTCCCCCATCCCCAGGTCCTGGTAACTGCCATACTACTCTTCCGTTTTTTATGAGTCTAACACTTTTAGATTCCACATGTACGTGATATTACTTGGTATTTGTCCTCCTCCGTCTGACTTACCTTATTTAGCAGGGTGACCTTGAGGTCTTATTGAGGGTTTAACCAGGGTCAGATCTGTGCGGTTTAGTATGGTGGCCGCTAGGCACCTGTCACTATGAAGTGCTTCAAATGTGCCCAATGTGACAGCATAATTGAATTCTGAATGCTGTTTAATTTTAATTTAAACCAATGCTTGACTCTGTTACTGGAATAATTGTAAATAACTTGAACAATTTGGACATGTGAACGTACTTTTTCAAATATAAATTTTATGAAATCTAAGTATAGATGTTTTGATGTTCAGATTATGAAGATAAAGTACAAGGGAAAAGACTGAAAAAATATCTCATTGGTATTTTTAAAATACTGATTGTATGCTGAAATAATACTATTTTGAATATATTGGGTTTAATAGATATGAAAACTATTTTCCCGTGTTTCTTTTTACTTTTCAAATGTGGCTCCTGGAAGATAGTACACATCGCACTGAACAGGGCTGGGCCATGTTATGAGGGAGCTTATTTGCTCTGCTAAAATGTTTGGACTTTATCCTAAGTGCATTGGGAAGAAACAGGATCAAATTTACATATTACATATTTACATATCAGAAAATTCACCCTGGCAGCTGTGTGGGAAATGGAATTGAGGGAAATAAAACCAGAGCTATGGAGATCTATTCGTTTCAGAAAAATAGCAAGAAAACTCGTGGTCTGAGTTGTGGATGGCAGTGTGGATGGGAAGTGGCTCGTTGGACAGGTGGCTTCCCTCGGTAAGCCCAGGTAAGGGGAGTCCAAGTTGCCGCCATGGGGTGTGGCTGGGGAACAGGATAGATTCTCTGAGACAGAGCCTAGAGGGCAATTGGAGAATATCATTTAACTGTCAGACTAAGTCCCTGCAAGCAAACCAACCTGATCCCTTCCACTCTGATAATTCCACTGAAGAGGCTCCTACAGCCAAAACATTGCTCTTAGGAACTACTGGCTCTCCTATGCTTTCCCAAATCGGCTCCTAAGTGAAGAAGCATGAAATGAAGTCCAAAACCTGTCTCTCTCTACTTGTCATTTTAAAAACAACCAACAAACCAGACATATTCCAATATGGTCACTGCCGTTTGGTGAATGTAGTTAACAGTCCTCACCTGTACTCACAGAGCTTCCAGGATTCAAAGGGACTGTTTCTGAAATGGGGATGGAGGAGAAGAGCCTATGGAGACATTCCTCCCTAAGGGGGAACGCATTTCCATGGAAAGCTCGCTGGCTGGGAATCCTGCCACACCTGCCCTGGCCCCAGGCCCCACCTCGCTCCCTTCTAAGTCCTGGCATGCGGAAGGCTCGCACTCAGTGCCTGCTGAACAGATGACGTTTACTGAACTCCTCGGAGCCTCAGTTTCCTGATCTGTATAAATGGGATGATTGTTTTCACTGCGAACAGTAGTTTTGCAGATCAGATAATCTCCTACATAAAGTGGCACTTAACTGCCATTTGTTAAATGATAGTAATTATGAGTACATCTTGAATAAAGTGAAAGCAGTGGGTGAGGTTCTTTGTGATATATTTCAAATACTGCATGTGGCCCCCTATGTATTCAGACTACCATTCTGGACATTTCCAGGGCCATGGGGACACGGCTGGCACACATCTCCTAAATCTTGAGGCGATCCCAAACCCCAAACTTTAGTTCTGAGCATAAACTTCAGCCTTCCCTCCAGCAAGTCTCGAAGCAGGGCAGAGTGGCCACTAACAACGGTGCCTTTGTTAACTGTCTTCTTCTCTTTGTTCCTCTTTCCTATCCTCCAGGCGCCCCGGGAGAGAAATCTTAGAAACTCAGAATGGTAAGAAGAGGGCAGGAGGGACCTGAGCCAGAGCGAAGGTCTTGCATCACACACTGATTAACCAAGGTCGGCTCTCCTCCACATGGAGGCTGACGCCGCTGTGTGTCGCTGAAAAGATCACCAACTGACCTGCCCTCCTTCCCATGCTGAGTGTGCAGTCTCCGAACGTGGCCTAGACAAATATTTATGTATAAAGTACAAAAGGCAGGCCAGCGGCTCTTCTCTGTCGTCGAAGAGCAATGCCATTCGTCTTCTAAAACATTTTGCATGGAGCCAACACTCTCACCCACCAGGCTGAGGAGGGAGTGAGCACTGCAGAGCCAGGGGCAGCGTGAGGCGGGCTGTGCAGCTGCCGATGGAATGGCCAAGGGATGGGAAGCGGCTCCAGAGGGGACACTTGGCACGAGGATGTTCCCAGAAAAACAAGGCGCTGAACTCTCAGTCCATCGAGCCAGTGTTTGCAAAGTGGCTCCACTGTTGCCTGTGATGGCTCGTCCCCCTGGAAGATAGGATCCTGGTCCTGAAGGGCTGCATCCTTTGTCAAGATCAACAAGGCACACACTTGAAATAAACAGAAATCCACTGAGCACTTAGCTGGGTGATGCTGACTGCAAGTAGGAGAGCTCCCAGAAGGGAAATCAACATGGGATGAGGGTGCGGAAAAGGTCTACGCGAAGAAGATGGGGTTAAATGAGATGGGAAGGATGAGCAAGATTTCAGTACAGGGAGGGAGATGCAGGAGGGGAGGGAAAGAGGAAGGGAAGGAAGGAGGGAGGGAAGAAAGGAGGGAGACAGGCAGGAAGGGAGGACATTGGAAAGTGATGAAGATGGGGGAGTGGGATTGCTGCTAAGTAGGGCTCACGTGGTTCCCTCGGTGTCCTCACCCTCACTCTGCAGTTCACTCAGTTCTCTGCTCCATGTCCCTCCTCTCTCAAACCCCACCTCACATTTCTCTTTTGTTAACGTCAAATCCCTCTTTTCTTATGTCTTTATCCACCACCCTTGCTAATGTATGGACCTCAGATTACTTCTAATGCTTTATGGAAGTTGCAGCTTTCAAACCAAAGCAGAAGAGCCATGTGAACGCCCAGCACAGGCTGCCCCTGCTCAGGGACCACTGGCCAGCGGCTGACACTGAGTGGTCTCCCTCCATTGCACGCCACTCAGAGGCCCAGCGGGTTTCATCCTGGCATTTGGAAGAAGATGTGGGAGCCCAAAATACTGCTAACAGGGGCAGAGAAATCCCCGGGGGACACGGGCTCTGAAATTGTAGGGTCATTTGATAGCTAGCATTGAAAAGACCCATTTGTCTTTCTCTTTGTTTCCTCCTTCTTATTCTTTTATTTCCAGAATTTTCCATACATGGGCTCATTTACAAAGAGAAAGCCAAAATTTGGCTACGACACCTTCGCAAAATGAAGGCCTTGGAGAACTCTGGTCTGGATGGAGGCACAGGCCCCACCCCCACCCCCACGCTGTCCCTAAATTACTCCCTATAATTTGTTCGGCTTGATTCTACCCTGAGTGTCCAGGCGGTTGAAACCCACAGCCCCTCTGGCCCGTGAAGGGGAGGCGTCGCTCCTCGCCCCTCCTCTGCGTGGATCTGAGGCGGCTGGCCCTCTGCCCGGCTCTGCCAGAAAGTGGCATGACCACCGGGCGACTGTGGTCAGCCCAGGAAGAAAATCTCGGGTATTCACAGCTAAACGATGGTTTGGAAACTGCTGGCGACTGAGGGTTGGCTGGGGAAAGGAGCAAGAATAGCAGCAGAAATGCACTCTTTGACTCTGCTTCTGCCCCAAACAGGTCCTAAAAGAGCCGTAGAAAGGATCCCAGTGTTCGTGGCTGGGCGGGCAGATGAGTCCTGCAATGAGAGCCCGCGGGGCAGCTGGGCTCTGTTTCCTCCCGGTCCTTCTAAGGTAACACAGGACTTCTCTGGGCCCCTCCCACTTCTGAGTAACATTTCCTTTTTACTCTAAGAAAGACCCTCTGGAGCCAGAACCTGCCCGTCCAGTTCACGTTCCAGATGCCTTGTCTGCTGGGGATAACGCAGCGGCTCGGTTCCCACCACTTTGTGTCCAGCCACTCGGCCTGTGCGGGGAGATCCTCGCCTCAGCACCACCCAGGGGAGCCAGGATCTACCCGCATCCGCTGAATTTGTTCTTTCTTATTTTTGTTTCTTTAAATATATATTTTTATTGATTTCAGAGAGAAAGGGAGAGGGAGAGAGAGATAGAAACATCAATGATGAGAGAGAATCATAGATTGGCTGCCTCCTGCATGGGCCCTATGGGGGATCGAGCCCACAACCCAGGCATGTGCCCTGATCAGGAATTGAACCGTGACCTCCTGGATCCAAGGTCAACGCTCAACCACTGAGCCACGCCAGCTGGGCCTGAGTTAGTTCTTTCAATGGCTTCTTCTCACAGGGAGAAGGAGGGCGTGCTTCTGTCCTGAACACGTGTCGGGCATCTAGAAAACTCACTTCCTCCGTCCTAACTCACCGCCTTGCTTAGGCCCCAAAGGTCTGGGAAACGGAGAGGTCCCCCGCGCTGTCCCATCTTTCCTTTAAAGCAAATGGGCCTGGACGTGGCAAAGGTATTTGTAGGAAAGGACTGCACCCGGGAATAGGGCCGTGCACGCTGTGCTCCTTGGTCGGAAAGCACAGAGGCCTCGGACCTGCAAACTGAAGGAGGCTCTGAAATGGCGTCTCAGGAGCAGCTCAGGCAGGCGGCACCCTCCAGGCAACGCGCTGGAAAGGGCTGAGGCTGCTCCAACCAAACTGAAGGAATTGATATGCTACCGAACGACTGCTGGTGTCCTCACGTGAAGGTGCATTACTGGAGAGCCAGTGTTGCTCCTTGTTGCTGGCAGCACTGGGAGCTAAATTGGCTGTTGTGAGTGTGCTGTTGGGTCCACGCATAAGCCATCATCTCTGCCATCATGGCTGCTCTGTTTAAGAATCCATCCTATAAGCACCAGATTGGAGAGGACAGAGGCTACCATCTACCAGCTGAGTCACTGGCTATTTAATGCCTCTTCTGCAGTATAGGCTAGTGGTGCCCACCCACATAGGCCCAGCCAAGGGCCTCCTCCCCAGGGATCCTTGTCCCCTTCCCAGGCCCTGACAAACCAATCAGGCCATCTGCCATGTACTCTGCTTCCAAGGACCATCCATTGCTTTAGGCTAAGTGCGCTGGAAACCACACTCTGAGACATGGTTGCACGTAAAAGGTTTCTTTTGGAGAACATTCAGGAGATTCATCTTTAAGGAACTGAAGGAAGCAAGATTGGGAAGAAGGACAGAATAAAGCAAGAGTGCTAGATATTTTTATCTCCACATCAGTTAGTCATTGGTCATGGGCTGCCCCAGGCAGGGGACATAATTTTGGATGAGACATAACTTCAGCTGAGAATAATTTCTAGTGAGGGACATAGCTATGTGTTGTTGGCTGATGGTTATGTTAGTCCTGAAGAAGCAGTTTAGGCAGTGATCATAGTATTCACTACAGCATTAGACCATCGGTTTGTCCTAATTCAGATTTGAGTTTCATTCATTGAAGTGTAAGAAATTACCCAAAATTTAGTGGCTGAACACAATAGTAAGCACTTATTACCTCACAGTTCCTATGGATTAGGAATTGAGGGGCAGCTTAACTGGTTGGTTCTGGCTCAGGGTCTTTCACAAGGTTGCAGTGAAGATGTTGGCTGAGCCTGCAGTCATCTTAAGACTTGACCGGGACTGGAGAATCCACTTTCAAGATGGCTCATGCATATTGCCAGCAAGTCGATGGAGGCAAGAGGCCAAAATGGCTGGTCACATGAACATTTCCATAGGGCAGCTGTGAAAATCCAACAGAGTAACCCAGAAGACACAATATCTTTTATGAGCCAACCTCAAATGTTGCATGTTTTCATGTCTATAAATCCTGTTGGGTATGCATGCGGGCTCTCTTCATTGTAGATAGAGACTACACAAGAGTATGAATACCAGAAGCCAAAGACCAAAGGGGGTTGTCTTGGAGACTAGACAGCACAAAGAGATTTCATCGATCTAGAAGTCTTGAACCAAAGGTCCTTCTATCAAATGCTCAGGTCTTTTTATTATTTAACTCAGGAGCTAGACATATCCAGAACGTGGGTGTGGTTGAAATTCATTCTAAATGTGGACCATAACTTCTCTTCTTGCTACACACAACTATGTTTACAGGAAGCAATCCATCACTGCAGTGATCCATTCCAGCAGATTATGCCACAACTTAAAAACATATTATTGTGGTCCTAGAAATAGGTTGGAAAATCATATCATTGTGCTGTAAGCTTGTGCCATGATATTGCATCTTTTTTGATTGAGGTATTCTCACACTCTCTAGGGTTCCATAGAGAAGCTTATATTTCGTCACCTTGGAGATTTAAATATTAAATGGTGGTTTTATGATTGTTTTCCACTTTTACTCAAGAAAGGTATCTAAGTTCATGATTGGTAACTCTACTTATAAACCATTATTAAGATCTGTTAGCCAAAACTTTGAAAGTAGATAGCTAAACTTGACTTGAGAGACACTACAAAGAAAGAAAAATACATGGTACCTGTTCTTAAAGACATTAGTATTTTTGGAGGAAACCAGCACAAACCCGTAATGAGATCATAAGATCTACACAGATGTAGCAACCAAACCATGAGAATAAAATTTTAGCAAAGTTCTATCTGGCCTCCATCTCTCAGCAAATGCTTTTCTAACCTAGAAAAAAACTCAACTGGAAACAGAAGAGCAAATCCCTTCTGCGAGCATCATGTCAGGGATGGACTGGAAAAGAGGAGAGGAGGGATCAGTCCTTACTGCCTGTCACCTTAGTGGCCTGGAGGAGTCAACACCAATTATAAATAGAATATTGCCTCCAAGACGCCCTCTCTACCCACCAGATCACACCACATCCCCTTGACTGAGGGATGCCCTTTTACCCAAGTCTGTAATTCATTTCCATGACTACCAGGAAGGCCAGAACAAACACATTACTCTCAACAGGAACTACATTTATTTTGAAGATAGAAAATCAATAACCAAGATATTTATTTTGCGGAGAATGTGCAGTTGGTTTAGAAGCATTGTACTCAGGTCTGATAGAAAAGTCTATGTGACCGGAACTCAGTTTACTGGACTTGGAATCAAGAGGAATGAGGTCTTTCATTTATTCACTCATTCCCTCAACAAATGTATTGCTGATGCAGGGACTGTGTTAGGCAGGGAGTCTACAGAGCTTAAAAGAATAAGTAAATAAAAGAGTCCTTGTCTTAAGAAACTCAAACTCCAATGGCAAAAGCAATACAAAATAATAAACCCTGTGATAGAAATGGGTGCTGAGCGTTGGGAGAAAATCTTAGTATTTGTTAGGTGATGAGGGGGGAAGAAAGTGCGCTCTGAGCAAAGGAAACTGTTTTCTAAAACACGGAAGCCAGAAAGAACGTGGTTTGTTCAGTTCATTGCTAATTTTACTGGAGCTCAGAGAGTTCGTAGGGAAGAGGAAAGAGATGAAGCTACCATGAGTCTGATCAGGAGAGGTTTGGCAAGAGGAGTCAGGATTTATTGAGGTTAATTGAGAGCTTCTGAAAGGCCTTGAGGAGAGTGAAAGGATTCTATTTGCCTTTAAAAAAAAATCGCTCTGGGAACAGTGAAGAAGGACAAGAATGTATCAGAATAGATCCCCAGGGAACTCCCACATGTATGAGGGAAACAGAGCCAAGAGGAAGGCGGAGAGGGGAAGCCAAAGAATTCAAAGGAAATCCAAGAGCAAGTGGTTTTGTGGATGAGAAAGAGAGTGTTTTAAGAAATAGGAAGACACAAGAGTGCCCAATGCCACAGAGAGGTCAGGAAAGGCCAGGATGAAAACACGTCCATGAGATTAGCAACCAGAAAGGCCTCAGAGACCTTACGGAGAATAGTGTCTGTGGGGTGGGTGGACTGCAGGTAAGGAGGAAATGGAGTGAGGAAGAGGAGACACCACCTCTTCTAGAATCCTGGCCCTGAAGTGCCTAAGGTCCCTCGTTAGAGGAATGTACAATTGAGGGATGTTATTTTATTTTCTAAAGATGGGGAGAATCGCCCAGCCAGTGTGGCCCAGTGGTTGAGTGTCGACCTATGAACCAGTAGGTCACAGTTTGATTCCTGGTCAGGGCACATGCCCGGGGTTGCAGGCTCGATACCCAGTAGGGGTAGTGCAGGAGGCAGCTGATCAATGATTCTCTCTCATCATTGATGTTTCTATCTCTCTTTCCTTCTCCCTTCCTCTCTGAAATCAATAAAAATATACTTAAAAAAATAAAATAAAGTTGGGGAGAATCGAGCACATCCCTGAGAATGTGAGCACAGAGGATGTAGGAAAGAGTATAGTGGTTAAAGGAGCAAATTCCTGAAGGGTGGAGGTGACATTGGAGGAAAGTCAGCTCTTCGACTGTCTAAGGCAGCGGTTCTCAACCTGAGGGTTGTGACCCCTTTGGCGGTCGAACGACCCTTTCACAGGGGTCGCCTAAGACCATCGGAAAACACATATATAATTACATATTGTTTTTGTGATTAATCACTATGCTTTAATCATGTTCAATGTGTAACAATGAAATTGGGGGTCACCACAACATGAGGAACTGTATTAAAGGGTCGCGGCATTCGGAAGGTTGAGAACCACTGGTCTAAGGAGAGGCCAGGGAAGATTGGTGGTGCTGAGGCAGAGGCGGTGAGCTTGAGGCTTGTCTGTTACCTGTGAGGCAGGAGAGAAAGTCTCTGCTGGGATGGATGGGAAGGGTTGTTGGGTCTGAAGACATGGAGACAGGTCGGATGGTTGGGGGAATGGGAGAGAGAGGTTGTCCGGGTGAACCTGGAAGAATCTTTGTGTTGAGACGAGCTCCTCTCTGACTCGGGAAGAAGAGTCTGATGCTGCCAGACTGTGATGTTGGGCAACCCAGTGGACCTCCCACGCCTTCTCCTTCCTTGTGGGAGTTGTCTCTGAGGTTTCTGTAGTTTTAGCTCTGGATTCTGGTCCTTTTCTTACTCCTTTTCAAACAAGAAGTAACTATACATCGACTAGACTATACATCGACTAGCTGGCAGCGTGTCCTAGCCGAGGGGAGATGGCCCTTCCTCTCCATGCGCCCGAAAAACCAAGTGATTCAGCTTGTGGTGTATGAATTAGTTTACTTCCACGGAAGTCGATTCTGTTGGACCATCCTCATATATTTTAACCTTTAGTGACGACAACTCTTGGAATGCAGCCAGGGCAAAGTGCTGGTGAGGCCCTCCATCCACTGCAGCCCTTGTTTTTCAAACACATTAAATGTTCCATTGGATTCAGGAAGTTTTTCTGAAGCACCGTCCATGCGCCTGCAACTGTCTTGTAAAATCCAGGTACAGTGCTCCATCCGGTTTTGTTTGGGACACAAATAACAACTGTGCCATTCTGTTACTCATTTGTGAGACATGTTATGACCACAGTCGTGGTATAATTCTTAAAATTCTATTTTTGACCATTTTCCCTTCTAAAATTCTTCTATGATTTATAAACAACAAGAACAAAAAAATAAAACCCAAGCCCTCTTTTAGCTAATAATGCTCCCTCTGACTGACACCCAAGGAATGGAACAGAAAGGGGAGGAGGCTTGAAGATGAAACCAGTGCGTGAGAATGGAGAAGAAAATAATGAACTCAAATCCCCAAACCACTAATTTCTCAGAAACAAAACTTGTGTCTCTCTGGCCTTTGGGAAGCATGGAACCCTTGGACAGCTATGGCCTTTCCTTTGATTGCTGCTTGGCCACACCCACTGAGAGCTCAGGGAAGCGCCACAGCTATCGCCTCGCATTTGGGGAGCCCACTCCCCAGCATGGCCTGAAGCAGTGACAATCACTTTTGTGTCACCAGCAGTTACTCGTCTTATTTGTATTAAGGGATGAAGCATGCATCTTGCAGCCCATGGTGCAACCTTCAACCCAAGAACAGGACTGGAGAATGGGCGCTTCTGCTTTCTCTTGCTAGTGGCTTGAGTCCTACTGTTCAAGGCCTACATTCTTTCAAAATATTTTACAATATATTAGTGACTACACCTCAAAATATTGATCTATTCACTTTTGGGGTTTACTGTCTGTCTCCCAATGAAACTGTATCAAGAAGATGGGATTAAGTTTCTTTTTTTTAAAACACTTTTATTGAAACTATTGGGGTGCCACTGGTTAATAAATTATATAGGTTTCAAGTGTATGATTCTGTATTACATCATCTGTATAGTGCGGTGATTATCAACCTTTTTCATTTCATGGCACACATAAAGTAATTAAAATACTGCAGCACACAAAAAAATTATATTTTTTGCCAATCTGAGCAAATAGGTATAATTTTGATTCATTCATACCAGAAGGCTGTTGTTGTGTTGGCTGTCTGTATTTATATATATTCGAAGGGAAAAAAGGTCAATGCCCCTGACTGAATAGTCAGGTATCGCATGTTTTAAAAATTCTTGTGTTGTACCAGTGTGCCACAGCACACCTGTTTAAAATCGCTGGTATACCGTATTGTGTGTTCACCACCCCAAGTCAAGTCTCCTTTGGTTTCTATTTATCCACCCTTTCCCTCTGGCAATCATCATACTGTTGGTAGATTGAGGTTTTCTCTCCCTCGAGACTAAAGTATGTACTCTGTTATCATTCTTGTCTTTTCCAAATGATGCTGAACAGACTGCGGGTACTTGTCCATGTCACTCTCATGGCATGACTAACAGGTGTTCTGGATAATTCCAGTAGTAATACAGAGTCACACATTTTCAGGCTAAAAAAAATAATCTATCTAGAACAATTTTCCAAAAAATAGAGTCTGAGACTTTTCAGCTACTTTTAAAAAGAGGTAGCCTGAGGGATCCATATGTATTTGCAAAATCAAACCATGCTGGTACCCATTAGGATAACCATAAACCTTATTTTTCAAATGAGATACTTAGAGATTGAAAGGGGAAGCTCTTAAGAAGTGCATTGGCCGAAACCAGTTTGGCTCATAGAGCGTCGGCCTGCGCACTGAAAGGTCCCAGGTTCGATTCCGGTCAAGGGCATGTACCTTGGTTGGTTGCGGGCACATCCCCAGTAGGAGATGTGCAGGAGGCAGCTGATCGATGTTTCTCTCTCATCGATGTTTCTAACTCTCTATCTCTCTCCGTTCCTCTCTGTAAAAAATCAATGAAATATATTAAAAAAAAAAAAAGAAGTGCACTGGACAAAAGGCATAAATTGGAAGTATCCTAGAAAGACCAAAGTGAATGTAAGATTATATAGTAAATAGAATTGATTTACAGAGTTTTTTGAAACATGAGGTCCATGGAAAGAAGGCAGCTTTAAGGAGTCTTTCTTCTACTCTTAGGCACAGTTGTTTTTTTTTTTTAATATAAATTATTCCCAAATGGAAAGACCAATCTTCAATCACCATTGGAAACCATTCTCATCTCAGCAAACTCCGTGACATTTCATTCTCCCTCCTAAGAAACACCAGCTACCATAACTTCAGAGCAACCTTCGTGTTTCCTAAGCTAAATAATTCCAAGACTTTTATATCAGCTTCCTTCTTAGATTCCAATAAGATTTAATCAGATTTTTTGGTCTCCTCTGTGCCTTTTCCAAGGTTCTCTGTGGGTCCCTCCAGCATTTGGTACCCAGAATTGAGCCTCGTCTTGTAGGAAGGATCCAGGGGATATTATTTCTACTGTAACATGGCTGGGAAAACTATCTTGCCCTTGACATTCAGCCTCTATTACAGGTCCACATCTAGCCATAAACATTCCTTTAAGAATTTAAAATACAGCAGGACTAACCATTGATAGAATTCTAACCTTGATAGAATTCTCCAGAGAGCAACTGCTTGTTCTTAAACAATGTTTTAGTAACAAGCCATGCCGCCATGACCTCCAGCTTATCTTATCCAAACATTAGATATAAATGACTTTTCTAATTTTGCTGTGGTAGAGTGCTCCCTTCACAGGTGTTTTGCTGTGAAGAAAGTAGTTAGCAGGCACTCCACTGCTACAAACAATGTTGGGAATGTGGGAATCGCCTGTGCTGGGACAATCAGTCCCCGGGAGGCACAGTTGGCAAGAAGAACCGGCTGGTTGAATGCCTGCATTGTGTCAGTCTCCATTCTTGCTGGGCAGACCCAGGCACACAGACTCCAAGACTGACAGGGCCAGAGGGCCCTGACATGGGCTGAGGCACCCTCTCCCCCCACTGTATGGATGGCGGGACCAGATTGCAGCTTCTTCTTGTCAAGACAGGTCTTGGAGAAGATGGAACGATGTGTCTGCAAACATCACTTTTGTTTCAGTCAAGTCTGTAGCTCTTTCATCTGACAGGATTCCTTCCCCAAAGCAAGAACTACTCCTATCTCCCAGATCTCTTTCAATGCAGTAATTTGAGTCAGGCACTAAAGGAAAACACCATTTCAGATCTCTACACTGAAGTCTTCTCCTAGGCAGATAAAGCCAGCTCTCCACATTTTTACTCAAGTCTCAACAAGTAGCTAAACATTGAATCTTATGTCTGCCTCCTTTTCTGAAGTAGATGGGTTCCAGAAAAGTTTGGGGAGCACTGAACCAACTTACAAGGCTCAGGGAAGTCTGTCATTTAAATGATGCCTGCAGATACCTTATTGTAAAAGAAAGAATTCCTTACTCCATCACCTTCAGTTGCTTGCTTTGATGTTTTGTAAATTATGCAGGATGGGGCAAAAGAAGGTTTATGGCTGTTTGTGTGGAAAATAAAATGAGTAAATAATAATACAAGAATAAAGCGTGTTTCACGTATTCACAGCTGTAAACCTCCTTTGCCCCGCCCTGTATTTTCAGACACCAGGGTTGTGCAAATCGAGAATATTTATTGTTTTTAAGTCTGGAGTTGGTGTGTGCCAACTCTCCTTCTGAAGAGATTTATCTTTTCCCTTGTCTGCCACCCTCTCCCACCCTGGGTTCAAACTGAAGACTGACTTTCTCAGATGGCAAAATCAGGGCAGGAACGATCGCTTTCATTGGGCGCCTTCCCTCCCATTCTTAGCTCCTGTGGGCAGATGTCCAAGACCCAGGCTCTGCTTGGTCAATCCCACAAACTGAAAATCCATGTAGTCCTGCCATGGACCAGTAGCTTAGTCCTGGCAGCGGGAGTGAGCTCAGATCTCGTCACGAATAGAGACACAGGAACTGAATCCATGGGGCCCTCCTCTGTAGAGTTGTTAAATGGGGCCAAGAAAAAAACAAGCTTCATACCTGCGGCGAATGTCTCCTCCAGGAGCCCAATCTCACTCAAAAATACCTGTTCCTCACCTGGCAGCAAACTAGCAATGGCACAGAAGTCCAGCCGATGAAGGTGGCTCTTCATTTGGCAACATTGGCACTGCATTCTGGCAGACCTGTCCAGGAAGTGTCCTCAGTTTGAGGGAACCAGACCCAGGGGGGCTTCTGTGTTTGTCTTCAAGCTCAAGTGCATGTCTTCTCTCCCTCCCTCCTGTCTTCTTTCCTTTCCTTCCTTCTCTCTATGCCTCTTGGCACTTTTTTTCTTCTTTTTTTTTTTTTAAAGATAAAACTGCAGTGATGGGCAGTGTATAGAAAGGAACTGTAGTCCCTGGAGAACCTCATTAGTGATGTGCCGACATGAGAATTTGCCAGATTCTGCGGAGGCCAGACGATGCCCAAGCGATTGATTGGTTCCTTTTATTTTCTCTAGGATAAAAATACCTAAAAGGCAGAGAGCAGATCCCTTCCACATGAGACTCAATCTGAGCAGATTGTGGGAGGCTGAGAAACAAAGTCTGTTGAAATGTGACAGCGTTTGTTGGTCGCTTCCCAAGCTCCCATGGACTAAGTTGACCTCCCCAATTTCAGTTCGGGGATCCCTTTCATCCCAGGGAAGCCGGCCGAAGCGGATTTGTGTATCCAGGGGGTCACTAGGGGTGAATGTGCGACGTAAGTTAGTCCAGGCAACGGTTCCCAGGACTTTTGCTGGGCATGCTGGGACAGAGATGCTCTCTCTCCTTGGGATGTCAACAAGGACACCCACATTGTCCCGGCCACCCTGCCACCAAAAGATCGCAGGAGACAGCCAGCTTCATGGACAGCAAAGCAGAGACTCAGAAAGAAACCAGGTCTGTTTTGACATCCTTAAGCCACTGGATTGAACCTCACTCGAAACCAAACCAACAACTGGATGTTTTTGGTTACATGGAGCCAATAAATTCCTTTTATTGTTTAAGCTGAGTTGAATTGAAGTTTCTGGTCTACACAACACAAATATTATTAATTTAGATCAACCGCATCTTTGACTAAGAGCACTAATGGGCGATGGGGTGGGGTAAGCACGCACACATCCACGCGAGCACGCATGCAGCCCTCCATCCTGCACGATGCACGCAAGCTCCCCTTGGAGGACAGACACATGTAAGACGTGCTTGGTAGTGTGACTGTGACATAAGGCCGATGCAGAAGTAACTGTTAGAAAGAATGTGCAGATGGCAGCCAGCACAGAATGGCGTGCTTTCAGACAATCTCTGAAGGAGGGTGAGGGGCTTCACGGAGGAGGTGAGATTCAGGCAAGAACACGTAGGAGGCAGATGGATGAAGGAGAGAGAAGCCGGGGAGCCATGTGGGCCAAGAGGCCCTGGCCTCTGCATCAGCTGTACAGCGCGGTGGCCCCGAAAGCCGCCACCCTGTCAGCGTGGCTTTATGAAGTGTTCAGTACAGGGTCTGGGGATGCGATCATAATGAGCTGAAACAGACCCTCTTTTTTAGGGAAACCAATCGGCGTTCTCTCTGGGCAAACACTCCATCACCTTCGCAAAAGTCTGGGTGCGATTCAGCTGTCCAGTCTCTTCCCCTTCAGTTCCCAGTGTAATCTCTGCCTCGGAGTTACAGGAAATTTCTTTCTGAAGATCCATTTGGAGGCAGATGGTAACATAATGCCCGTGAACATTCCACTCTCACAATCGATGAAGGCGGCTCTCGCTGCAGAAATAATCAAACCCAGGATGGAATCTGATATGCACAGAGCTGAGGTTTTAACTAGACCCAAGAAGCTCGCTGATCCTGGGCTCCAAGCTGCGGCCTGGTTTGTTTTCCTGCCTTTGTCTTATATTTTTATATACTTTTTAAGGTCGAGCTTTTTGAAGTAGCTTATAGTCCTTTTATGCTATTTTAGTTGTTCAAGGTTGCCACCAAGGTCAAATCTACATAAAAATAAGCACGCTGGCAACCAGCAAAGAAAATGTTATTCTAGGAAGAAATGAAATGGCTGTTGTGACCTTGCATCCCCTGCCACACCCTCCTCACACTGGCCTTCTGACTCCTTAAGGAAGAAGGCCGAATTGCTGCAGGCCAGTGTGTGCCAAGCAAATCAGAACTGCTTTCTTGGCAAAGATAAGCTTTTCTAAGTTAAAAGACATCCTGTCCCCACTGAATTGCCACAGGGTGGGGACGGGAGATAGTGTGGGGACGTGGTTCTCTGTAATCTGGATTAGGAGCAAGACGAAAAACAGTGTTACTCATTCTTTCTTTTCTCACCAGGATCAGGCTGGTTCACCTTCCTTTTCTGGAACTGTTCCCTGCTGATGTGTCTCACAATCATCAGCTCACCATTCCGAGCTTGTGCTTAAAAACCACATTAGAAGGATACTTAGCATATCTTAAGTAATAATGAGTCATGGACAATAACAACACCCTCTGCATATGATTGAAGGAAAGTCATTCTCACTATGATCATTGCTTCAATCTTTAGAAAAGGTTTAGGTATTTGTATTATACTAGTTAAAGAAACAGGATCCTTCAAATATTCCATAGCTTACGGCAGCATTCATAGAATTGGTGGGTAAAGGGATTTCGAGAAATTTGGTTTCACTATGATTTATTAAATGGATGCTACTCTTCCCCCTGATCCCACCCAAGTCCAGCACCACCACCTACATACTCATGTGATTACAGAATCAGAAGAGGACATTGACTTCAGATCCCTATCGGTCTGAACTAGGGTCAGAGAAGTTCAAGAATGTACTGACAGGGCAAGAATGTATTCTCTCAGGGGTAGGTTTATGGATCAAATGTCATTTGACCCAAAGCCAGTGTGTCATCAGAAGTACTGAAGCCATTGAAGACCCAAGAGAACTTTCATGGTCTCCTTCTAAATCCTTCCCACGGTTAATCAGGACTAGAATGGATTACTTACTACTCAACAATAAAGGGGTGTGTGTATGGGGGTGGGGGGGACCACTGATACTCAGCAGTACATCACTGATAAATCGCAAAATAATTATGCTCAATGAAAGAAGCCAGACAAGAGTACATACTCTATGACTCCATTTAAATAAATTTCCGGAAAATACAAACTCACCTAGAGTGACAGTAGTCGGCTCAGTGGTTGCCTGGAGTAGGGAGAAGATAGGGGTTAGGGGCCAAGCAAATCAGAACTGCTTTCTTGACAAAGATAAGCTTTTCTAAGTAAAAGGATGTCCTGTCCCCACTGAAATGCCACAGGGTGGGGATGGGAGATAGAGTGGGGAGGAATGACAGTGTGGGATCTGGAAACTTCAGGTTGAATTATATGATCATTATATTAATTGTGGTGCTGGTTTAATGAATATAGTCACACCTCAAAATGCAACAAATCGGACACTTTAAATATGTGTACTTTGTTGTATGTTACCTCAATGACGCTATTTTTTAAAACTCAGCAATAGAAAAAGTAGATAACGGGATCAGGGAATTGGCCTGGAGGGCAAAATGTGCAAGGAACGTACTATTTCTCTGAGTGCAGCCCCGACACTTTCATGGGTGGGCACTCACTTCCAGTTTCAATTTACTGCCTCCAAACTGTGCTCCAATTTCTATCTGTGGAAAGAGCTACACCTAAACGACAGCAAGTGGTTTTCATGACAACCCTTCTCACTAACCTGTTTCACCATCTAAGGAAATTCTTAAGTTTTTGTGATACACCATGATTAGCTACCCATTGACTACACATCAATAATATCTTCTTCCTGGATACTTAAAGCTCTTTATTGGTTGCCACAAGAGTTTTGGTGGGAGAGGTCGTCCTCAAATAATACATGTAATTATGGGAAAACAATCTAGACCAGGGGTCCTCAAACTTTTTAAACAGAGGGCCAGTTCACTGTCCCTCAGACTGTTGGAGGGCCGGACTATAGTTTTAAAAAAAACTATGAACAAATTCCTATGCACACTGCACATATCTTATTTTGAAGTAAGAAAACAAAACGGGAACAAATACAATATTTGTATTTGCATGTGGCCCGCGGGCCGTAGTTTGAGGACCCCTGATCTAGACAGTGGACTTTTCTCCTCCAAAAAAAAAATTGTGTTGGGAAGAAAAAGAGAGAGATCGATGCAAGATGCAATGTGATGAGAGGTCCTTCATGGGATCCTTGCTCAATCACGTCCATGGTAACAGACTTCTTTGGGACAACCGGGAACTTTTACATAGAAGGCGAGGGGAGAGGATATTAAGGAATTTCATGAGAGGGAAAATGGCACGTCTACACATGAAAATATCTACAAAGCTTAGAGATGCGTACGGAAGTGGGGATTGACCAAGGTGGGGGTGACAGGGGCAACTGTGGCAAGACTTGATCATTGTTTAACTGGGTGATGGCATAGGAGGTTCAGCATACCATTCTTTTAGCTTTGTATATATTTGAAGTTCTCATAATAAAAAGATGTTTAAAGACTTTGTTAAAGTACCGATAACATGTTTAAAAGAGGGGAGAGACATACATCACAGTGATGAGGAAAGGAAAGAACTGGTGGGGGGAAGTGGGAGGGGATGGTGGGGATGGTGGGTATAAAGCTGCCTTAGACCTATTTCTAGACTTGAGCTAGCCTGACAGAGTGACCTGGGGTAAAGTTCCTTACTCGGGCAGAGCTGGGAAAGTGCTTGCCTGTCATGTGCTCTCCATCCCCAGTGAATGGGTGCAGCTATTCAAGGGCCTCAAACTCTCCTCAGTCTCTTTATGAGCTTTGATGGTTCTGCTCCTGGGCCTGATGACAAGCGGGCTGCCCCCCGCCCCGCTTCTGGTCCCAGTGCGGTTGGCTGTGCAGGAGCCACTTCATCTCAGACAAGGGCAGTTTTCTGTGCCTTCTGTGAAGCTGGACACCATCTCTTCGTGTTGGGGCCCTTTATTCCTGTGGTCCCCCTCCCTGTAGCCGACAAGAGCCTGGCGACAAGAAAGGGTGAGCCGACCCCAAACAAGTTCTCCCTCTGCATTTACAGGGAAAACCATGACTTTTTCAAGGCCCACAAATTATAGGGAGGCGAAGGGTGGAAAAATCCAGAAAAAAAAGCACACAAAAAACAAGAATCAACCATACCACCCATAAAAATATGCCAAATGGGAGGGGAAGATGCCTCTAATTCTACTGGCTTTCCTATGTATTTAGTTCAGTCATTTATGAAACAAAACCCAGAAATTCCAGGCATCTCTCCCAAACAAAAGAACCGCTAATGTTTGCTTCTGGTCAGCATGTGAAACTTGGTTAAAACCCAAAAGTTAGACATAGGTTCCTAAGGAGGGTCCCTTACAGGCCAGAGCTCAGATAGGGAGGGCCTGCCACATGCTTTCTTTTCTTTTTTTTCGTAATATGTGTGTTTTTTTTTAAATTTTGATTTCAGAGAGAGAAGGGAGAGAGAGAAACATCAATGATGAGAGAGAATCATTGATCAACTGCCTCCTGCATGCCCCACACTGGGGATGGAGTCTGCAACCCAGGCATGTGCCCTAGCCAGGAATCGAACCATGACCTCCTGGTTCATAGGTCAAGGCTTAACCACTGACCCACACAGGCTGGGGGCCACATGCTCTGTTACCTCACTGTTAAACTAAGAGTCCAACCCAGAGTTACCATCAACTGGGAAAATATGCAGAAGGTGCTCTTCCTACTGTCACACACACAAAAAGTAACAGTCACCAGAAAAGAAATAAAGGTAATTATTCAAACCACGGCAGGAGTAAGATTATCTAACTGACCTGAACCCCCCGTGCCCCGAAATCTTGATTGAGATGATCTAGATTTCACAATGTTATCAGTCATCAACAGATTTCAACCTTCCTTGAAAGTGCTTCCAATTGTTTTAGTGGCTAAAGACACCGAAATCAACAGTGGATAGAGCAAAAAAAACAAACCACTTATAAACGTTCCCATACCTGCCAAAACTGGAAAGCTATAAATAGGGGTAGCAAACACTGTTCAAAAATATTTCTCAGGGAGAAAACAGGCGGAAAAGAGTGAATAATTTTCAAAGAAGTAGAGATTTTTTTTTTTTTAAAGCTAGTTCATTTTGCAACTTGGAATTGTTGGGGCCATGAGGAAGAGAGGAAAATATAACTCAGCCATGATAATATGTTTCCCACACCCATAAGAAAGCTAAACTATTGTTAGCTTGATTGAAGCAATTCCATTGTATGCAATATTGATGTGTTATTATATTTTTTTTGGTCATTCCCCCTATTGCTCCTGAGAGAAGGCAGTGTTTTTCAATACCATGAGCCCTTTTTGTATGTTTAAGAAAATAGGTTCTTTTCTCCCAAGACAAAAGCTCTGTTTGTCAAGGTCATTTAACAACTGAACCAGAACTCAGGTTGAAAGCTATGGTAATGTCTCATATTGAATTGCACGACTCTCTCTTTAACCATACACTGGGTTATTTGTTTTTCAGACATCTAACTCTATTGTTAAGAGCTCACTGCTGCTGTTCTAAGGAACAGAAATCTTTGGAGTTGAGCACTTTTGAGTTTGAATCTTGCTTCTGGCCTTGCTAGCTGTGGAACCAGGGTGAGTTCTTAAACTCCACTTGCCTTGGTTATTCCAGAAGTGTTCCAGGTGGTTCTCTCTTTAGAACCTTATGATTAGTTGATCTGGTTACTGATTTTATGATTAAAAATCAATCTATTTAGAAAAAAAGGCAGAGGGAATAACATTGTCTTCAGTGTGCAGAATCCTATCCTATTCTATCACTTCATCTTCCATAAGTTGGAAATTAAATGAAATGTAAGGGCATGTGTATGTGACTTAAGACATATTCAATAAGTGCTGTAGTTATTTTCATAATAAATACTTTCTGATTAGAAGTATAGAGCAATCATTTCCTAGATTTAAAAGGATGTTGCTTATAAGTACATCTATGAATTAAAATGACAATGAACACCAGATGCATGTAAATGACACCATTCTGCCAATGGACCGGTTAGTCCCAGGATTTTGGTGGAACCATGAACTTCACCTTCATCTCCCACAGCACAGCCTTGGCGATCCCCACGGCCAAATAGATGCTTTGTTCGTTCTCTCCCTAGTTTCTTCCTTTCTGTTTGGAATACAAAACATGTCATTTTGGTTTCTGACCCTCTGAAGGGGAAGTCCCACAAGACCAAGCGTCTTCAGAGCCTGGGTTGGATGCTGAGGTGGCCTGGCCTTCATGCACAGCAGTTTGACCTTGCTGAGGCAACTGAAGCGCTCGACCTATCAAATGGTTCTCAAAGTCATGAAGAAATTCAGCAGGACTGCTTATGAGCCCCAGCTGGTTGGGCTCTTTCATGCCTTTTAAAGGATATATTTAAAGAAATATGCCGTCGCTTAATTTATGTAAGAATTACATATTGTGTGTGGTCCATGTGAGGCAGGATAGTAAGAAGCCAGGAAAATTCCTTGGCAAGTGGAATGGAGACACTGAGACAGATGGCTGATTCAGACTGGTCTCCTCCAGCCCCCGGACTCACCTGCCCCCTTCTCCCTTGCATGGCCACTCCCTTAAGCGTTAAGTCCTCAGGACAATGAAGTTCTGCTCAGCATCAGATAATCTTAGGAACAGCGCCTTGGGTCTGTTGACCACAGAAACAGAGTTGGGGTCAAACTAGAGATAACATCTGGGCCTTAGTTGTGTTTCAGCTCCAGGCTCAGGAAAGCAGCAAAACCAAACAAGGTGACTCCACGGCTGGCATCAGGATGAGATGCAATGACTAATGACCCTAGAGCCGACCAATCAGTAGAGACCATGACCCTAAAAGGGCACACCTGGAAGGCTGATAAATATTCTCTTGAGATCCTCCCAAGACTTCCTCTAAAATTACCACTTTTAGAAAACCCTTAAGGCAAAGGACCCAGTTTGTATACGTGTTCTCTCTCTCTCTTTCTTTCTCTCTCTCTCTCACATGCCCACACCTTCCCCTTCTTCTTTTCTAAGGCATGTATTTTGCTTTCCTTCTCCAAGGGCTCTTCTGCTTCACTAACTTGTTTTCTGAGTCCACGCAGCCCAGCTGGCTCACTTCTTCTGCCTCTGTGACTTTCTTTCTAAAGGGCCAAGGCATCCACACCTAGGCTCACTCCCGTTACTATGATCTTGCCCTTCCTTTGTTTCACTGTCTCCAGCTTTAATAAATGTACTCTTAAAAGCACCTGGACTTGTGAAATCTTTTCCATATGAAGTCAAGTACTGAGATCCCACACCACTGCTAACACATCCATATGTCTACACACTGTATATGTGTAGTTTTTAATGTTTTCTCAGCCTTCTTGCCTCAAAAGCATTGGAAAGCTTTGCTGTTATTGGCATGTTGTTCTTTGGGAGATGGGTAAGAAGATGAATTAGCCTGGGTCCTCTGAGAAGTAGATGTATCATCGACAAAGTGGGATTGAACATGCAAGGATCTGACAGGGGAAATGCCTGTGAGAGACCATGTGTAGGGAGCGGGTGTGGCTGGGAGGGGCAATGCAAGTCTGACCTGAATAGAGGAAAGAGGGAAGGAAGGTTGGGTGGGTGCATCCTAGATTGCCCTGCAGTCTACAGAGGTTCTTCCAGATGCTCAAGACGTCAGAGGAGTCCCATGCCCCCCTAGGAGCAAGCCAGCCTTGCTATCCCTGCTGTGTCCAGTTACCAGCTGGGACCAACCTGAAGAAAGTATGATCTTAGGGCAAACCGGAGATGGCTCTCAGATCACAGCAGCCAGGCTCAAGTTCGCTCCCCGGCGTTGCAGGGCTGCAAGGTGTGTTCTCATGGCAGAGACTTCAGGCAGCTGGAGAAGTGAGAGGCCGCCTGACGAAAATAGGGGCTGACCTCTCTCCAGGTCCCCTGCACACAAGCGCGCGCGCACGCACAAATACACACACACACACACACACACACACACACACACACATACACACACAATGAGAGATCTATGTTTTCTGACCGGCACAGATAGATACCTTTCTACAAAACAGTGTGCATCACAGAAAGTCCCCCAGGTGTGTGGGCTTGGTGTGCTGGTGTGGGGCCCAGTCTGTCATATTGGTCTGATTATTCACAACCAGCTCTGAAGAGGTTTGGTTTGTATTTCTCCTGGGAGGGAAGAATGTCTTAGAAGTGGTATTGGTTGAGGAGTTAAGGAGGAGAGAGAAGAGAAGGAAAAGGGAAGAAGGGCAGAAAAAGAGAGAGAGAGAGAGAGAGAGAGAGAGAGAGAGAACCCTCTAGCAAGTTCAGTCAGGTCCCCAAAAAGGGGGTGACCCTGGCAGCTTGAAGGCAGGTAAGTTCCTAAAGCAGTTAAGCCAATGACATGGCTCTGGGGAAGTCGGTGGAGTCTTAGCGGAGCAGTCTCAGTGATGGCCCTTTGGGCTCTGGAAGCCACCCTGGCAGTGTCACCTCTGTGGGGTACAGAGCAGAAAGGAAGGACAGGCCTCCACGAGGGTAGAAGCTGGACCATCTGCGGAGCCAGGAGGAGCCGGCGGGGAACAGCTCAGAGCGGAAGTAACAGTCCCCGGTGCTGCCCTCCCTGCTCCAGTGACATCTGAGGACATTGCCACTCACTCAACAGACAGTACAGACAGCCCACTAATCTTCACTCCAGGCACTGCGGTGCGATCCGTGTGGGCAGAAATAGGGGTGGTCCCTGCACACACGGGGATGTATTGTAGTTGGGGAGACAGACATCAATAAAGAAACCCACCAACCAGTGCCAAACTGTGACGTGGTAAGTGCTCTGAAGGGAGGGATGCATTGGTCCATGAAAAGATGTAACTGAGAGCTTCAGTGTTCCAGAAAGCCAGAGGGGGCCCTGAGGCAGGGACTGCCAGCTGAGGGCAGAAGTGTCCGAGCCTCAAACCTGCAGGAGCAGAGCATCGCAAGCAGAGAAAGAACCTGTGTGGGAGGAGAAATGGTGCCCAGGAAACTGGGGTGTGGAGGGAGGCCGAGGGGCGTAGAGCTGGACAAGGGGATGGAGATGAGGCAAGGGCAAGAGCGAGGCCCAGTGGGTCATTGCAAGGCCTTCGTTTCTGTCCCAGGAGCAAGAGGAGGCCACTGAGAGGCTTTCCAGCGGAGAAGTGCAGTGACGAGAGCTGCTTTCTGAAAAGAAAGAAGAAAGCATCCCAGCTGCAGTGTGGGGCTCACCTGGGGACAGGGCGAGAGGAGATGCAGGCACCACAGTAAGGGATAGAGATGATGCTGGCTCCGACCAGGAGCCCAGTGAAGGGGACTGAGGGTCAGTAGGGGACCGACTGGGAATGAGCTGGCCATGACATGGGCATGGGCTGAGCCAGCAGCCGTGACTCCTGGGTGTCTGGCTTACATGTCTGTCTGGGCGGGTGACTTCACAGAGGCAGGGAGCACTGCGCAAGGACCAGGCTAGGGATGGAGGTGAGGGAAGTTCCCTTAAGAGATCTAGAAAGATCTGTCAAGTAGGCAATTGCATACATGGCACTAGTTTCTGACAATCTCTGCCCTGAGGGTGTGCGAAGGTCTCCTGCTTTAGGTGGCACCAGCTTTAGGCTGGTCCTTGGGGAGGGGGACACATTGGTGAAGAGAGTCAGTGGGACCAGGGCACGAGGGTCTTTGCAACAACTTGCCCTCCATCCAGAGCAACTGGAGCAGCGTTCTACCCCGGGGACTTGAGCTTGGCTGGCGGAGAATTCCTGAAGCTGAGTAGACAGGGCTTGCATGAACCCAGTTAGCAAAAGATCAGAGGGGACTGGCAGGGGGCTTTGAGCCTTGATAAAGGGAAGTTCTGGGGCCTCGTCTCTGTCCTTCAAACCCTAAAGGGGAGCTATCCACAGTCCAACACCACTGCTGACCTTGACTGTGATTGCTTTTCTGGGAACCTCAGAGCAGTGTGCTGGGACAGTGTTGTCTTTGGCCAGGCCAGGGTGCTTCTGCCACCTGGAGGACAGAAGCGGAGGTGGAACCTGGTCCTGCCTCTCAGTGCAGGTGCATGGATGGGGGCGGAGGGGAGGACAAGGACCTGGTTTCCCTGAGAAGTTGTGCAAATCAGTGTCCACAGGTCCAACCAGGGTTCCTGGAAGTCAGGTAAGGACACAGGAAGCGTGGGAAACCACTGGACCCCTTCCCTTACAGATGACCCCTGGGGCTGCTCTCAGGAAGGGAATGAGGGATAGGTAAACCAGGAGTCCCACTGATGGGTCCATTTTTATACTTTTTAAAATATTGTTGGAACTCTTCCCACCCGAGGACGAGGACAGACTTGTCCCCTGAGTTGGGGAAAGGAACGAAGGACGGTGCCTCAGCTCCTGCCTCCCCCTTTGGGGTCTGTCCATTGCATGGAGCATGGTTTTCATCTGCTCAAGGGCCCAGCAGTGAAGACCCGGCCCCATGGGCACGGCCTGCAGTTTCCCAGCCCTGCCTCGGCCTGGGCGGCGCGTTGTATCCCGTAGCCGTCTCAGGAACCCACTGGCTTTCCTACTGACCTTGCTTTCTAATGTCACCGCTATCAATACTAAAGGGGACTTTAAAAAAAAAATCTCCATCTCCCCACTTCCTGTGTCTATGTTGAGCAAGGCATGGATGTGTCACTTCTGGGCCCCTTAAAGCTCCTGCATACACAGAGGACCACTGAGAACTCGAACCCTTGGGGGTCATTCTGTGGCTTAAAAGCTGAGCATCCTCCAGGCACAGAGAATTCAGCTCCCTGAGAGAACTGAGCTCAGCCTTCCAGTGGCCACCTCTCACATGACCTGGGGCAAGAGTGCAATAGGTACTTTTTCCATCAGTGGTGGGACTGGGTCTTAGAGCCACTGTAACGCAGGGAAACGAGGGAAGGGACGTTTTTTGCCTCCCCCTGCACTCATAGGCTGGCCCCGCAGAGGCGTTTTCCACTTGCCCCTCCGAGTCCACTGCCACCCTCTTCACTCTGCCTGGCACCCAGGAGGCTGGCATGTGGGAGGCACTGGTAGGAGGCCAGAGGGTGGGAGAGAAGTCAGGGTATTTTGACCCCCTCTCTGCTGGCTGGGGTGGCCTGTTCGCCTACTGATGGTCAAACTCCTATCAGACCCTCTCCCACATCACAGCTCCTACCACGTTCTGATAACCACACCTTCTCCCCTTGACCCTTCAAGCCGAGGAGTGGTCATGGCCGCTCACTGTCATTAGGCCCTTGGTGCCTCATCCTTCCTCCCTCCTGACCCCACACCCTGGTCCATACGATCTCTACACACAGTCCCCTCTTTTTTAAAAAAAATCCTCACTTAAAGATATTTTTTCCATTGATATTTTTTGAGAGAGTGGAGGGGAGGGAGGAGGAAGAGAGAGACAAAGAGAGAGAGAGAGAAGTATTGATATGAGAGAGACACATTGATTGGTTGCCTCCTGCATGCACCCGGACTGGGCTGAGGATCATGCCTGCAACCCAGGTGCGTGCCCTTGACCAGGAATAGAACCTGAGGCTCTTCAGTACGAGGGCCAATGTTCTAACCACTGAGAAAAACTGGCCAGGGACAGTCCCCTCTTCAACGCTCTTCAATTACTGCCTTGAACACACTCTCCGTTCTCTGGTGAGACCTGAGTACTACACTACACGACCAATGATGGATTCAGACACCTGAATTTCAGTCCAGAGTCCTGTCCTTGCTCACACATTCCCTGCTGGGTCCAGCAGCCAGTGAGTCACCTCCTAGAGGCCTCTTTGGGAAGCTCCGCCCCTCACACACAGCTCACAGCTGCCCCAAGTCAGTCTATAGGCAGCGAGAGCATTTCAGTACTCGAACATGTGTGCGTTACAAATGCCTGCAGTTCTACACGACCTAGAACCTGAGACGGCCTAGGAATCTTTAACCGCCGGAAATCAGAGATTAAAGAGTTCTAATGTGGTTATAAATGTCACAGCACCTTTTGCATTCTGCTGAATGTCAATTAAAAAATGCAAAATGACACTATCACGATTAACTCCCGTGTATTTGAAAAAGAGATTTTTATTTCCCCACCTTCCCTGCTCTAAGACAAGAGACTGAAGACAAATGACATGGTTGCAAACATTAGGGTGCACCGAACATTTCTTTAGCAAGAAGAAGGAACAAAAGTAATGTCCTCACGCCATGTAACTCCACACTATATGTGCTGTGGAGCAAAACTTAGGACTCCTTCCTTGATTAGAAACTCTTTCCTCTTTGCAGCGAGCAAAACTAAGCGAATGGTTGGGCTCAGACATGGTATTCTTTAGTCGTAGTCCGCGGACACCTGCTTTGCTTTGTCGTGTTTGTTGAGGCAGGCAGGAGGGAGCTAAAGGATGACTGTTTTCATTGGACATCTTCCTGCTCCTCCCCGATGTGGGGGGTTTGGCCTTGCTGATTGTGCATCATAGAGAACAATGCACTGAACTCTCATTTATTGAGCCCATATTATGAGATAGATGCTCTACTAGGCATTTTCATGTAAAATCTCCCAATATTCACAACAATGGTGCAAAAGGTTATCATTCCCATTTTAAAAATGAAGAAACTGAGGCCCAGAGAATGAAGATTGAGTTGGTGAGTGTTAGTTAGCATTGGGATCCAGTTAAAAACGTCTAAACCTCTAAAACACTACCATTCTGCCATTTTGGTTGCTTGTTTATGGGCAAAGATGTGGTTTACAGTTTGTCACTGACTAGCTATGTGACGGTGGGCAGTTCTCGTTACCTCTCTGGGCATCAGTGACCTCAGCGGTGAAGTATACAATAAAGAGGCAGGGCTAAAAAAATTTAAGCTGTAAAATAATTTTGTATTTATACTTATGTAAAAATATTCCCCAAGCCCTAGCTGGTTTGGCTCAGTGGGTAGAGCATCAGCCTGTGGATTGAAGGGTCTTGGGTTTGATTCTGGTCAAGGGCACATGCCCTGGGTTGCAGGCTCGATCCCCAGTGGGGGGCATGCAGGAAGCAGCCAAATGATGATTCTCTCTCATCACTGATGCTTCTATCTCTCCCTCTCCCCTCCTCTCTGAAATCAATAAAAATATATTGGGAAATAAACAACAACAAAAAGAGAGTTTTAAAAATATTCCCCCATAATGAGTGTATCAGTCCAGATTCAGAAGTCACTCTTAGCTATATCAGCCAGAAATTTAATTCAGGGAGGTAGGAGCTCACAGGGGTGATTGAAAGGGCTGGAGGAGCAGGTACTGGGCAGGTACTGGCCGCTCTGCCAAGGGTGAATCTGATGAATAGGCTGGGGTTGGGGCCCCTGGACTAGAGGCAGGTGTTACACCACAGTGATCATGGGTTCAAAGTCAAACAGTCCTTAGTAACAATAGCATTTCCACTTATGTGTGGGGCAATGTATCTGACCTCTCCGCGCCTTCATTTCCTAGCTATACAATCAGATAACAAATGTAGAAATCTCTAGGACAGTGATGAGCACAGAGTCGGTAGTCAATTAAGTTTTGTCCTTTCCCCATTTCCTGGGGGTGGAAATTGTGTTTATTTCAGAATAAAGAAAAAATGTGTGAACTAGAACCATGGGAAATCGTGATAAAGAGGTAAGATGGGGCCAGAAAATAAAAGTTTTCCTTTAAAAGGGGGGTCAGTGATAACGGCTGATGGCGCTTTTTGGATAGGAAATGATATGAGAAATGTGTTGCTCTGGCAAAAATATGGAGCCATATCTATAAGAAGCAAGCTGTTCTCACAATGGGTAATAGGAGATGCCGGCCTTTGCCAACCTCTTTAAAAGAATGTTCCTTCCAATTTCATGGAAAATGCCCCGTGGGAAGCCACAGAAGTAGACTAAAGACCTTATTTAGTGAGAAGTATTTAATTGAAACAGTGCCTCTCACTGTTAAGCTTAGAAGTAGAGTGTATGGTCCCAGCAGGAACAGAATGGTAGGCCTGGGACCACTCCCCCTGTGCCATAGGGGAAGGGCTGAGAAACAGTGGTCATGTAAGACAGAACAGATCTGACTCTGATATGATTGTGTGCCCCCCAAAGCACAACTACATGCCAACTGCAGGGATGAGAAAACAGGCATGAGTTTGGAGCAGAGAAATCATGCGACCTCTTTGCCACATGGCATCTGTAAAACCACTCAAGACCTCAAATGATTATAATACCAGTGACCTCGAACATACAAAAAAGTTTGTAATTCCTTTCAATGTCAAGACACTTAAAAACTAAAATGTACCTTGGAATGTGTCTAGTAGCTGTTTAGTAGATTACAGCCTGCAACAGGTGCTTAAAGTAGATGCTTAAAATCAGAGTGCACAGATCAGCTACCCCAAAGCCTTCATGTTCTAAATGAGGTAACTAAGCCAGAAGGGTTAAGTAAATGGCTCAAGGTCACCAGCTAGATAGTGGCAGAGTCAGAACTCAAGTTTTCTGTCTTGCAGTTCATTGTTTTACCCCTCACTCCACATTGTTTTGGGCCCTTGTTTCTGAGGAAATTAGGTATCCATGCATCATGGTATTTTGTGAGACATGTTTAGCCAATTGGGCCATGCTAGCCATCTGTCTGGGCCTCTAGGAAGTGTTTGTGACCAAGAGGTCTCCATGAAAACATCCTGGAGGGGAAGATTCACTTCTATCATGCACTGAGGAGAGTCGTATCAAGAACATGGCTCACACAGTCAAGCCAAAGGACACGTTCCTGGGCAGGGGCTGGCTCAGTATGCATGGCTTTCTACTGGACCCTTTCCTGTTACTGCAAGTATTAAACATCTCCTCTGGCTTCCGTTGGTGCCAAAACATGAACACCACAGAGGCAAACACAGTCTACAAATACTAACACATACAAGGGACCATTGAAGTGAAGACCAAGGAAGAAAGGGAGGGAAGGAGAGAGAGAGCTAGAGAGAGATAGAGACAGAGATAGAGGACACACACACACACACACACACACACACACACACACACACGAACTAGAAAGAGTAAATACATATGCTAACAAAGCCATTTTTTCCTGGGCCGCTCCCTTCACCAGAAATCTGAAAGCTGGGCTCTAATTCAGGAGCCAATCTGTTTTGAGTTTCTTTCCATAGTTTGTAGGCATCTGATTCTTACCAAGGATTCCCATGGGGGAAATTGTTCTTTCCTCAGCTTAATGAGGATTATTGACAAAGACCACGTCTCTCTATTCTTCCCTGTAGGTAAAGAGTGACTCATGGATGGCTGAGGGAGAGAGTCCAACATCTCTAAGAGTTAAGACTCCCCCCTCCCTAGCCTAACAATTTGTCATAGCAGCCACCCTTGCCAATGGGAGCATCATGACACAGTGGCAACATGTGCTTCACAGAGGGTGGCCCTTAGTGACAGCATCCGGGAGCAGTGACTTCTCTCACACAGAGAGAAAGCTCCTCCAGCAAACCATGGAGACAACCGTCAGTGCTTACTCATGTCAGTGTCTTTTTGGATCTCGGGGTCTCTCATTTCTTCCAGTAGTTTCTTTGCTATTCAGCAGGTGAAAGACTGCATAGGACTCCCTCTGCCCCTCCTCTGTGGACCAAATCTCAGAAGTCCTCGGTATCCTTTGACCAACACTTCCATACTCACATAGGTACCTTAGAGAAAAAGCTCACACATGTCCACAAGGACCCTGACAAGGCTGTTCATTGAAGCATTGTCTGTAATGGAAAACACCTGGAAACAACTTAAACCTCTATCCATAAGAGATGACGAATATATGTTGCTGCATTCATAGAATGGAATAAATACAGTAGGTAAAATAAATGACATTGGGATACATGCAGCAATATGGATGAATTTAAAAAATGTAATAATGAAGAACCCCAGCCGGGTAGCCCAGGTGGTTAGAGCATTGTTCTGAAATTCTAAGGTCGTGGATTTGACCTCTGGTCAGGGCACATACAAGAAGCAACCAATGAATGCATCAATAAGTGGAACAACGAATCCACTTTTCCTCTCTCTCTCTCCCTCTCCCCTTCTCCTCTCTCTCTTAAGTCAATCAATAAAAATATATAATAATAAAGAAGAAAAGCAATATAGAGCAGAATACCATTTATACAACGTTTGAAAGCATGCAAAATAATGCTTCTTATTATTCATTGAGGAAGTGAGCAGAGACCTGAAGAAAGTGGGAAAAGAAGTCATGGAGATATTTGGGGGAAAGAGGGCTCCGTGGAGGAGAAAGCAAGGGCCTAGGGCCTGAGGTGAAAACACATTTGATGGGTTTGAGTAAGAGCAAACAGGCTGTTATGGCTGGAGTAGAGTATTTGCGGGGAGGGCGAGAATAGGAAATGAGGACAGAGGGGGAGCCAGTTGTAGACCACAAGGGGCCTTGTTGTGGCCGTTGGAAAGTTTTGATCAGAAAGCCTGAGGTGTGAGGCCAAAAATCAAGGTCCAGTATTATGCTCTGCATTGACATCTGGGGAGAGGCCCCACATGACTAACCACAAGCTCTCTTTTAAGATCCCCTAGCCCAGTGGTCGGCAAACTGTGGCTCTCAAGCCACATGCGGCTCTTTGGCCCCTTGAGTGTGGCTCTTCCACAAAATAACACGTGCGGGCGCGCACGTACAGTGCAATTGAAACTTCGTGGCCCATGCACAGAAGTCGGTATTTTGTGGAGCCACAGTTTACTGACCACTGCCCTAGCCAAACCACCTTTCTATCAAATTGTCGAGGTGCAGTCCCTGCATATCCCTCGATTATTCAAACAACCAAGCCCACCCCCTGTGGGAACCACGGGGCACCACATCCTCTTGGTACTACAAAGCCTGCCTCCCACCACCCCTGGATGCTCACTCCGTTCCTGAGTGCAACCCCCACGTGGCCACACATGGCCTGCAATGTACTCCTCCCCCAGTCTGCGAGCATATGTGACTAATGAACTGTCATCACTGCCATCTGTCCAGTACTGGGTGCCGTGCCTGTGACTATCAGTCATGCCCGTAAGTTTAGGCGGGAATCCTACCGCATCGATGGGGTGACTAGGAGGGATTACAGCAGTCACGTGAGCTGATTTATGCTTTACGTGGACGCCAGCTAGTGTTAAGAATGAGCTACCAGGAGATAAAACCAAGACCAGATGGGGACTGTGGCATCATCTAGACATGCTTCTCATATCACAGAGATGAGAGTGGAAGTGGCGATGGGGAGATGGGTCTGGATTGAGAAATACTGTGAAGGCACCGCCAGTATGATTTGCTCAGAAATCAAATGTGGCTACAAACGGGAGAGAGGCGTCTGCTCTGAAAACTGGTTGCAATTTATTCATGTGAAGAAAACTGGGAGAAGGGCTGTTTTATGGCGAATCACCCTGTCTTACGTGAATTTTGGCAGAAATAATAAAAATAAAAGGGAAAGATTCTAGCTCATTTTGTGAGGTTTGCACGGTCTTAATACCAAATCCAGGTCAAGCAGATGAAACTGTCTCTAGACGAATTTCACTTAGGAACACGAACGTGAAAATCCTAATTAAAATATCAGCTATCAGAGTTCAGTAATGAATTTAAAACATAAGATATGAGCAAAGAGGGCCCATTCAAGAAAAAATGGTTTAAGAAAAGAAAATACAAAACTACTAAAACATTTTATCCCATTAATGGACTAAAGGGGCAAAATTACATGATCATCTCAACAAATGCCTGGAAAGCATCAAATAAAATTCAACATCTATGTTTTCTAAATAAACTCTTTGATAACTAGGAGTAGAGGGAAACATTTTTAACCTAACGAAGGCTTTCTAGCAATGATCCACTACAATCCTCAGATTTAATTCCGTTACAGTTAAGGGGACAGGACAGCCTTGGGATCGCTGCCTCTGGGACAGAGCACACGAAGTCCTGGTCAAGGCACGAAGACCAGGAAGGAAGGAGATCAAATTGCTGGTCTGTGCAGTTGCACTACCAGGGTCAAATGCAGGGGAGACCAAGGAAAACCAGCAAACTGCCACACATCCGACACGGAAACCATCCCCACACGCCACAATATTTTGAATTCAATTTAAAAAATCATCTGAGTCTGGAGTTGAATAAAGAATGTCATCTTCTTCTTGCAAGGTGTTTGGTTCAATTATTTCTTCATCTGATGCCATTTATGGGGATTGAATTTTATTTGCACAATACAATATATTACGACGATAAATTCAATAATAAAATAATGATAATTTTCACTTCTATGGAAATATCAACAAAAGCGAGCATGAAATAAAAATAAACCATTGAGATGACTAGAGGATTTTCCTAAGAGGCAGATATACTATAATTAGATAGACAGATAGATAAATGTATTCCATATGTATGTATAAAATGTAGATTTGTATTTACAATTGCCTCTTAGGAAAATCCTCTAGTCATCTCAAAATTGAATAAAAATATGTGCTAATGTTATTTCATGTGTCAAAAGCTAAAAAGGTATGTAATTATTACTTACTCATATACTAATTTATATTATACCTTTAGTCCAATAAATGAATAAGAATCTAAAAATGTTTTGAGAAAAATAATATGAAAATTTTAATATAAGATAAACACTATTTTTCAAATTTGCATTGAATTCATGGGCATATCTTAAATTGTTAGAGAAATATATCATTAAAGCACAATTGAGAATCAAAAAATAAAAATAAATAAAACATTGAAACGAAAAGCCTCAAAAACACTAAATTTTGTTGATGCTCCAAAGGCGAAATCTGTAAAAATAATAATGAAGAATGCACACCATGTTTACCATTTTAGGCGTGAAATTCATAATAACACAAACAAATCTCAAGTGTCACAATGAACAAAAAAAATCTCAAGTGTAGCAGTGTTTACCTCTCGCGCGTCTGAGTGGCAGCCCCATGTATCAATATTGGAATTTCTTCCATATGCGCTGGGATATTGACGAACTTAAGTTACCATAATTTTCTTTACTAACCCAGAGATGTCACTAACAAGTCTGATTTTAAAATTGGGGACCAGAGTTGATGTGTGAGGTTTGCGGCTATAGACGTGCATGGCGTGTGGGGAAGGTCCATGCTTGCATCTATAGACGCTTATGGCATACAAAGGGTTAAAAGGGAGGGAGTTCAGCAAATTTGTTAGATATAAAAACAAGATGTAAAACTCAACAGTGCTCCTACAAGCAAGCAATTACCCAGTGAATAATACAACAGGATATAAGATGCCATTCATAGTAGCACCAAAAGCTATAAAGTACTAGTATACAGACATTAACCAAAGAAAACACAAGATCTTTATAGAGAATAAATTTAAAACTATTAAAGCACATAGCAGAAAACCTAAATAAATGGAGCATTAAATACCACGTAAATTAACAGCTTGCTTTAATATCTTATAATTTTTTTTCTTGATTAATCCCTAAATTGAATACAATCACAATCAAAATCCCAGGTGGATTTTTAAAACATAAAATAGATTCTAGAATTTATGTAGGAAAATAAGAACTCTTAAAGAGTTAAGGCAAAACCAAAAAAACTAACAAAAGTGGCAGACAATAAGGACAATAGCTGAAACCCACAAATAATTAAATTTTAAGATTCTCTTGCAATCCAATTAAGTCAACATTGAAAGTGAAGTTCAAAGCAGAGAACATGGAGAGAAGAACCCTCCTTTATAGACAATATGACAAATTAGAAAACCATATTATAAACACCAGCCAAGTTAAGAAATGCAGTAAGAAAAAAAATGGACAAAGGTATAAAGAGATGAATCACATGAGGAAAAACCAGATGTCTAATAATTATATGAAGAATGCTCTCCCTCACTAGTAATCAGATGAATGTAAATGAAAACAAGAATGATATCCCACTTACTACACAGAGATCGGCCAAAATGAGAAAGCCGGGAAGTAACAAGTGCTGGTGTGGATGTGGGAAGCAGTAACCTCATACACCCCTGGGGGAGCACACAGCAAGGCAGCCTTCCTGGGCAGCAGCCTAGCCGTGCCGACTGAAATGAAGAATGCATTGGCACAGTAACCCTAAAACCCTACTCCTGTGAGGATCCTCTAAATAGCCAGTGTTAAGACATCTTCGGGAGGCTCATGACCAATTGTTTGTGGTAGCAAGGACTGGGAGGCAATATAAATGTCCATTGATCAGGGAAACTGACAAAGAAAATGTATGATATGATTCATGGAATCGTGTGTGACCATCCTATATAATAAAAGGGTAATATGCAAATTGACCCTAACAGCAGAACAACTGGGAATGACTGGTCACTATGATACACACTAACCACCAGGGGGCAGATGCTCAATGCAGGAGCTGCCCCCTGATGGTCAGTGCGCTCCCACAGGGGGAGCTCTGCTCAGCCACAAGCCAGGCTGCCAGCTGCCAGCACAGTGGTGGTGGCAGGAGCCTCTCCCACTTCCTCAGCAGCGCTAAAAATGTCTGACTGCAACTTAGACCTGGTCCCCGCTGGCAAGTGGACATCCCCCGAGGGCTCCTGGGCTGCCAGAGTGATGTCTGACTGCCAGCTTAGGCCTTATCCCCCGAGTAGTGGGCCTACGCCAGCAGGTGGACATCCCCCGAGGGGTCCCAGACTGCGAGAGGGCACAGGCCGGGCTGAGGGACCCCCCTCGAGTGCACAAAGTTTTGTGCACCAGGCCTCTAGTCAGACATAATGGACAAGACTTACACATGGCCACATGGACAGACCTCAAAACAAAGCATTGAGTAAAAAATAATAAGGGAATGAGATTCAAAGCTTGATAGCATTTATGTAAATCAAAAACACTTATACAAAATAACATTATATATATGTATTTTAATCCTCACCTGAAGATATGTTTTTTCTATTGATTTTTTTTTTTTTAGAGAGAGTGGAAGGGAGGGTGGAGGGGGACAGAGAGAGGAGAGAGAGAGAAATGTCGATGTGAAAGAGACACTTCCATCCCTTGCCTCCCACAGGCATGCACCCGAACTGGGGGGTGAGGAACAAACCTGCAACCCAGGCACATGCCCTTGACCAGGAATCAAAACTCTGAGCCCTGGCTGGTTTGGCTCAGTGGATAGAGCATTGACCTGCGGACTGAAGGGTCTTGGGTTCCATTCCAGTCAAGGGCACACGTCCAGGTTGCAGACTCAATCCCCAGAAGGCAGCCAATCAATGATTCTCTCTCATCATTGATGTTTCTAGCTCTCCTTTCCTCTCTGAAATCAATAAAAATACATAAAAAAATAAAAACAAAAAAACTCTGACCCTTCAGTGCACAGACAAATGCTCTAACCACTGAGAACACCAGCCAGGGCAAAATAACATTACGTTTTAAGGATCTCTATGTGTAAATAAACACCAGGAAGACAGATGGTACAGATGTAGATTGAATACACTATAGTGAGTCACATAGAGGAAGGGAGTGAGAGGAGGCGTAAAGGGGGAAGATATAAAGACAGTGAGCAGGGCCTTGCATGGACCGGTGCTGACAACAGATCATGAAGAAAGACTTTTCATAGCTCAATTCTGCCTGCCTGGGGCCTAAGACAGACAAAGTGCAGAAAGGAAAGAAAGCTTTCGGGCCGATCTCTCTTGGTGTTCTGAAATGTCTGTCTCACTTCTGCAGAAAAAAATGAAGCGTATCCTAGGACCCAAAGACAACGTGTCCTCCCCAGGCCTGTAGCTGAGTCCTCAGGCCTCAGTGTCGTCACCTGCAAATAGCAGTGCCCTGCGCCAGGTCTGACACGTGCATCAAAAGAGCTGAGCCACGCAGTCCCCACCCAGGGTCTGGGTCAGTGCCCAGCCGTCACTGTTATTTGAAATCACAGAATGTTAGCATCTGACAACATCCGATTGGCCAATGAGTCAACTCTGTTCCACTTCTGTGAGGCTGGACAACCCGAGGGCTTGTGGGACTTGCCCACAGTCTGGAGATAAGGGGGGAGACAGAAATGAGATGCCAGCTCACCTCACTCATCACCCACTTTTGTCCACTACCACTCACTGCCTCCCCAGGCTTCCCGAGAAGACTTATACAAACGCATTTTCCTGGAACTAAGAGGAATTTTTATTTCTGGTGTTTAAATCCGCATGGTGTCAACATTTCTGGCCAATAAAGTGCAGTGAAGGGAATAAAAAATATATAGAAAATAGAAAAACTATCCACAATAGCTCTTTTCAAAGACGTAATGCAATTTCCAAATCATGCCAATGATTGTCCAGAATTAGGAGGGAAGGTGCCTATAGAGTTAGGAAGAGGACATCAGGAAGCAGGCTGTTAGGTATCTGGGTGCAGTAAGCCAGGCCAGCAGGCTGTGGACACACCAGGCTGAAGGCCATTATTTGAGACCCAGCAAAGTAGAGAAATTTAAAAGCAGGACTCTCTGCCCCTCCTCCAGGAGAACGCCTTTATTTCTGTCTCCAGAATGCAATGTGGAGGCCAGCACACGGCTGCCAACCGCGGGAAGCCTGCCATCCTGCTGGATGCTGCTGTCCCCACGAAGGTGTCAAGCCCATGGACCATTCTGGAACATGAGGAGAGCCACCAAGGCCATACAGAATCGGGGACCCAGCCAGGATGAGGACACCAGCCTCAGCCACAATGCGAAATGCCATAGTGAGAGTTTATATGGGGCTTAACATCAAAACAGAATGGTTTACAAGAACCCAGCATTTGCAAGCTCAGAGCCAGCCTCTTGATCCTGCCCTGGTGTGCGTGGCATTAGCATTTCACTACACAGACTCCTGCCTGATGCTTCCTCTCCTCCCGCTCTCCCTCAGCTAGTGTCGATTATCCTCCCACATGCAGAAATGCAGAGCGTTTGGGGGCTCGCTTTGTGACCCAGGGCACGTGTTCCCATCTCCAGGGGCAAACATTGCACCGAGTTTAGTTTTCCCCCTACTGTACGCCCAGAGAAAAGCAACGGGACTCTGTTCTGTCCCTTATGCTGTCTTCCTCTCAAATTTCTCCCCTCGGGAGCTCTGACTTTTGCTCGAAATCTGTTTTCACCCTTTCAAGAGACGTGAACATTCAGAGAGATGTCCACTCTTTGTGGGGTAACGGAGAGCAAATCATTAACTCTGTGTACACTCAGACACCAAGCAAGGTTTCCCCAAAGCCATTCATTGGAAAAAAAAGAATCATTTTATATTCACCGTCTCTTGCTATAGGGCCTTCTCATCATTATTTTATATCAAATAACGCAGTTCTTTTCACAGAAGACACATTAGCCTGAAACACCCTGAATCAATGCAGATTCTGATGGTTATAAGTGGAACCAGCGAACTGTAACACATATTGAAGTATTCTTTCACTTGGGTGAATGGCCTCACAGTTGCCAGAGTGGGTGTTGAAAACAAGGCTTTAAGCATCACTTTTTAAAAAAATTCTTCATAAGCATCACTTTTTAAAGTGGTTCAGTAATTGTATGTGGGTGTTGAAAATAGGCAACAGTAGAAAGAAGGAAGAACACAAGGATTTTAATGCTGTGCTGTGGCTTGGGGCAAAGTTGAAATATGAGAGTGGAAAAAAATAGAACTATAGTAATATTTTTATACAACATATAATGTATAAATGATATTAATGTATCCATTTTATAGGTATATGGAATCATTTAAATATACATAGCTAAGTGATCAAGTGCTGGTAAGTAAATAATTGGTGATTTTTCGCTACTTTTCTAACATTTTGGGGGATGGGAAGGAAGGACTTACTGGAAAATGGAAGCGGGTCTCACGTTTGGCGTTGCCTTCTCCTAGGGCATATACGGTAGATCCATAGACAATGGCCAATCCTAAGGAGGGTCGGGGGAAGAACCACCCGCACTTCCACAGCAAGTTCTCCTCTGTCCTCAGTGTCACTGAGAAAGTATGTTTACCTAACTGTCTTCACCTTGACTCCCAGCCTTAGCACAGGATGGCTCTTCCCTACAGGTGACCATGCTTGTCCTGTGAGGAAGCAGTGGGCGTATTCTAGAAGAAAGTGAGTGTCTGAGGTGCTGCTTCGAAAGCAGCCACTTTCAGAGACTATACATTTATTCCAAGAATGTCAGTCCCGGGCCAGAGCTGCTGGGAGGGCCTGATGAGGACGCCTCGGCCTTCAGAGCTGCCCCCGCACTTCATAGACAGCCTTTCTTCTCTTTCCTTTTAACCCCAAACAGTTATACTCACGCCGCTTACCAGGCTGGCCTCTGGATGACTTATGGCTCTTTCCAGAAATCATTAAATCCACTCCCTTCCATGGCTCCCATCCCCCACCCCCACCCCAAAGGATGGAGACTTGGCACAGAGCGGCGCTCTCAGAAAAATGCTTTGCAGGCTCTGAAGACAGTTCCACAAGAGCAGTTCCAAATGTTTAGAGGAAAAACAACATAATTAGAGTAAGTATATGACCTCCCAGTGAGAATGTGCTGAAAAGAGAAGGCATTCCTTTGGGTTCTTAGTTCTGGGAGACTTTTTTTTTTAAGAATCCTTTCATATTCCTGCCTCGTGTTTGAAATGTACAAGCCTTGCATATCAGACCAGGTACCTGGGTTTAGCAAGGAATTTCATCTGCTTACTACTTAGTCAAAATGAAAGCCTTCAGCTTTTCTTTTCTTTTTTTGAGAGTCACCCTATCAACAGAAGCACAGTTTACAAACCGACCATGCACATTAGCAAGAATCAATGAAGTAAAATGAATATTCAATCTTGGATTCTTTAGCAAAGCAGTGAAACCATCACCCCAATAACAAACATGGACTGCACACAAGTCCGGGTGCAGTCCAGGAGTAAGGTAATGAATCACCACCTTCAGGTGCTCATTTGCAGGGGGCTGAAAGCCTTTGCTCTATGGACTTGTCTCATTTGTGGGCCTGCTTAATACATCTTTCCTCTCACATTTTGGCTCCAGCGGGTTCCATTGTCTCCGTATAGCATACTCTGGTTTCAGTGTTCTGGACAGTTATTTTGTGATGAATTCATCACTATTCTGTTTTGGATAGAATCTCCCAGCACATAAGCTATTCCCTGTTTGGAAATTAGGCTGTTTTCAAAATGTATTTTAACTCTTTCAAGCCACTAGAGTATTACTTAGGAAGTTCATTGAAGCAGTAATTTCCCTAGTAGGAGTAGCTGATTCTTTAAACGCTATCAACACGCCAACTTGTGAGTTGATAAGATCCAATGCAGACATATTGCAACCCAAACCAGTTAAGAAATAAGCTACTTTGGGGATTTAAAAAGGGAAAACGAAGCCAGGGAAATTTGCTAATTCTTTTGGACAGAACTTTAAAATTAGGGAATGAAGGAAAACAAATAGGACTTTACATATTTGGGTATCAGAAGAGCATTTGATTCAGAAGAGTAATTTTACACTTAGATTAATTCAAGCTGGTTGGACTATTTGGAGACTAAAATGCATTCATTCTAATATGATACTCATTAAATTCGCATTTCCCATTACCTCTGGAGAATGCACAGTGCCAAATGCAGGCCTTTAAGATAAGTCCTTTCACTGGGCAAAAGTTTTAGGAAACTTTTTCCAGGAATTTAACCCAGAGGAAAACCCAACAGAAACGAGAGCCATTTACATTTGTCCACACTACAGCATTTCTCTGGGTTCTGCCAGGCAGTTTTCAGATATCTCAAGTCAGTCTCTCATTCCTACCTCTGGCGTCTCACTACGACAATACCATACATTGGTAGAGCGTTTGCAATCATCAAATGCTTTCTTTGTACACTAGAGGCCAGGTGCACGACTTTGTGCATTGGGGTGGGGAGCGGGGAAGCTCAGCCCAGCCTGCGCCCTTTAGCAGTCTGGAAGCCCTCAGGGGATATGGGCCTAAGCTGCAGGGAGTGGGCCTAAGCCACAGTGGGACATCCTAGCGTTGCCATGGAGGTGGAAGAGGCTCCCACCACCACCACTGAGTTCGCCAGCCAGCCATCAGCCCAGCTTGTGGCTGAGCAGCACTCCCCCTGTGGGAATGCACTGACCACCAAGGGGCAGCTCCTGAGTTGAGCATCTGCCCCCTGGTGGTCAGTGTGCATCATAGCAACTGGTCATTCCACCGTTTGGTCGATTTGCATATTAGCCTTTTATTACATAGGATGTTCTGCACCATTCTGTGGTTTAGAAATGCTTCTCTCTATACACCAATAGTGAACTTACAGAAAGAGAGACTAAAAAAACAATCCCATTTACCATTGCACCAAAAAAATTAAGATACCTAGGAATAAACTTAACTAAAGAGGTAAAAGACCTCTACTCAGAAAACTACAGGACGTTGAAAAAAGAGATAGAGGAAGACATAAACAGATGGAAGAACATACCATGTTCTTGGATTGGTAGAATCAACATCATTAAAATGTCCATACTACCCAAAGCAATCTATAAATTCAATGCACTTCCCATTAAAATACCAACAGCATATTTCACAGACCTAGAACGAACTCTCAAAAATTCATCTGGAATAAAAAAAGACCCCGAATAGCTGCAGCGATCCTGAGAAAGAACAAAGTAGGTGGGATCTCAATACCAGATATCAAGCTGTATTGCAAAGCCACTGTTCTCAAAACTGCCTGGTACTGGCACAAGAACAGACATATAGATCAATGGAATAGAATAGAGAGCCCAGAAATCAACCCGAACCGATATGCTCAATTAATATTTGACAAAGGAGGCAAGAACATACAATGGAGTCAAGATAGTCTCTTCAATAAATGGTGTTGGGAAAATTGGACGGATACATGCAAGAAAATGAAACTAGACCACCAACTTACACCATACACAAAAATAAACTCAAAATGGATAAAGGACTTAAATGTACGACGGGAAACCATAAAAATACTAGAAGAATCCAAAGGCAACAAAATCTCAGACATATGCCGAAGCAATTTCTTCACCGATACAGCTCCTAGAGCATTAAAAACTAAAGAGAAAATAAACAAATGGGACTACATCAAAATAAAAAGCTTCTACACAGCAAAATAAACAATCAATGAAACAACAAGAAAGCCCACTGCATGGGAGAACATATTTGCCAATGTTATCACCAATAAGGGTTTAATCTCCAACATTTATAGGGAACTCATACAACTTAACAAAAGGAAGATAAACAATCCAATAAAAAAAATGGGCAAGGGACCAATAGACACTTTTCAAAAGAGGACATTCAGAAAGCCAAGAGACATATGAAAACATGCTCAAAGTCACTAATCATCTGAGAAATGCAAATCAAAACAACAATGAGGTACCATCTCACATCTGTCAGAATGGCTATCATCAACAAATCAACAAACGACAAGTGCTGGAGAAAAAGGAACACTCGTGCACTGCTGGTGGGAATGCAGACTGGTGCAGCCACTATGGAAGACAGTATGGAGTTTCCTCAAAAAACTAAAAACAAAACTCCCATTTGACCCCGTGATCCCATTTCTAGGAATATATCCCAAGAAAACAGAAACACCAATCAGGAAGGATATATGCACCCATATGTTCAAAGCAGCACAATTCACCATAGCTAAGATCTGGAAACAGCCTAAGTGCCCATCAGTAGATGAATGGATTAGAAAACTTTGGTACATCTACACGATGGAATACTATGCTGCTGTAAAAAAGAAGGAATTCTTACCATTTGCAACAGCATGGATGGAACTGGAGAGCATTATGCTAAGTGAAATAAGCCAGTCAATGAAGGAAAAATACCACATGATCTCACTCATTTATGGATAATAAAGACCATTATAAACTTATGAACAAAAATAGATACAGAGGCAGAGCAACCTCGAACAGACTGTCAAACTGCAGCGGGAAGGCCGGGGAGGGTTGGGGGTTGGGAGTGGGGGGGGGCGGGGTAAGAGATCAACCGAAGGACTTGTATGCATGCATATAAGCATAACCAATGGACATAAGACACTGGGGGGTAGGGGAGGCCAGGGGATTGTCAAGGGCGGGGAAAAAAGGAGACATATGTAATACTCTTTGTAATACTGTAAGCAATAAAACAATTAAAAAATAAAAAGACAGAAAAAAAAAAAGAAATGCTTCTCTACCTGAACGTAAGCTCCAAGAAGGAGGAATCTTGGTCATCTGGTCTACTGTTATATCCTCAGAACCCAGAAGAGTGCTTGGCACTTGGAAGGCATCAGCAACCGTTTGTTGACTTCTGTAAATAAGGGACCTCCAGAGAAGGAAGAATGACACGTTTGTTAAACTCCCGAAGGTCTTCAGACAGCTGTCCTGTTTATTCTGTTTTTACAGAATCCCATATTTTATGAGAACACTGTCTTCCTTTTTTGGGGTCATAATTATACATTACACACACACACACACACACACACACACACACACACACACACACATCCCTCACACATTTCATTGTGTGATAGTGGCCAACAGCAATCTAACTTTTAAGAATTGGTGGAAGCTCTTTAATTAGGAACATTTAAAACCAGAAGAGATTCAACATCAAAAGGAAATAATGACAATTTGAAATAATAACACTTCAAGCTTATTCTTTTTATAGTTCTAAAAGAAAGTCATGGGTATGTTCATATTTACCCTTTGATTTTTTTTAACCCTTCATTATGGTAATTTTCAAGCACACACAAAAAATAAGAATATAGTACACTGAATTCTTATGAACCCAAAATATAGTTTCAACACTTACCATCTTAGGATCAACCTTGTTTTATCTATAACACATACATATTTCCATCCTAGTTTCACTAGATTATTTTGGAGCAAATCCCAGATATTGTGTCATTCCATCAATTAATATATATATATTATATATATAATATATAATATATATATATATATATTAAGAATTCTTAGAAAATTACATGGAAAAGCATTTGAAATAATCCCTTCTTGTCATAAAATATCCCATTAATGTTCAAATTCCTCTGACTTATTTTACCAAATTGTTTTTATAATTGCTTTATTGAAATCAGGATTCAAGAATTCCACCCACATGCATTTGATTGACACGTCTCAAGTCTCACAATCAAGGCCCCCTCTCTTTTGTCTTTTGTTTTTGCAATTTACTTGTTGAAGACACCAGGTTACTTATCCTGCAGAGCTTCCCACTGTCTAGATTTTGCTAATTTTATTTCCATGCTGTTGTATAAGAAGTTCCTCAGCCTCCTTGTTTCACGTAAACTGAAGGTTGGATCTAGAGGTATCATCTGACTCAGGTTCCGTTTTTTGGTTGTGAATCCTGTACAGATGGTGTCGTGTACAGTCTTCAGGAGGCACATCATTATTCTCTCTCTTTTGTGATGTTAGCAGTCATCATTTATTCTTATAAATTCTTTATACCCCCAATTTTGGGGGTGATATTATACATTGTTTAACATATTCATTACAATACCTGTGAGTTTTATTGTCTTAGCCCATTTTCATTTCCATTAGTTATATAACATTCTTCCTTTTAAGCATCAGTTTCCAAAATTCCATCAATCATGCTAGCGTGTTATGTCTTCTGCAATGAGACGGTTACTCTTCCTTCCTCTACCTCCTGCCCACCCTGCTTCCCCTAGGAAGGAAATATGAATATCATGATGGTGCAGTGGACTTTGTAACGCTTCTTTTAGAATGTTGTCTTGTTTTTACAGCATTTTCCTCTGCCTGCCCCACAGAGCCGCATTTCTGAGGCCACTACACTTGCCTTCTAAGATTCCGATCACCAATTCCAACATGTAGGTTTTTCCTCAGACCACCAAGCAATTTTCTGACACCAGCTGGGTATTCCACGATTCAGCTCAATTCTGACACCATCTGATAGCATCAGATCCCAGAGGTTCAGGGCTTAGTCCCACAAGATTGCTCCCCTTCCCCTACTTCAGATGCCAATTGCATGTCTAGGTTGTCGCCTGTGCTTCCCATGGACTAATGATAAACCAGGCATTTCAAGACCCCCTCTTTGGTTTCCATTAATTTGCTCACAGAACTCAGGAAACCCATTTACTCATTAGATTATCAGTTTATTACAAAGGATATTAAAGGATACAAATCAGCAGCCAGATGAAGGGATACATAGGGCAAGGTCCTGAATAAGGGAGCTCCTCTCCTGTGGAGTTCGGGCCCACCACAATGGCACATGGCAGTTCTAATTCACTAGCCTGGAATCTCCCCAAACCTGGTCCTTTCAGGGCTTTATGGAGGCTGCTTTACACAGACCAGATTGATTAAGTCATTGGTGTTGGATTCAACCTCCAGTCCATCTCCCTCCACTCCCGCCCTCCAGATCTGGAGGTGGGACTGAAAGTTCCAACCCTCAATCATATAGTTGGTTTCCCTGGCAACCAGCTCCCATCCTTAGATGCTTTCCAAAAGTCACCTGTTACATAAACTATGATATGATTGAAAGGGGTTTGTTATGAATATCAAGACACCTTTATTGCTCTTATCAGGAAATTCCAAGAGTTTTAGGAACTCTGCCAGAAATGGGAAGAAGACCAAGAGGTATCTATACTAATAAAAGGGTAATATGCTAATTAGACTGGGAGACCTTCCAGGAGATGGTCCAAGGAGGGCAGTTGGTGGCCATCAGGCCAGCTGGGGAGGGCAGTTGGGGTCCATGAGGCCAGAAGGGGAGGCAGTTGGGGGCCATCAGGCCGGCAGGGGAGGGCAGTTGGGAGCCATGAGGCCAGCTGGGGAGGCAGTTGGGGGCCATGAGGCCAGCAGGGGAGGCAGTTGGGGGCCATGAGGCCAGCTGGGGAGGCAGTTGGGGGCCATGAGGCCAGCTGGGGAGGCAGTTGGGGGCCATCAGGCCAGCAGGGGAGGGCAGTTGGGGGCCATGAAGCCAGCTGGGGAGGCAGTTGGGGGCCATCAGGCCAGCAGGGGAGGCAGTTGGGGGCCATGAGGCCAGCTGGGGAGGCAGTTGGGGGCCATCAGGCCAGCAGGGGAGGGCAGTTGGGGGCCATGAGGCCGGCAGGGGAGGGCAGTTGGGGGCGAGCAGGCCGGCAGGCAGAATGGTTAGGGATGATCGGGCAGGCAGGCAGGTGAGTGGTTAGGAGCCAGTGGTCCCGGATTGTAAGAGGGATGTTCGACTGCCGGTTTAGGCCCGATTCCTGTGGCAGTCAGACATCCCCCAAGTGGTCCCAGATTGGAGAGGGTGCAGGCCAGGCTGAGGTTTACACCCCACCATGCACGAATTTTGTGCACCGGGCCACTAGTATTTATTATAAATCACAATATCACATCTTCCTTTATCATTTTTATTTTTGCCCTCACACAGTATTCACAATATAGAAATTCCC